>NC_141338.1:10270804-10578304 GCF_037954235.1 Aulostomus chinensis
CCCCTTTATTACTTTTGTTACAGTAAATTGGTTTTGGGGCGCTCATGGTGGGGGACAGGTTGGCTGTAATGGATGCGATCATGCCAGAGATTTAAAAACAGAAGTTTCAAAACCACAGTGTGTGTTTTTTGTTTTTGTTCTACAGCTTTAGCACAACTTACTTTTCCGTATTTTAAACTGCGGGTGTGAAGCGATAAAGCTCCATCAGAGAAGACTGACTGCACCTCTGCCTACAAGCACAGGACAAAAGAAACATCATGGGTGAGAAATAAGACTCAGGTGTAACAGTATATATTGTAATATTGTGAAAAGACTTGAAGTACACTGATGAGATCGCCCTCCTGAAGATATTCTCTCATAGTGAGCTCATCTTCAGCTGATCTTCGCCTCTAAAAGAAGACAACGAACATTAAAACCATTTCCACATTCCTTGCTCAACTTTTGCCGTATTCTGATATCTTACCAGCTCTCCTCCAGGCAGGTTAACAGAAGACAACAAGAGGACAGAGTCCAGCCGAGAGTTCGTCTCCACTTTCCACCGCTTCTGTTGAACCTAGAACATTTCACAATAAAACAATATTCTAAAAAAGTATTCACAAAATAACAAAAAGAAAAGCGTAACCAGAGTGAGGACAGCTGAGTGGAGCAGATGGGGAGGGAGAGTCTCACCTCGGTGATCCTGCCAACCACCACGTCACCGACTTCACCGTTAAACCTACAGTTCAGTAACATACCGCAACATTACAAAAGTTATTTAAAAAAAAGGGCGAGGGGGGCTAAAAATATCAAAATACCACTGAAAATCTCTTAGTTTAATCACTCACCTGGTCTTTAGTGGTCTGACACAGATGAGTTTGTCTACCCTCTGCACCTCTCCAGCTACAGAAGCTGTCAGTTTCTCCTCGTCAACATAGGTGCCGTGGCCCCTGGGGGACGAATGGAACTTTTAATAATAAAGACGCCCTTCTAACGCAGTCAAACAGGGATGGGGGGGGGGGGGGGGGGGCTGTTGTGGCGCCACACAGTTAATTCCAACAATGTATAATGTCATACGTTTATTGTACCAAAAGAAACTGGTTGAAACTCCGCTGGAATTTAACTCTAAATCTTTAATCCTGATGATGGTCACTCCGCCGCGAGGTTTTGGTCATTTTGAAATGTTTTGCAAGTACACCACACGTCTTAAACCAGATTAACAAGGAAAGCACGAGTATGAGAGGCAACGCAATCAAACACACATGGAGCTGCCAACCGACCAACCTCATGAAGCCGGTGTCTGAGGTAATCACATCGCCCGGGACGACCAGGTCTCTACGGTGAGAGGAAGAAACTGATAACGACACTGGTTTGCGGATAGTTGGTAATCTCATGTCAGCCGCCATGCTGCCTGGTTGCGTAGACTCCGCCCCTCTACTTCTTCTTCTTGTTGTTCTTCTTCTTTTTTTGGTGGTAATCGCTTTGCTGCCGCCTACTGAAGAGTTGGTGGTAAACCTGCGAAACGAAGCCCAACCTTTCTCACCTTTTTAACTTCCATTAATCTTTGATGCAGTCGATTAACAACTTACATGTTTTAGTGAATTAATAGGAAGAAAAAAAACCCAGCATTTTTGTAATGCCAATGCATCGCAGGCCAGTTATTCAAGTGCGGGGAACTTAAAACCAGGAGGAGCAAAAGGCTCTGTAACATAAAAAATTAGCACTTAACTTAATTTAAGGGTATTTATACCTCATGAAAAAAGAGAATAAACACTGATACAGTTTAATTCTCAAAATGTTTGTCTATTAGTAGGCCTGCTACTAATTTTATGTATTTATTTTTTACTGTTGGGTCAAATCTAACCTTATGGTTGAATAAGTTTGGCCCATTCTGGGCAATCATGTGCTCAGTGTCCAGTGTTTATGACTGTGAAATGTGTCCGTACATCTGATATATTAATCATCAAGAAACACACACACTTGTTTTTGTTTATGCATCTCCCTATCTTTTTGGCATGGTAAGAAATACATCTGCTGTTCTGGGAGGGATTCTACAAATAGCATGTTTTCATTTGGGAGTTAAAAATGTAATTTCAATGCTTATTTGTGTCAACAATTTGTACATGAGGGGTGGAAAATTTAGGTTTCCAGTGCATCCAGAGTAAAGGTGGACTTTTTGGTGAGTGAAAAAATCCATCCATCCATTTTCTAATGCTTATTTTGTCAAGGGTGGGCTGGAGCCTGTCCCTGTCTTAGCAGCCTTTGGGTGAGAAGTGGGGTTCACCCTGGATGGGTTGCCAGTCCATCGCAGGGCCTATACATAGAGTGGGGCAAAAAAGGATTTGGCAGCCACTGATTCTGCAAGTTGTCCCACTTAAAAAAGATGATAATGTTCATCATAGGTACACTTCAACTGTGAGAGCCAGAATGTCAAAAAAAAATCCAGGAAATCACATCGTATGATTTTCAAATAATTTGTATAATGGTGCAAGTATTTGATCAATATCAAAGGTTCACTTCAATACTTTAGTGTAACCCTGGTTGGCAATGATGGAGGTTCCTGTAGGCCTCATCGGGTCTGCACACACTGTCGCTGGTATTTTGGCCCATTCCTCCATGCAGATCTTCTCAAGAGCTGTCTCATCTTTAACAGTGGCATATGTCGTATGAAGCATTTTATGAACATGATGCATTTTCTTGTGACAATAAAGCACTTTTTGCTCTGGTATTCTTTTCCACTTTTTCTCCTGTGTGCTTCAGTCCAAGAACTGGGTAATGTTAAGATACTTTTTATAATTTGTGACTACTACATGACTACTTTTTTTTTTAACAGGTAATTGGATATTCATGGTGGGTCACTTCACCTCGTTCTCCCTGTGGCCTCCCCTTCTCAAGGTTTCTGCAAACGCTAAGTTGACATCTCAACCAGCAGGTGTCAGAGTCGAGCCACGCTGCGCTCAACGCAACCCATTTTCAACCGTAGTCTCAGCGCTGTCGATGGGTGACGTCACATGTCAACACGACGCAAACTTTTCCGTCGTGGCCAATCAGCCTTGAGTAAAACATGGCGTCGGTGAAGCACAGAGGAGTTGGACCTGAGCGCTTTACCGTTATTATACACCGCTGGTTCAGACACATTCAGAATTGATACAGCGGCGGCAGTGAAGGATAATCGGCCTTACACACTTGACTCTCCCGCTTCGTATGCGGCTGCGGGCCTGGCTGCTCTGGTTTTCGTGAGACAGCCGCTGCTTCGACCAGCTCCATAGCTTCAAGTTGGAAAGCCAGTGCTAGCCCAGGCTAGCTTCGTCGGCTGTTTGGATTTTCCTGTAGGGCATTCATGGATTGATTGCCTGTCCGGGGTTAACTTGCTTAGTAATATCTAGCTAACAAGAGTATTTTCACAAAATAAAGGGACCATGCGCAACTTGGATTAAAGACACTTTTCTGACGATCTGGCATTGCGACACAGTTTGGAAAGTGGAGACGGAGCCAGTTGGCCGTCATGTATTTTCTAACCGGCTGGCCACGGAGGCTGCTTTGTCCGCTGAGGAGTGAAGAGGAGCCCTTCTACATCCAGCCCAGCTCCCAGAGGTTTTACTTCGCCGTGCTCTCAGAGACTCAGCTCAGTATCTGGTTTAGTCGGGTAAGTGCAGCAGCGTCATTCGGCCACATAGGCTCAGTACACCGGGACAACAACAAGGTGTGTAGCGCTAGTGTTACCTCATGTGGGCTAACGTGAGCATGATATAGGGCTACTAGAAACGTATCTCAGCTGTTGCACTGATATTCAGTTCTCCTTTCTGTGGCAAACGCGGTTAATTTTGTGCAACGTGAATGTCCTGGCTGTTTACAAACGGTGCCACATACACACCAGTCACACAGATGCATCCATATACGTGTTTGTAATAATTATGCTGAATTTCATAGCCCCCCCCCCCCAAGTTTAGTCCTCTAACAAGCCTCATTATTCGTAGGATCAGAGTCCACCTGATGAATGTGGTGCAGAGGCCAGTACAACCTCCCCACACCAGTAAGGTCTACTGCAGGGGTGCCCCCACACCAGTAAGGTCCACTGCAGGAGTGCCTAGATTTTTCCCATCAGGCATCCAAGTCTCAAACTAAATGATAACCCAAGGGCCAAAATTAAACCCGTTTGTGTCTCTGCCTCTTTTTTTGGCCTTTTTTTTTTCTTATTATTTGTACTTGCATCAAACAGCTGTCTTGTGAAAAGTGTCACTCTGCTGCCTGCTTAAGTTTGTGAAAAAAATAACTAATAATTTGTGATCCTTTGTGAAATTTACTTGTAATTTTATACCTAAAAATAAAACCGCATAAATGGTGATTTGTATAACTTTTCAAATTACTTTATTATGATGACAATGATGATGATGATGATGATGATGATGATTATTATTATTAGTAGTAGTAGTAGTAGTAGTATGAGTATTAGTATTATTTATGAAATGTATTTTTGAAATTTACTTCTGCTGGACCAGATCAGAATATATGACAGGCCAAATGTGGTCCCCAGGCGACGCTTAGGGCACCCCCTGTCTAGTGGCTCAGATACACTCCATACTAGCGGTGAAATTTTCCTGTCCTTGCCTCCAAGTACTCTTCAAATCACATTTCTGAAGTTACTGTCAACACGGGATATCCAGTAACAGTGTTCAAAACAAGCAGTCCCCGACCACATGTTGGACTGTTTTCATCAGGCAGCAGCTCAGCCGTAATTAAAGAGCTTTCGGGCCTCCAGGGTGAAACGATTAATCTTAACAGTAGTCAGGACATCAAATCCTCTCTCGATTCTCAGTTTACTCTGCAAACAAATTCTTAGTAAGACAGTCAAAAAGTTGCATGTTTATGATATCTTGTGTTCATAAGAGGCCTTTGTATTGTTGACAGCCTACGTAGACTCATTTTTCTTGTTGTCTGCTTATTAATTTATGCCAGGCTTTCCAGAAAAGAGGATAATTAAATTTTTCTCAGTTGTTTTTTTTTTTTTTTTTTTAGAAGTGGGCCTTGGATCTGGTGAAGCTGTTTGTTCTCTTAATTGCTGTCACATCCCAAAAGCTGGTTGTTTGGCTGGACAAATAATTGCATCATGGCCCCCAAACTTTTGGGTGCAGAGCCAAGTGGCAGTGGGGGTGGAGTAATGATATAATTTTGTAATTTGTGTGGGCCACGAGAATTTTTTTTTGTTGGTACCATTAACTGCTGCAGGGCAGCAGCTTGAGATAACTACTTCTGCTTCTGACTTCTGTTTCCTTGTGAAAAATGCGGGTTAAAAATGTCACAGAAAAGCCCAGGGAATGTTAGAGGGAGGTGTAGGAGGAATTGATATTTTAGAAGAATTTGGTCAGAGGGAGCCTTTAGAATTCAAACTTACTAGAAAATGGTGCTGTGCAGAGTCCAGTCCAAGGAGTAGTACATAAATTTTGACTTAATGTTGAAGTAATTAGTAGAAGACCGAACACAACATCAATGTCACAGCCTCTGTATTTTCTCACAAACAATTTCAGGTTATACTGGCCCGAATTTCAAATCACAGTTTCCCTCGGGGGGCTTTACAGTCTGCCCAAGTAATGACACCCCCTGGGCTGAGAGCTTCAATTCAAGTGAGGACAAACTACCCCAAATAACCTCTTTAAAGACATAGTTTACCAAAACAGGGTAATTTGCCTTTGAATTACTTTCTGACAGGGGTCTTGAACTCACCACCCCCTGCCTGACTTCTTAGTGATTCCAGAATTCAGTTCAGTGAGACGCTCACGGCGGATTCAGTTGAACTTTTTCACACTTGTTCCGAGTAGCACCAAAACAAACCGTTTTTGACAGTTTTGCTATTGTGAGTAGTCAGTCTCCATTAGCTTCAACGTATAAATATGTGGCTGTTGGATTCTGGAGTCACCATGAAGCCATGCAGGGGTGTGTGTGTGTGTGTGTGTGTGTGTGTGGGGGGGGGGGGGGGGCGAGTTCTTTGTGAGTTCAAGATGCCCTACTGTGAGACACTGAAGGCCAAATTTTACTTTTTGGGTGAATATTGTTGTATGGGATGGATCCAGACATTGCAACTTCAGTGGCCCCTAGCCATGTGACCTCCTGTCCACCAAGCAAACACAGCTTGGAGGCATGTGGTAAAGGAAACATAACAGAAGGCTAAAAGATGTCATGAACTTTCACACAGAGCATCTATAACTGGCAATGTTTATCATGCCATTATGTCTGTTACTGGCAACCCTTGCAGGGTTCATACAATCACAAAAAAAAAAAAAAAAACAGGAAATAATATAGAATTTGAAAATAGCCATTTCCAGGCCCTGAAAATACAAACAATTAAAGCCAGAAAATGTTGAAAGGGTCATGGAAATTTGCTTTGCTATTTGATGGAATAAATTTCTCAAAAAAAAAACCATTTTTTTTGAGTGGAATGTACTCCGGTTAAGTGTGACATGGATTTCTTGCTTCATGTTTCATGTGTAAACAAATCTCTCTGAGAATGTGTGATCAGGAAATTGTTTTTCTCATAGGCTTGAAAAATCCATGGAAAAGTTCGGGAAATGTATTGGTAAAATGTGTTGAAGCTTGTCCTTGTCTTCAGTTAGATAATCCAATTTTCAGATCTGTTGAAACGTGGGATGGCTGATGAAGTGTTGGAGTGATTTCCCTGCACTGCTCCGTCTCCAGTGGCAGCGCCAGCATGAAAAGTCCCACACGGTTCCAAATGCACCGAACTATTATATATACTCTCCCCGTCCCTCTTTTGTGTGAACGCATCCGATTTTGCAGTGTTGACGCAGAGAGGGGCTGTTTGACTTGAAGCTGAACGCATTGTTTATGGTGTTCTGCTGTTAAATTGCAGCAACAATGGATCAAGGTCATTGTTTATGTCCTGTGCACCACACAGGATGCAACCATGTTTTTGCTTCCCCTCCTTATACCAACTCTTCTCGTGAGTATCAATGAGGCATGTAGACGAGAGATCTTCTCAGGAATGTCAGTCGGAGTTGGACCAGCTTCCTCTTTTTGACGTGCACCTTTCACATCTGTTAGAGCCATCATGCGATTTGAGATCACGCTGTAGCACAACTCCACACACACAGGAGGATTTTGTCCTCACATTCTGCATTTTCTAAATTAACCCTTGGTAATCTTGTATATATATGAGTGTTAAATCAGATTGCTGTTGTTTTTTTTTTTGCCACTGTTGATTGTAGCCTCCATTTTTCCGCCAGGTCTCTTCGCTTTAATCCCATTAGTCTTGAACCCCCACCAGTGCAGGCTCAGCCCAGTTAGTTCAGTCGAGATGCTATTACTAATCCGTGTAGCACAGAAGCTTAGCCTTGTAGTTGTTCTGTTCTGTCACCCAGCCACAGCGGCAAGCGTGGTGACGGGATACTGCTCACAGCGCCGGGGAAGAGAAGGGTGGGAGTCTGTTTGTGGGTTAGGGTTATTGTGCTACGATGTGGTGGCTCACTGTACTTGGTAAAATTAGTTTTTGTTTTTATGTGTGTGTGTGTGTGCATGCAGATTTCAGACATTGTAGCGTGTGTGTATGTGTGTAATCCTCTTGTGTTCCCAAGGGATTTCTTCAGTTACACCAACTGGCTGCATGTTATTGTGGTGGAGCAGGGGAAATGGCAATGCGAGGAAAATCCATGAGCTCGAGTCACAACTCCACTGCAAATTATTTCAGTTAGGGCTCAGTTGTTTGCTGGTTGTTGAAACAGTTTGCTTCATGGGACGCTGTCCTGCAAACTAAAAAATAATGCTTTAGGATTATTTTTCTCCTTCTATCTCTCTTCTCTCTCCAAATTTTGAGGAGCATTTAAAGGTCAAAAAGTGAGACTCAATTCTATCATGCATCTTGTGTTGCAGTGACTGATCTGTACCTCCATAATAACTCAAGAAATGTTGGTTGGGGTGGAAATGTTTATTTCCACTATTTATCTGACATTTGTGGATGATAGATGTGTTTGTGAAAGTAATCAATCTCCTCTTGTATTCTGATTGGATTTTTGCTCTTAAATGTGAATGGAAACAAACAGAAAGTAGAGACGGGCAATATATACGTAAAACTATCACAACAATCTACGAAAGCGGCACAGTGGTGCAGTGGTTAGCACTGTCACCTTATAGCAAGGAGGCTCCAGGTTCGAGCGCGGGATCTCTCTGTGTGAGTCTCCATGTTCTCCCTGTTCCTGTGTGGGTTCTCTCTGGTACTCCAGCTTCCTCCCACAGTCCAAAGACATCAAGAGAGGACGAGGCTGATTGATACTCTAAATTGACCGTAGGTGTGGCTGTGAGTGTGAAAGCTAGTGGGATAGGCTCCAGCCCCCCCACGACCCTTAACAGGATAAGTAGTAGAAAATGGATGGATGGATGGACAACAATATAAAGTATTTTACAAAACAATAGAAACGGCAATATGACAATAGTCTAGCGATGCACTGATTTTGGCCGAGTTGTCTAACTACCGATATCTGATTTATATGTTGATATTATCCCTTTAATAACAACTTTGTATAATATTCACATTTTGTGTATGTAAACATTGTAAGTGAGAACATTTTCCTTCGTTCCAAAACATCTGGAGAAGCGCGTGAATCACATAGTTGCTGCATTGTTTCCATCACAACAGATGATGAGCAAAACTGGGCCAATTTTTTGCTCAATGGACCAAAATATTTTTTAAAAGGCCAACATCGGGAGATACCATTATGACTGCTGATATATCGAGCATCTTTGCCGTAGTCTGATATAACGATCCTTTTGGCCTCGCATCAGCATACAGTCTCAACAGCAATGAACCACAATAACTGATTCCTGGAAATCATCAAATACTAAACAACTGTCATAAAACTGGCTTAGAAATCAAAGAATTTGGCCTTTTAGAATTCAGTGAAAACAAACCATACCAACTCTCACATTATTCATAATCTATTCCTGGATGAACACATGGATATTAATAATGGCTGCTGTAAAATGGCAAGTAAAAAAATCCAATGTCAAATGTCTAGTCACGGGAAATTATTATGTTGCTAAGGCAACTTATTTTCTTATTTCCCTCATTTTAAATCTTTATTTCTAGCCTTTTTATGTTGCTGTCACAGTGAGACGCTGGTACCAAGGCTTGGCGCAGCAGTGTTTTCAAATCGTATCATCCACACGAATGCCTGAATTGTGAACCGACGTTACAGCAGAGCGAGCCAGCCTCACCAGCAGCAGGTATCACTGGCAGAATGAAGTTTTAATTAGAGTAAATGGACGTCTGGGACAGAAACAGTTAAGCCCTGTTCTCTGATTACAGTGGCTCCGTCTGATGTTGCACTGCTGGAATTACATAGGATATTTCCCCGTCTTTGTTACTTGACTGTAACCGTTCAGTTTATTGTGTCCTGTTTTTCCTGTAATACCGAAGACAGTTTAAGCTTCTTTGCTGAAGATAGGATTTTGCTGCTTGTCTGAAAAAGACACACGTCAACATTTTGATAATTTGGTTGTGTCGTTGTCATTGTCAAGGATGTTGCTGTTTTAACAACTGATGACAACACTGTAGTTTGTTGGTTGAAGTTACCGTTGGGGCCGATCTACAAAGCATCATGAGAAGACATGTTCAGAGACTGAGAGAAACGTAGGAGAGTGGGGATCAGGAAATGAGCGAGGAGTGCTATAAGAACTGAATGAGTGGAAGACAGAAGCAGAGAGAGAAGGACTGAGAGGAAGACTAAAGGACACATTTCTTCATTCCTGCGACACGTTCATCCTGATGTCATCGGATAGCACCATGAACATTTGGCTGACGTCCAGGTGTGTCTCAGCAGAAACAGTATATTCCCTTTGTTTACCCCTCATCATGTCACAAAGCAGCTGTGTCCTATTTTTTTTTTACATAAGACATCTAGATCATTTGATGATCTAAAGATTTCTTTCCAAATGAAAGGGGAGCCACCCATGATACAGCTGATGGTTCTTTGCCAAAGAATGCATACATCTGTCCAGATGAACTCAGCCAAACCCAATGGGAAAAATATCCTTTTCCTCCTTGGTTAAAGGGATCTGGCCCAAAATTATTGATGAGTCCCTCCATGGTTCAAGCTGCAGTGTTGCAATTAGGCCTCGTAGTTGTTGTGTAATCCTGCAGATACAGACTCACACACACACCACTGAAAACATGACCTCTTTGGTGGAAGTAGGAACCATGTTATTTTATGTAATAGAAGATGAAAAAAAGAGTCATATTAATGCTATGTTAAAGCGATCATAAACTTAGTTTACTCTGTATGTCGGCTCCTTTTTTGACAAGTTGAATTCTTCAACAGTTACTGTAGAAAACTCCTAAATAATATATGATATTATCCTATGTATTATTAGCCTGATGCGTCGCGAGAGACTGTGACGCACAAAAATGTCACTGTGAATAATAACATGCTCTTTTCTACTGCTGCTCTCTGTGTGTGTTCTAAATGACTCTGGTGAATAGATTTCGTTGCTAATCAGAGTTTGTTATTTTTAGACGGCCCGAGCCATCATCCACGATGAAGCTGTACTTTACACATTCATATGCGAAAGTCTGCCGGGGTGTGGAAATTGTCGTCGGAGGCTTGCCGTGTCCGTGTGTAAACCTGCGCATCTGCTGCACATGTGTGGAACATGGACTCAGCAGAACAGAAGAAAGAAAAAAAAAAGTTTCTGTCGTGTCCGCGGTTGTCCATGTTTGTTTGGGATTATAATCCTGCATTTACACTCATATCCCTATCTGTTAGTAAAAGCCCTTATTTTAAATCTTTAGTTCTAGTCTTTGTGGCAGCAGGAAGCTTTTACGCATTTTGTTAAAGAAGAACACCACTTCTTTTTCTGAGGACCTTCCTGACGAAACAATTAGGGTTTATCTATCAAAAAAAATAGAAAACTATAGCATGAATGAACGATCGACAATTTTTACTGCCCCTTCTATTGAACGTTATTGAAAACTTGTGTTGAATGACTGTGGTCAAATGAATGCATGTAGGCAGAGTGAAAGCACGCCAACCTTTTTCTTCCTCTCATTGAAAAAACCCCCACTAAGTACATTACAGGTTAGCTGTATTTTTTTAGCTCGATCTTTCTTTTCTGAGCCATTTGCTGAATGGCGGATTTACGAGCGTCGTTGAAAAACCAACAAATCGCCCTCATGTGGCTCAAAGGGGGACTGCAGGTATCAATCTTAAAAGACAATGAAACAAATGCTGGCACGGTGGTGCAGTGGTTAGCACTGTCACCTCATAGCAAGGAGGTTCCAGGTTCGAGCGCGGGATCTCTCTGTGTGAGTCTCCATGTTCTCCCTGTTCCTGTGTGGGTTCTCTCTGGTACTCCAGCTTCCTCCCACAGTCCAAAGACATCAAGAGAGGACGAGGCTGATTGATACTCTAAATTGACTGTAGGTGTGACTGTGAGTGTGAATGGTTGTCTGTCTCTATGTGTTGGCCCTGAGATGGACTGGTGACCTGTCCAGGGTGAATCTCGCCCGTAGCCACTGTGATAGGCTCCAGCCCCCCCCCCCCCCCCCCCCCAAAGTTGGAAACAAATGCTGATCTGCTGCATTTATTTTGAACTTTCCATTGCGTTTTGACAGAACTCCATGAAGCATAGCATTCTTTAAATAGTTTTCACCACTGAAATGTTTACAGTTTTCATCACCACAACTTAAAGTCAGCTGCCAACTGTGTCTTGTCCCTCTGATCTCTGTGACCTGCAGGAGGTTTTAAAGCTTATTTTTATTTCCGTGTCTCTCTTCCTCCCTACAGCCCAGTGTTTTGATTGTCAGCTATATCGAGTCTGCGAAGGCGGCGGCCCAGTTTGGCTTCTACCAGAGGGCAGAATGGAAACCAGACGACTCCATGGTAGCTGTTGCGGTAGGTCCACTCACGTTTGCATTGTGATTGATGTTTGCTAGTCCAACTCTAGTTTCTTCTTCATTCTGTCCAAAACAGTTATTATTCACGAAGCCACACTAGAGAGTTGATCGTCCTCACCGCAATGGAGTGTGCAACTTTTCTGATAAAAGGCTTGAAAACTAGACACAAATTTGTTAAATTCTCTCCTCAAATGCTTGAATTTGATAGAATTGTTCCATTTTAGTTTCCTTTTTTTAAAATTGGTTGCCCCATTGATTGCAATCTTTGCCAAGTTTATTATAATTTATGTGACACTGTCCTGTTGAATTGAGTGTTAAGAGAGTTACTGCATTTTTAGCTGTGAAAATTACTGACCATTGCTTCTTGAGAAGCTCAGCTTGCTGTGGCCATGCCAATGATGTCACAAAGAAAGAAAACTTTACATGGCCTACCCACAATCACAGAGGCCTGTAAACCACAAACCTTTTGCACATGCACACAGGCAGCTTCATAAAATGCTTCCTTCCTGTGTCTGTGTTCCACAGGTGCGCTGGTCCACGTGTCCCCTCTCTCACTCCCCTTTTGTATATTTATAAGCGTTGGCTGGGTGCAGTCAGAGGGTAGAAGATGCTTCACTAAGTCAATTATTGGCAACAGGATCTGTGTAATAAAAGCATCTTCTTTTACACCCCCCACCCCCACCCCAAGTCTTTTATTGCAGTCAGAGATGAGTTCAGCACTGACATAGCTTCAGATGTCCTCTTGCTCCCTCAGAAATCTGAAATGATGTGAACCAGAAGGATTTTATTGCCATATCTTCTGAGCTCAAACAGTAAAAGCAAGATTGCAGTACAACGGTATATAGTTTAGGTGTCCAATGATGGGCTAAGGGAATAAAAATTATGAAATATAGCAGCAGGGAGTATTGGCCATGCAGAAAAGAATTTCAGCTCTACACATGAGTAAGACTGTACTAGAAAGTGCTTTGCTGGCTGTAAGAACCAGCAAGGTCTGTGTGTATTGTCTTCAGTCTAGAAATCAATAAAGGTGATCGACCAGAGTGACCTTAACCATTTTAAAAGGCTTACATTCAAAGGCCTCAGTTCCTCCTTTGTCCGCTACTGATTTCTGTACTTCTGTCTGACTTAATCAACTTAATGTAGCTGAGTGAGTTTACTGATAGCAATGTTTACACGTCAGCTTTGATATGCCATTAACTGAGCTATCAATGCAACGTGAGGAACATCTAGGGTTTAAAAATGGCTAAAAGGTTAGCATCAGTGACCTTTGCCCTTCAACCCCAGCTTTGTTTAACAGCTCAGGCGTGCGGGACAACAGATTACAGTCTTCTAAAGGATCAAGCCACCTCAGCTTTTCTAAGAGATGTAGCAGGCCTCATTTTTTTGTGTGCTTTGGGAATCAATACAAATGGATTCAAATGGTGAACCGGATGGGGGAAGGGTATATGTTATTGTTGCTGTTTAAATAAGCATGAAAGATTTCCTTCCCATGACCCTCCTTCCTTCCTGTCATTATAGCTTCTGCCTTCTGGAAGAAGCCACATGTAAAAAAAAAAAGAAAGAAAAAGAAAAAGTAAATGATTATCCCCAAAGCTTAAAAGAGATGATTTTTAAAAAATTCATGCATGGGGATGAAATGACAGTTTTCTTGCCAGCATGTTTTTGCATTTGAGCCCACACAAGTTTATTTATGTAACGCTAACCGAAACGCCTTCAGTTGGAGCACCATTCTTACTGCTCCTTTGCTGCACACAAAATTTCTAACAAGAAATTTACAGTGCATTGCTTTATTTGTATCAGCTGGAAGATAAACTAGGAGTGAAATCAACATGTTTGCATTCATTTGAAACATAAAAGCCAGCTATCGGTGGCATAGACACCAGCTCTCCTTGATGTATATGGTTGTGGAGGCACACATGAGTTTAATCTCCCCTCTCAAGTATAGTCCCTGGTATCAAGCCCTGTCTGGTTTTTACGCAATTACATCTCGAGCCATGAAGAAGACGGAACAGAGATGCCGCTCCTGATGTCGAATGGTGTTCGTGGAATAAGGCACGTCATCGAAGGATGGAAATTCATCCAAAACCCGCCTTAGGGAATGCACTGATTTTCATCAAGTCTGTGTTCACCCAAAACAAAAGCGGCGTACATTACACTCGTTTGTTTTTGCTTGGATGAAGGATAACCGAGAAAGAGGAAGACCCTTTCGGCTGCTGATGAAATACGATTCTTTTTGCTTAATGAAGAGCAAATTAACTTCAAGGTGCATAATCCTCTGATATTTTCCGTCCTTGTCGCCATTAGTCATGATTTCTTTGAGCGCAGCTCCAATAACTGCGTGAAGGAAATGTCTCGTTGAGTAATCTCAAACTAGACAAGTGGCCAAGTCAGCAGACGAGCTTCCAAAGGCCAAGTGATGAGGAGCACAAGGAGCATGCGTGTTCTATTATTTAGCCATGTATCTTTTCTTTCGTGTGCTTCGTCTGACCCCTTAGCCCAGATAATTCGAAACCTTTTTTATAAACACTGCCAGGAAATGCTGTCAAGGGCTCTAGATCCTTTATTTTAAGAATTAGCAGAAGGCTGTACATGTTTCACCCAAAACAACACCGGCTGTCCTTGAAGACATTCCGCTGAGTGTACGGTATCAAGTGTTCAGGGAGCTACACAGCAACACACACAAACAACCGTCATTCTGAATATTATTCCTTTCTTGAAGCAAATGCACTGTTAGAAAGATGTTTATACCTTCCTCAGATGTTTCAGTAACAGAAAACAAAGAATGAGTTCATGTATCGTCTGGAGACTTTTCACACATGTAACACACAAAAGGAGATTGACAGTCAGATCTGATGTGGCGGCGCTGACGTAGACCGTGCAGGTAGCAGGACTTGATGTAGAATGTAGACTGTGGTCACATAATCAAGAGTCTCTTGATGTTCCCCAAACTCATCAAAGGAGTTCTTGTCAGCGATGTCTTTGTACCACCCTTTTTCTTTTTCTTCATCCTCCGATGTTTGTGTCTTTCCAATGTCACACCAGTGGCAGGAAGGGACGGCGACCAACTCTGGTCCGACTGGTTTGGACATTTGTGTCCTCACATGTAACTCCTACAGGGAGTTAAGTTGAGGGTCACATTACATGTGTCAAAGTGGTTTAATGATGTCATGTTATTCTGAACTTCCAGTTCTTGTGAACAACAGCGGATTGATTTCAAGTTTGACGTCATTTATTTGAAAGTATTAGCGCTCGGCCTCTTGGTTCCTGCCTCTGTCTCCCTCTCTTTTCTCTTTCCATCTCTCTCATGTCTTTTCATAGTCAGGCCAAAATACACATGAATGAATTCCATGAATGTGTCTGGAAAAGCAGGTCAAAGCTGGGACCCAATCCCAGGCCCACCCAGCCAAACACAACATGGAGCAGGTGCAGGAGTACAAGAATACAGGGGCACAGTCATTGACTCACTCAGGCTACTGGATCTGATCCCTAAATGGTCAAAGTTGTTGTTTGGTCTTGTGTTGTGGTGCTTTCTCTGCTACATTGACATGTGACAACAACGTGTGTGTGTGTGTGTGTGTGTGTGTGTGTGTGTGTGTGTGTGTGTGTGTGTGAGAGAGAGAGAGAGAGAAAGAGTACAGGCAGTTCATTTATTAGGTAAAAATATGCGGCGACTAGAGCATACCATCTGCAACAGAAGGATGATTCAAATATTTTCCCTTAATCTAAATTGGCATCCTTGTTGGAACAATGTTCATGATTTTCACTGTGCTTTTTTTTTTTTTTCACCCTCTCTTTTTGATTTATTCCTCTGCGTAGTAAATTACATTTTTCAATGTGAAATGAAATTTACACAAATATAGTGAATAAAGAGCTCTAAGGGTGCACAAGATATGAACAGCATGATTAGAATACGTTCATTTATTTTCCTCCCAACCATCAAAAATAGGTCGTCTGGCTCACCGATCCAGAAAGGATCCATATCATTGCTAGTAGCTTAGGACTTAACCTCCGTGAGTTTCATCAAAATGTGCTCTTAGATTTCAAAGGTATCGAGCAGTAAATTGAAGATGGTGACAGATCCAGAATGTGATCAAGATGATTTCTGCAAGCCAGATTTTGTCTTTTTCAATCATTTCATATGGAAGTTTGTTTAAAATTTGTCAATGACATTCCCAGAAAATTACAACTTATATCTACAGTATGTCCTTCCATTGGCCTAGAACAGGATCTACAACGCGATCCAAAAGTAATCACTCATTCATAATATTGGCCATCTTTCCATGAATTTTGATCCTTAGTTTTTGAGATATTTCCCAAACAAGCCAACCGTAGAACAGATGGAGATGTGTAATGATGTATTTATCATACTGAAGATGGATATCATAAACGCCTGTGCTCTTCTCTCTCAACAAGCTGTTGCACTTTTACCACTGCCTGACAATGGCACTGAGGAAAAAAGTAATCTGAAGTCTCAAAAGTGTCATCTTTCCTGGAGTATAAAAATCGCTCTCATGAGGGCAGGACAGCAAAAGGATTTCCACAAACATTTGAGGAAGAATCTTAAATTGCATTCCAGCTGAAATCAAAACAACATTTGATGGCTGAGCTCGAAAATGGTGAATTATTGTTATTTTCTGCAGCCGAGGAGCGACGAGGGCGTCAGTGAGGCAGCAGATGCAACATGAAGGGCACACTTTAGAGCCCTACCGCCAAGCTCTGTCTGAGCAACATCTGAAATATTCATGATGAGGTGACTGTGAAAAGATGCTGACCTTTTTGCAGAGCAGGACAGTCGCACTCAACCATCAGGAAGTAGCTCATGTCAAGTAATCCAGACGAGCACAGAGGTATTTCCTTTGATATCAAATGAAACGTCAGTGTTTGACACGATCAGCTGCACCAGATAAGCACGATATGGATAATATATTCAGTTTTGGCAGGACCCGAGCCTCATACCTGCATGTATGAATCGTACATCTTGATCTAATCCGTCAGTGTGCTCGTTGGTGCCAGGTCTGAACAGGGCCGCAGTCACGTTGTGGTTTGGCTAACAGCTCTGTGTTTTAGCATTCATAACTCAGGTGTGGAAGAGGAACCTCATTCACAGATACAGCACACAGAGCTGTTGGAAAGGCTTAGCGGGGAAACTGAATATCCCAGTACCTCCTCTTGCAAAATAGTATCAAAACACTGGTACCGATTGTTGGTATTGGTACCGATTCACCCTGTCACTCTTTTATTTGATCATGTTGACAAGTTGTTTATTGTACGTGTTCTCAAGAGGCTCTAACACAAGACTGCACTTTATTAGGTGTTGTTTTCATCTCGGTTGTCAGTTTTTTAAACTTAAACCACAATACAGTGTATAAATAATGAATACTGATTTTAGGGAGTATTTATTCTTCAGTTACACTGACATTGTGATGTGTTGTAGATGAATTGTCTTGCAATGTATGACTTATCACAGGATCAGCGCACCGTGATAATATGTGAAAATATTGTGACGCTGACGTATTGTGGGTTATGTAAGATGGCTATTTTAAATCTCAGAGAAGCATTAACTGTTCTCCCCCTCATTACTGGGGTGGGCAGAAATCCTGGACAACAGAACGATACAAATCGACAGTGCCCAGGCAGTAGTCCTCACTTTAGCTACCAGCTGTTTCCCAGATGTTTGGCCGTTCACACACCCTGCAAACCTTGAGGCTATCGTAATCTCCCTCCTAAACCACCGCTATGACTATGTTTAGATCGCTTTGTGTGTTTATTAGACCGAGCCCAGGAGAGAAACTGCTAAAGCCATTGACTCGTTGAGAGAGAGGACTTGTTTGTGTGGAAGAAAGGATGCAGTGCTTCTTCAGACAGGGAAAATAGTTTGGTGTGTGTGTGTGTGTGTGTGTGTGTGTGTGTGTGTGTGTGTGTGTCCTGGGAAGTGTTTCAAGGCCAAAATGTTCTCTCTGTGTTATTATACATCTCACTCAGACGCTGTACTCAGGAAAAGTGTTTTCACAAAGAATTTTTCTCAGTGACCAAGAATTTGGCGTTGTTGCTCGTACAGACAAGTACATATTATTGGATTTAGGAAACAGACACATTTAAGTGCAAGGAAAAGAGGGTAAAAAGAGTGATACTTTAAAGTATACATACATTTTACTAATGTGTTTACATGCATTGTTTTACAAGATGGAGAAGACACAACTTTGAAGACTTGACAATGGAAGAGTAATTTCGAGGTTTTTGCTTCGTGTAATCTATTGATTGCATGGTAAATCAACTCATGAATCCTTAATGGAAATTGGTATGAATATAATTTTATAGTGACTGGATCATAGAATTGTTTAAACTCTGCAAATGTGTTCCCTGTAGCTGTAAAGGATATGGGTTCCTTGAAAGTGTGTTTGCTCTTTGAGTTGTCAGATTCTGTCTTGGTGGAAAAGGACAACAGCTCTATAGCCAGAGGATAGTTTTTTGATTGTGTACTTCTCGCTAAATGCAGATTTCATCACTTTCAGTTCTGTTCAAGACAAATTCAGAATATTACATCCGTGATTATGTGTTCTCCCTGCATTAGCCTTCATTTTAAGTCATTTGGGCTTTACACTTTGACTCTGCTGCTGCCGGTGACCCGCGAGACAGGGACTGGACTAGATGACCTGTCTAATGTGCCATATTTCTACCCTGTTAGGATGGATCAAGCTTAGACTGCTCAACATGAAGGCAACTGAAATGCCACGTTGGGCTAGAAAGGCGAACAAGCTTGCACGCCTGTTTTTCATGCACCGGTTCCATTTGGAACTAATTTGCTTCCTTAACATGTCAGGCTACTGAAAAAAAAAAAAAAAAAAATCATGCAGAATAAGTATGAAGGTGTTATTTTTTCACTCAAGCTCCCCGCCAATTTGACTGGGCGTCCCGGCACAGGATGGCACAGCTTTGAGCACTTCCTGTTTAGATCAATCAGAAAAATACAAAAAAGATAGCGAAAGCATTCGCTTTAGGAGCTCTGGATGCATCACTTTGTTGGGTGATAGTGTAAATCTGCCTGACGGGGAAACCAACTGGTTGTGAATTAAGAGATGAAAAGGGCCATCAAAATCCCAGACAAGTCTTTTGCTGTTGTATGTCAGCATGACAGAAGACTTTTAAACCTGTCTGCATCCAGCACTCACATCTCTGTTCGTTAAGTGTGGGGCATGTTTGATTAGAGAGTGACTCATTTGCTCATGTACACCTAAAATCAGCAAAGCTGTAATTCAATTTATTCTATTTATTGTGATGCATTTACTCAAATTAAGATTCAACAACAACTTTAAAAATTGGCGAATGAAAACAAACGTGTTGAACCCTGGAATGACCTAGAAGAAATGAGATACTGCTGAGGGATTTGTCTGGAGCCATCCTCCCCCACCCCCCACCCCTGTAATTAACCAGAGGAGAGTAAACTGATTTGGATGGATCGACTGACTGCAGATAACACATCCCGCAGTTTAAGATAAACATCTGCACTGGTTGCATGCTGGCGCGCCTCTCAGGAACTACTGTCTCAGCTCAACACGTGGGCGGTTCCTTCACATTTTCAGTGACGACTGTTGGCGTCCACTGTTGTCTCCGATGTGTGAGAAGCCACGGCTCTGAAACATTCACTTACCTTCAGGGGAACACTTTAAATATCCATAAGCGTGTGTGTGTGTGTGTGTGTGTGTGTGTGTGTGTGTGTGTGTGTGTGTGTGTGTGTGTGTGTGTGTGTGTACTTCTGGGGCCTGTTAAAACATGCAACAGGGAGAGACGCAGCACAACCTTTCACCGTATACACTTGTCTGCTGATTTGTTGCTTTCTCAGCAAAAACACACTTTCGTTCTACTTGCAAGCCTGAACTAGAAAATTTCCACATTTCTCTGCTCTCTTTCTATTTGTGTTTTACTTTCAGTCCTGTTTTAAGTAATTTTATATGCATTTGCACACAATACATATTTTCTAATTTTTTCTTAGTACAAGTGTCTCAAGTGAACTAACTAGCCAGAGCCCTCATTATGCTTTTGTTTACACCGTGCACATGTAGCTTAAATGAGATTTATGTCAGCTTCAAGTAAGGTCAAGATGTGGTGTGAAATCTTTTTAGGTTCATGCGCCCTGCGGTAGGTTCTCTATTCTGCGTCTTCATAAAAGCATTCCTTCAAACCTTGTCAAGTTGAAGTAGTGCCAAAACTAGCTTTGTCATACAGGTCTCATTTGATGGCTAGCTTCATCCAATTAAAAAACCCCTCCTTTCACCTTGTAATGAGTGTTAAATGTTTGCCACATCTGAACTTCCTTAATGAGTTTCCATCTCCCAAAGGTTTTTTTTTTTGCAAAATTGAGGGCATTTCCTCACATTTCAGTTTCAGTGAACCTTTAGCAATGCGATACTTCAAAAGCTGCTGAAAAAAAGTGTTAATGGAGCCATGACTAATGAGGAGTGTCTCCACGCTTCCTTTATTAGTATATCTGCATGTGTGAACGTATCGAGAACAATGAGGGTCTCGAGACATGGAATGCTGCTCCCTTTATCTCCCGTCTTCCTTTCATCCAGAGTTTTCTCTTATCTTGGCAAGTTGAAGTAAATCATAGCGCCATGAAAAGATGAGTGGACGTGTAAATGCTTTCATCTACCGAGTGTGAACACACACCCACACAGTTTGATTCAGGATACTCAGTGCCTCCTGTAATTCTGTAATTGACGTGTTTTTTGAAGTACAATAGCTGAAAGTAACACTCAGGTTTCCTTTCAAAGACCCCCCCCCCTCCACCCTCCCTCCCCCAAACCCCAACCTCCCCCTTCTGTGAAAGGAGCCTTTGCTCAGAGCATATTTGGGAGGTGTTGTACATACAGCTACATTCTTTTAGCAGTGTGTATGTGACACATTCAAGGACCCACCTACTCTGCTGCCGTCCCCAGCGTAAGCAGCTGAAGTGTGGTCGTAGAGGTACGAGAGAAGTACTCATTGGGGTGCAAGTGACGCTACAGTTAGCTCGTTAAGATTTCACAATGTCTGAAAAAAAATTGTTCAAAGTCTGTAGAGACATATGGATGCGTCTCAGGCTGAAAGAAGAGTCCCAGTGTGTATTGTCTTTTTTTTCTATTGACTTTTTTTCTCCTTTTCATTTCCTACGGGTTAGACATAGGAAATACACAACTGCCTTGTTTTTGCAAATGGAAATACATTTCTGTTTTTTAAGTGCATATGGAGGAGGGAAGTTGGACTCTTTCACAAGTCATGAGACACATTTGGAGATGATCAACTCACCATAGAAGCTTCCTACAGCCGGGTCTGAGGAACCAGAGTTATGACGAGGGCTGTGTCCTGCTGTTTTTATTTACAGTTGAACCCCTGCAGACAGCTCCGGGACTGATGACATTTGACAGCATAGAGATAAACAATAACTCAAATGCAGCATAAGTGTAAAATCCCTCCGTGCACACTTGAGAAACCTTTCCCGCTAGACGCCCCCGTTTTTTCCATTCACAGCTGTTCTCTGACATAGCTGCAACTGAGGCGAGAAGAAGGGGGGAAAAAGCTGAAGATTTCCGGGCTATTTGCATGTGTTCATTTGTGAACTGTATAAAAAAACAGTGTCAAAGTACATGTGACTGTGTCTAGCTGGAATAGTGATGCATGACGCATGACAGTTTAGCTGCTAATCCCGCTTTTAGCTCACCCCCCACCTAACGTAGACTCTTTAAAATGTCCTGATGCATAGAAAAACACAGGAGCACTTCATAATATTGTTATAGTAAATTGCATCAGGTCCCAAATGACCTTAGGTTTCAAGTTCTTTTTGAAATGGCTTGCAATAATATAGTAACCAAACAGTTTAAGCTGCTTTTATACTGAAAGTTTGAACTCACTTGTTTGAGATGACCTTTTTAAAACCACGGAGAGGAGACATTTTTGTCTCTTAAGTAGAGTTCATGCATGTTGGAATGTTGTGCAGCGGTTCTTGCCTCCGTATCTCATCAGTGGCTTTGCAGGCTTTTTATGGGTTTAGCAGGCCTCAATTGGGCTCGCCGTCACGTCTCTGGCTGTGGATGTGCTTTTCTAGTCGAGCTTCATGTTGCTGCTGGCTCTACCTTCGCTGCTTCGGGTTCGCTCGCTGCTGCGGTGATGTGTTGGCTCTCTTTCAACAGCTCTGTCACCGCACTGGAAAAGTCATGGGTTACCTAAGAGTGCTGCCAGCCGGTCACAAACTGTGAGCAAAACATCCCCATATGAAGAAGTACGCTTTTATTAAAATGTAACTGCAGTAAATTGTCACACCTTGTATTGAACTCACTGCTTCAAGGTGGCTCTGCAGCATAAAAGAGGGATTTTTATTTACAGTAACTGTTGCAAACCACCATGCATTATTGCTGACGGTGTCAGTAGCATCCAGAGCAGGTTCAGTGTCGCGTTTCAGTCTGCAGGCTCGATTCCAACAGTTTCCCTGACAGCACACTGTGAGGGTGTGTGTGTGGGGGTGGGGGTGGGGGGGTGTAAAGCACCATAATATCCTGCTTTCCTAAAAGCATATTACTAGAAGTAGAGTTGTGAACTACTCCACAGAGTGTAGCTGGGGGCTGATTGTTTTCGTGCACCCGTTCAGGTCTGTGCCGAGTTCCTTTAGTTGATGCCACTAGGCAGGGAAATAATAATGGCTCATCGGAGGGTCGCATGTGTAGCCAATAGAAATTGAGTATTCAAAACAAACAAAAATGGCTGCTGTAAGGTCAGGATCAAACAAACATTTCCCCAGCAGTGTTGCAGGTCATTTATCATTGGAGGGAGAGAAAGCCATTTAAACATTTATAACCTACACTTCAATACTCCTAAAAACTTTCTAATCTTCTTATAATAATTCAAACTGACCCGAGGTTCGATGCCTATAAAAAGCATGATTAGAGGGTCCACTGTTCCTGGGTTTGAGGTCATACATTTCCAAGACTGCAATACTCACTTGCTCTGCAGCTTCAGTTAAAACTGCTGCAAAGATAGCGAGTACATTCCTGATAGTCCTTTTAAAATTCCTCTCCATACATAATGCTCTTCAAGATTACTTTAGATTATGCTTGCAATTGACAATAAACCCTTTCTTCTCCCCAGCCTGTCATTATCTATCTTTTGTGACTTTGCACATTTGTGATGACGCTCGAGTGATGAAATGTACAAACTTTCAATTTCACAGACTGTGAAATCTCTGGCGTCACTGATATTCAGTTTTTCCTCTCTTTTCAAGTCGTCAGTGTGATTTATATCTGATCATGAATTGGTGATTAGCGAGTTTTTAATGGATGTCCTTTCCTTCTGTTTGCAGACCGCCAAAGGCTACATCCTCCTGTTTGATGTTTTGGGTGGAGGGGATGATAAGTACCTCTATGAGCCCGTCTACCCAAAGTGAGTGCAGTACACACATCACATGTCATAGACACTGATACACACTCGCCTGCAAGGATGATTGAGCAGGGGCGGCTAAGCTGTAGTTTGGTTAGCTATTTGTCCCTCCGAGGGCCATTTCACCATCATTATTACACCTCAGTCTTGCTTTGACATCATGTGTATTTGTTATATCTATATATCTATCTATATGTGTATATTTATGTATAAACATAGTAACTGAGTGACAGCGTTGAAACTAAGTATTCCAAAATCTGCACAGTCAGCGTGAACAGCATCTGTCATGCATTTGAATAACAATAATAACTGGTCACAGTGACAATAATTAGCAGTCACAAACAAACAGCAACATTTAGTTTGGCAGCTAGCCAGTTTGCACGGTTTGTGTGTAAAGTATGTGCAGATATGTGAGATTCACATTCCTAGACAACTTACCAGCAGAGGTTGGGCAAGTCTGGGCTGGTCAAGTTTTCTAGCTCTGTCAGTAGGGGAAAAAAAAAAAGGAGTTGCACTTTGGGATTTCAGCACTTTTCCTAAGTCACCAATAAGTGTCATTTTATGACTGCTTTTGAGTAGAGGGAGTCCTCGTGTGAAGGTGACCCCCGGTTATAAGGAGGAGCAATGCGCCCCTGCTCTGTCTCTAGAGATGAAGAAGCCTGTGGATCTGGAGGCCCCCATCACCAGGTAGCCTTTTGTTTTCTTATCATCCTTCGAACCTCCCCTTTTTTTCCCTCTGTGCCTCACTGCTTTAACCTGTCGTTGTTGTGTCTGCCTCTCCGTCAGGTTGACTGCACTTCCTCTCTCTGTAGGACTGTGTCATCAAGTTCATATGCACACCCTGAGCCTACTGAAAGATATGTTGCTCTAGGTAGCTCTGGGTTGCTCCTGTAGACGAATGTTTTCTCCACACAGGATCATTGCCAGCATGTTAGCAGAGCAGACAAAACAGGGTGTGTTTATTCATTGTTAAATGTAAGATTGAAAAGAATAAGATGCATCCGCTCTGATTGAAATGTGCAGATTCATCATTCATTATACAGTTGGTATATTTGATGCTCGTATGACTCAGAGAAAGTGCTTGAATACTATTGAGTATCCAAAGCATTCAATACCTTAGAAGTACAGCCCAAAGTTGCCACTTATTTTTTATGTAGTAAAACTGCTTTGAGTATTGAAATATAAATCTAAGGAGTTGAAATAGACAAAAGAAAAATTTCATGAGGTCATGAAAAACCTTGAAAAGTCGTCGAATTTGAAAATGGCTTTTTCGCAAGACTGGAAAAGTTTTTTACATAAATAAATGAAGTCCGGATATTTTGGAAAAAGTCCTGGAAATCTGCTTCACAAATATCTGAATGTCGAGAGTATAGTGGTTCAGTAAAAATGGACTGGGGAAAAATCTATTTTGGTAATATGAACTGACTTTGATACATGTTTATGTCGTATCAAACCGCATAGCTTGTAATTAATCTCGGTTAATTACATGCTGGTAGATTTTCATTTGTGAACAGATATTTCAGAGAAGGTCTAGTCATGGAGGTTTATCTCAAAGGCATGGAAAAGTCATGGGGATTTAAGGTGTAAAAGGTTGTTGAAACCTGAATTAATTCAAACCAGATTTGTTTTTTTAAAGCATTTATTATAATTACATGTAATTCAATGTTTTTAAGTGTGTGAATATGGCAAGTAGCTATGTGTGTGTGTATATATATATATATATATATATATGTATATATATATGTATATATATGTATGTATATGTATATATATATGTGTATATATATGTATATATATGTATATATATGTATATATATATGTATATGTATATATATGTATATATATATGTGTATATATATGTATATATATGTATGTATATATATGTGTGTGTGTGTGTGTGTGTGTGTGTGTGTGTGTATAAAACCACAGATTTTTAGTGTAATGTCATGTGAATTGAACATGTTTTTTTATCAGTATTGAAAGTAGTACAGGTAAGGAACAGCTACTATTGTATCATTTAATTTAAAGTATCAGTATCCTGCATTTTTGAAAGTTAGCCAGCCCTCGCTATTATCACCTTCAACAGGAATACATGTATATTTTATCCAATACACTGCAATGCGTCATATACAGTGGACTGCCACAAGCCACGATGGTCCCTCGGGAGTGTGTGTGTGTGTGTGTGTGTGTGTGTGTGTGTGTGTGTGTGTGTGTATTTCCGGTTGTCGCCTCCTACAACTGAGAGAATGCAATCAGATGAAGTTAGGTGGCTTAAGCTAGCACATTGTTGTACAGCAGCTGTCAGGAGTCCATTGCTGGAAGTCACTGTATCGCTCTACTTCTTCTGTCTTTGAAAGCCGCATTGACAGTGACGGCTTGGAAGGAGGCAGTGAGGAGTTAATCTCCACCAGTCTGTCAGCTTCCAGAGTTTCATGAGTATCACGTGTATGGAGCGATGGAGGGCGCTGAAAGAAGGGATGCACCTATCTGTAACCACCGCTCCCAATCCAGAGACCTGGGGATTGATACTGAGGCCTGATCTGATATCAGCATTCAAAGCAGCTGTTATGTGTCGCTGCGTTTGTGTGACAGGCAGCATCAGGCTTGACTGCAGCAGTTTTCCTAAATCATATTACAAACAAATGAATTTCATTGTGTTTAATCAAAATTCAATCACAAATCCATGCAGAACAAACTTGAAATCTCCCAAGTGGTAAAAAAAAACCCGACCCCGGTCCAGCTGTTGGCGTCAGTATCTGACTGCTGTCCTTGTGGGTTTGGTGTGTCCCTTACTGACAGAAAAGTGATTGACTAATGAATAGAGTTGGGCGGAAGTGTGAAGTGATGAGTGACAATGGAATAACAAAACAAAGATATCTGAGTCTGTGTTTGCTGGATTGCTTCGAGCACCGCTCGTGCAAATCTTCCTTTCAGGACTTTATGAAATCTGACCAGTTGGATTTGTTTTAGATCAGCCTATTCTGGTGTAAAATGTATTTAGTTTTCATCTTAAGATAAGCTGTTGTCAGAATTTACCCAGTGTCATTTCAGTTAGCCACTTAGAATATTACAAGGAGGAGTTGGCTTTTGCTTGTCACATCAGATGGCCCTGGCCCATTTCCAAGATTGGTATTCAGCTGAGCAAAGCTCTTTGAATTCATCTTTCTCAAGACTGATCTACATCAGATCCTTTCTTGTGAATCACCTGCTTCCAAAAAATATCGTCTTGCATTGCCTTGGCATCATGTTAAAACACTGGGATCTCACAGCATTCTGTCAAAGCGTTATGTAAGAAAATAAAAATAAAAGCTTAACGGAATACAGCAACTTTTTGGGGATTTGTCTTCCTCCCCAGAGCCGGACAAGAAGATATATACCCTCCTCTAATGTGCGGTCAGGCACTACAGAGACCTACAGAGACAAGGTGACTGCTGGTTAGCTTAGCACAATGCGGTTCTCCTCTGTTGTTCAAATAAATCAGGTTCAGGATCTTGATTTGTTTCGAAGTCCTCGTCATCCTTTCATATGTTGTCGGCCATGATTAGTCATAGCAGTTGCTCTTCTAGTGCTCAACAATGGTTTTGTTTTGGTTTGGCTGCATCGCTACATCCAGTCAGGAAAGCAGTTTCGACTATGTATCTGATTACAAAATGACTATTAATTGCCATTGTGAATTCCTATACATTGCAAATAGTATGCTGAACCTTAGGTCAATTAAAGTTTATTTGATGAAGGTACCCTGAAGCCTGGTTTATGCTTCTGCGTCGCGTTAACGCCGTACCTACGCTGTCGACGCAGAACCCTACGCAGACCCTATGCCATAGCCTGACGTGCACCTCCAAAAAATCCTGACTTTGCATCGCGTCGACGCATCATGACGTAAACGTCAAGGACTGTGATTGGTCCACTCAGACAAGGTCGCCGAATGCATGAAGGGGTGGAAGAACCTCTGTGACAAATATGTGCGCCTCCGGAAGAAAATGGCCACAAGAAGTCATATTTGCCATTTTCAAAGTTTACAGTTTGACTCATGAAAGCAAACAGTCGTCAAAGAAAAGCACTGGACTTTCTGTTGTAAATAGTTTTGTTTTGGAATCCGACAAGAGCCCCCTGAAACCATACAAAGACACAGCCACACCCCCTAGCGGCTTGGCGGTGAATTGCAGAGCAACGCGTTCCCTTGACGCAGAACTTCGAATGCTCAATGACGGCGTAGGGTCTACGCTGTCATTCTCACTTACTACCATTCATGATGCTAAGCTAACTAGCATTCAGTTGGTCTCTGCTGCTCTCAGCTCCCTACGGCACATACACTGAAGAGAAGGGTATCTATTTTCTTGTCTGGCTCTGGGAAGGTTGTCAAATGAGCATATTTCCCCTAAAGGGTCATTGAAATTCTATGTTTTTTTGTCCTGTATTGATTTTATTTTGTATTTTCCCTGTTCTCAACCTCTAACTCGACTTCGTTGTCATCAGGAACTGTCACTCCATCCCTCTTCTATTCAACTCCTTTTTTTTGTTTGTCTTGCATTTATATTCTCTGCATCTTCAGTCCGTCACGTTCATCTGTAACTCCTCTGTCTCCGTTTGACAGAGATTACAGGGGGGAATCATCTGAATGAGAGCGCTCGGTTTGGCATGTCACAGGCACAGCTTGATTGTGCAGGAGATGAGTGGGTGTCTCCTGCTGTTAAACTACCGAAAGATGTTTCCTCCCCTGCAGTGAAAAGCTCTACTTCTTCTTCTATGCTTTTCTCTGTGTTCTATCTAAAGTTCCCCTCCTTTTAGTGGTCCCATTGTGCCATCTTCAATGTAGGACTCTCATACTTTTCAGAAGACAATAAACTGCTGTACACATCCGAGTCTCATTGTCCTCTATTACACAATTTGTTCTCTTGTGTATGAGAGGACAATGAGACTTGGCATCAGCAACCATGTGTCCTCATCCCAGCTGAGCAGTAACAGGTTCAGGCTCCAGTCAGAGTGCACAACTGGATGAAGACCAGTCTTCTGTTTTCTAACATTTCTCTGTTTTGTTTTGTTTTTGTCATTTTGGCACCAGTCTGCAGACCCTCCAAGAGGATTTACTGGTGTGCACCGCAGACGGCTACCTCCACGTGCTGCACTGGGACGGGTTAGGCGGCAATGGACGCAAGACTATCTGCCTGACCTCAATCCCCTTCTCGCTAGACCTCCAGTCGGCCCGAGGTTAGGGAAGAAGCATGCACGCAGATTAAGAGCATCAAGCTCACCTGAGTCCAGTTGGGAATATGAGCAGAAACTGAAAATCACTATAGATTATCTACGATACTATAGATTATCAGAGTATTTCAATTTTGAATCGATCACATAAGAATGCTTCAACCTGATTTCATCTCAGCAGTCCTCCTACATACTAGAAACCTGTGTGCGTGCGTTTGTGTGTGTGTGTGTGTGTGTGTGTGTGTGTGTGTGTGTTTGTGTGCGTGCGTTTGTGTGTGTGTGTGTTTGTGTGTGTGTGCATGCATGCGTGTAGGTGGTCCCTCTCTGGACCTGGAGGGTGTCTATATCCGTTGTATGGAGTACTGTGTGACGCTGGACGGCTTCGCTGTGGTACTGAGTGACGGGCGCCTGGGCTTTATCACACCACTCAGCAACAGCATCACGGCAGATGTGAGGACACACACACAAACACACACATCCACTGTTGAAGACAGAGGCAGATCATGAAAATGGTCATGTTTATAGCTTTGAGAATCTGATGAAAGTCTGATTAAACTTATAGAGATTTCCAGACCGCGTGCTGTCTTGTACAGCTTATCCCATCAATATGCAAATCAGCTTATACAGTCCACCACTTACATCCCTAATACTATATTGTTTCTACCGATAATTATGAGTAGAAATGACAAATCTAATATTTTGGCATATTTTGGGGGTATTTACACATACAGTGGCCAGATTAATGCAGGCAGAATGAACATCCTGAGGGGTTTTTGCATGTTAAATCGTAGGTAACAAAGATAAGTGAGAAGTGGCTCTGCTGGGTTTATATTCTTCTAGAGGAACTGGAATTTTCCTTGAAGGTTAAATTTATCAGCAAGCAACAGCACTTTAAAATCAATTCTGTCAATAAATGGAATTGAGGAGAAAGCAGCCATGTTGTGAATGTGCCAAAGTTGCTATTGTGTATATGCAATAGTTTGCAAGAAAATCAGGCCAATATTGGGTCTGATTTAGCCTTCCCAGAAAATCACAAAGGTGTTTCAAATTCAAGTAACCAGGAAGGGTCACCAATTGGATAATGCTCACTTTGTGCACATAATCATAGTTTGTAGCAGCAGCTACAGCGACAACAATGAGCCTTTTTTATTCTCTAACCGAGCTCCAGTTTGTGCTTCAACATAAAAATACGCCTGTTCTCCCACCACAGCCATGGTTTCATCCACATTTTCCTTTTTCCCCCCGCTTTTCTGTATTAAACCTCACACATAAGCACAACCCGCTTACGACGATTGTTTCAAGGAAATTGCCATTTTAGCATCGAGCTAAACAACGACTATGTGATACCTCATCTTGATTCAGTCGTCTGTTGTGCACTTTTTAAGATGAAATGTTATAAATCTGATTAAATCTGCCATTTTTTTCTATGGTCTCCCGGATTTTCAATAGTCTTCCCAGCCTGACGTGACTGGCTTGGTGCTTGGGATAGTTCCAGCCCCAAGAATACAGGCTGCACAGAAATGGTCATACAGCTATGGCTAATAACCAAATCACGTGTTTGCTCTTTCATATGCTGTGATGGATCAAGTAGATTCTTCCCAGGCAGTTCTGTCATCAGGATTCTCAGTGTGGGTGTTAAAATCACGACAAGAGAAGCTACCATGACCTCGCCAGTTTCCTGTTGAAAACACAAAATCTCAGTAATTGGTAGTGATAATTCATTAAAAATTAATAGTTGCTAAGTGAGAACAGGCACCCTATTAATCTCTATTATCTATCAAGGCAGGAGTACAGACAAAGATACTTGTTCCTGGGAACATTCATAAGTCCCATAGTCCTCTAGTCTAGCATGGAAGAGCCGACTGTATTTTGTACACAATCACCCGTATAACAGGACATGCTGTACTTTTATCAAGCTTAGGGGACAGAGACAGGACTTGAAGCGAATGGAATAGGTGGACTTTAAGGGATAAAAATATAATACCAATAGATTAGAGCAGAGGAAGCTATTCCTTTGTTTCTGGGAGTGACCATCCTTTCATCTGGTCTGTAAATCCTGAGAACAGGTGGGTGACGCAGGGAGTAAAATAAAATGTAGGTGAACCTGGTTTTTGATGGGTAGCATCCTGTTTTAGCGCTGTTTGGCAATATCATTAGCCAGTACAAGGTTTACCGCAGGGCGTGCAGCTCGGATTTGCAGGATATTCCTGTGATATCAAAGATTAAGTCTGGCAACAACAGTGCAAATCTGTGTCAGCTTGTGAGGTTAGTTTTTGAGGTTTGTCACTAAGTCTCTGTTTTGCCTCTGTCAATGGCTGTGTCAGAGGTTGATGAGGCTTTGGCTGTCTGTCGCCCCAGGGAAATGATTTAAGAGAGCCCCAGTGAAGCAGTCGTGCTCGCGTCTCTCAAAAATTAAAGTTCTTATCATTTAAAAGAGTCCCCGAGCTGCTTTCCAGTTTTGTTTTTTTTGGCAGAAAACAGTAACAGCAAAAGAATGTAAGCCAAGTGAAGCGTCTACACTGCAGGAAGCAGCGCCGATATGAACACAAGTTAACATGTTTTCGTCTGCATTCTTGGAATTTTTAGAGTCATCCAGATCTGTGTCCTGATATAGAAGTCAATTAAACTAAATACAAATCAGTCTGTTGACCTGTGAGTGACCATGTCACATACACTTTGAGATGTCTGAAAGTCTAAAATGTTCTTGTCGTGTGTGTGTGTGTGTGTGTGTGTGTGTGTGTCTGTCTGTCTGTCTGTCTGTCTGTCTGTCTGTCTGTGTCCAGCAGCTGCAGGGCGTCTGGGCAGCAGATGTGTCTGATGGCACCTGTGTGGCGGTCAACAACAAGTACAGACTGATGGCCTTCGGTTGTGCCAGGTATGTCTCTCTCTCTCTCTGCGTCTTTACAATAAAGTTTTGGGAAGAAAACATGGGTGTGTTTGCTCACACCCTGTTGCTACACAGACTGCTTGTTGTCCTTGTAGTGTGTGTCCAGTGTGAGAATCTGTCAGTTTGTGTTTGCCGAGGCTTCCTAGTGTGTGCTTGACAGAAACTGCCCATGGATTGTACATCTGCCAGCTTGGCAGGATTCTCTCCTCTTCATTGACCCCTAGTTTTCCTTCCAGAGCCATACAATGTGGAGTTGTTATTATCCACAAGACAAGATGGCACTAGATTATATATGAGTAATCAATTCACTTAACTCATAAATTCTGATTCTTAATGTGTTTATTCTCGTTACAGTGGCTCGGTGCTGGTCTACATGATTGACACCACAACAGGATCCATGCAGCTCTCCCACAAACTGGAACTCACACCAAAACACTACCCAGGTACCACCTGTTGACTCTCCTTGTCCCGACTCAAGCCTGCATCCCTCCATGTGTGTCTGCCCTGAATTCACATCTGTTTCAACTGTGCTATGCTGAGAGCCGGTGCTATGGCTCCCCCTTGTGGAGGACAGCACAGCCAACATTCTAACTAACCTTCTCTTCTCACCCCATCAGGAATTCCTGAGTCAAGATGATAAATAAATAAATTGATCTTTAGATTAACAAGGTGCCTATGTTTGAGTGAGACTATATTATTTTATTTTACATTTTTTGGGGATGTTAGATATTCTTTTATGTTTTTATTATATTAAATTGTTACTTCCATATTTTTATCCTGACCTGGACTCCGTAGCCGATGAGATGTTGTATCTCAGTGGAACATTTCTTGGTGAATGAAGGATAAATTTAAAATGTCTTTTTAAATGATAATGTTGACTAATTAGCACAATATCTAAGCGGGACATGTTACTCTGAAAAGTCATATTGCAAACTACCGAAAAGGAGTACGACTTTATTTTTAAACCACTTCAGCTAGTGTTCACCAAGAAATATTTTTCCTCTCGATACATTCATTTATCAGAGCTGTTTTTCTACACAACCAAACATAATTACCTGCAGCCCAGCAATAATAAAGTCAATACTCTGAGTGTTTCACTGTTTACACATCCTGTAATGACACAGTGAAACCATAACAACTGCTCACGTAACTCTAAATAAAACCTCTTCTCCAAATTGTTTCCCTCCTCAGACATCTACAACAAGACCGGACCAGTAAGGCTCATCTGCTGGTCTCCTGACTACAGCGTTGCCATGGTGACATGGGAGTGTGGCGGCCTATCGCTGTGGAGTGTCTTCGGAGCTCACCTCATCTGCACTCTGGGAGAGGACTTTGCGTGGGTGGACACATACTCACATAATCACACAATTTTCCTCAAACACTTCACACCTCATTTGATGAACATTTTGTTCTTTTCTGCTTCCCCCGTCAGGTATCGGGCTGACGGCACAAAGAAAGATCCCATTAAAATCAGCTCTATGGTGTGTTTTGTAATACTTAGTATTTAGTTTCAAGAAATAGTCCATTTATCTTTTAGTTAACAAAATCAAAATTTGAAGTGGAGCAAAGCTACAAGTTGTTCATGTTAATATTTTGATTGTTTTTTTGGACGATGGGTCAATTTTTCAGAAACTGAAATTCTCTCACTAGATATTAGATATATACTTTTTTGTAATCCCTTTTCCCAGAGCTGGGGAGCAGAAGGCTACCACCTGTGGGTGCTCCCTAACAAACAGGAGAGGAGGAGGCAGGAGGAGCAGCAGGAGGTGGAGATGGTGTCACCTCCTCCTTCACTGCAGGCCGGGATATTGCAGTTCCACTTTATTAAAAGCGCCCTTACAGTCAACCCCTGCACGGTGAGAGGAGGGACATGAGACGCCCAGTGTGCTCTGTGTTGCGTAAACACACGTTCAATATTCGGTCTGCTCCTCTATTGCAGAGTAATCAGGAGCAGGTGTTGCTGCATGGGGAAGACCGCCTCTACCTGACATGCGGTGACCCCACGCAGGTCCACAACACCACAGACATGCAGCCACACACACACTTACACCATCAGGATGGAAGCCCGCTGCACCACCCTCCCAACTCCTCACTCTCTCAGGGACTCAGCACTTTACTGGGGCACAAGCACTGGCATGTGGTCCAGGTAGGGACACACACACCCACACACACAGACAGTAGATTTACTGTGAGACAGGTTTTCAAATAGAGCCTTAATTTACATTGTGTATTTGTTGCATCACATCATATTATGTCATAGTCTTAAATGCAGCAGAATCATCCGCGATGAGGAATTGGAGGCTTAATATACGAGGAAGCAGTTAGTAGTGATCTTCCAGTGAACGGTAATTCAGTCCCTCATCTTGTACTTGTTGTGTTTTTGTCCTCCAGATTCACAGCACATACCTAGAGAGCAACTGGCCTATACGGGTACGTGTGGGAATGTTAGTTACTTAGCAGCGTGATTGACCAGGTCAACAGTCAGAATAGTTAAGAGTAGATGTGATTTATGTTGTGTGTTCCGGCTCTAAAAGTTTGCAAAGTCATTCCCCATTATTTATTCTTTGACAACGTGTGTGTGTGTTTGTGTGTGTGTATGTATGTATGTACGTACCAAAAGCAGAACTGTTGTCATGTGAAGTGTTGGGTCAGGAACAGTTGTGGTTGTTGGTGTATAAAACAGTGTGACACCACAGAAATAAACTCCTCATGAAATGCTCTTATGCACCAATCTGCTCCTTCAGTCCTTTTTGGCTTTTTAACCCTCAGTTTAGTCTTACAGACAGGAAAGAAAACCTAATGGCTAAGAGTAACTGTGCTCCTGAATTCTATTGTATACCTTCTGCATCTGCCAGTCAGTCAGACTCATAAAGACTACAAGAGGTACACACTATACTGGAAATCAGGAGCAAGGATCTGTTAATGGCTATCAGGCTTTACTTTTTTGTCTGTAAGATTAAATTGAGGGCTGAATGAGTCCTGGTATTTGTGCGTAAGATTTCATGAATGAGCATTTGACCGACTTTGTCAATACGTCCATGAAGTGGTTGTCATTAGCGTCTATGAAATTTGACCCTTTGTTTAGTTTTATGTCTGTTTTCTGTATCAACACTTGATTTTACATTGTTTGCCGTGTGTGTGTGTGTGTGTGTGCGTGCGTGCGTGTTTCGTTTGTGTGCAGTTTGCAGCCATAGACACAGCCGGACAGTGCATGGCTGTAGCAGGGAGACGGGGCTTTGCACACTACTCCTTATTCACAAGGAAATGGAAACTGTTTGGAAACATCACTCAGGTACGGGACATTAGAGAGTGAGCGACACAAATGGACCAGTTCACTTAACTCAATTATTTTCTGTTATCCCCCCCCCCCCCCAGAATGTGCATCAGTTTGCTTGAAATTCCATCCATCCATCCATTTTCTACCACTCATCCTGTTAAGGGTCGTGGGGGGGCTGGAGCCTACCCCAGCAGCTTTCGGGGGAGAGGCGGGGTTGACCCTGGACGGGTCACCACTGTGCCGCCCTGCCTGAAATAAAAAAAAAATAAATGTATTGATCTTTTCTCGTATTTAAACTCTAAATATTTTTTGACTGACTTACAACAAAGAATAACTTAATTAATATTGTTTCCCCGTCTCTCACCGTAGTCACAGGGGAGCCAAGCGCTACATACGCGTCGTCATATTTCCTCGTCTTAGCTTTCAGGAGACTTGCGTTTGTCTCATCATTTCCGTCTCTCTCCTCCTCTCTTTTCATCCCTGTTAAATATGTTTCAGTGGTGTCTCTTGAGGGTTTGTTCACTGCACTTCATATCTCCTGCTCTGTGCTGTGTGTGATCCAAAACCATACACCATAGAGCTAATACTCCCTGCGCACACTCTGACAATTAGGGCGACACTGCCACCTACTGTAGCAGATGTGCAACGACGCTTTATTCAAGTAAGGCAAAAAAAATGAAGTATGTTCCCTGGGGTAACACAGGCACCCCCCCCCCCCCATTTCACACTGCATCACTGTGATTTTTACCGTCCTTGGCATACACCACACTCTTTACTGTAACTCTTGTAGTCATGTCATTAACCAGCCGGCACGCCACACTGCAGCATCAGCAAGAAGAGCTCCTGCAAAAAGTGCAATAAAATGTCTCCATTTCTTGGGTGTAGGAGCAGAACATGACGGTGACAGGCGGTCTAGCTTGGTGGAAGGACTTCGTAGTGGTGGCCTGTTATAATTTTATAGACCAGCAAGAGCAGGTGAGACTGAAGCACCAATTTGTTCCTGAACCTCATCTATTCTCTGTAAATCCTGACCCCAGTTGTCCCTCTGCTGCCTCTAGTTGAGGCTCTACCAGCGGTCATCTAACTTGGACAACGCCTTCGCCTCGGTCACTAAGCTGCATTCAGACACACTGCTGCTCAACGTCTTCAGGGACATGGTCATCCTGTTCAGAGCAGACTGCTCCATCTGCCTCTATAGTATACAGAGGAAGAATGACAGGTGGGTCTATTCTATTTCTTTTGTGTGGAAAATGTAAGATTTTCTTCCTTTTCTAAACCCAAATACCATTGAACATAATGTGTAGTCTGATGTAGAACATGTCAACTTTCTTTATGATCAAGATCCAAAATTCTCTTAAACTGCATACCGCGCTGTCAGTTTTGGAATGAGTAGTCTTAATAGTGTTAGCTAATAGTTTTAACTCAGTCCCATTTTCCCTTGGGAACAGAGTCCTCTTGTAAAAAGATCACATGATCGAAGACCCATGGCATGATAGAAAAGGGCATCAGCCTGAATACTGGTTGAGAGGACTGGAGTGTTCGTAAAGATCAGTGTTCAGAAAGACTCTCAACTTTATATTTTGTTACCTAAAAAAATTATAGATCAATGAAATGTGTTTGAAGGCACACAAAAAGAAGGAGACCCTTGTCTCCTTTGTGTCTGCGTTAGGGAGCTAGAAACTAGCTGACTGCTACTTAGCTTAGCATAATGAATGGCAGTGGATGGTAAGTATTAGCATACTGGTCAAAGGTAATCATATGCACTTTTCTCCCAAACTGTATTGCTTGTATTTATATAATAATAGTGTATAATGTTTGTTACTGTGGAACAATTAAATAAATAAGGAAATTATAAGTATTTTTAGAATCAGAGTCTCGTCTGCATTTGATGACGGCTAGAAAATGACTAATACTGACCATGGCCGACTTTATAAGAGAGGATGAGAACGATTGCTTCCAGACAAACCAAGATCCTTAACCTGATCTACTGAATGCCTTTGACTGAGGTACGCTAACACTTTCCACCCACTACTATTCTTTGTGCTAAGCTACTAACAGTCAGCAGGTCTCTGTGTGTCTAAACTCGCGACTGCACACAGCAGAGAGAAGGGTCTCTATCTTTTCGTCTGGTTGTGAGAGGGAGGGCATAAAAGCAAAATTCCCCAAAAAGTTTTGTTCATTTGGATTATTTGTTGACATGTCAGTCAGATATCACTCTCAAAGTTAATGTGTCATTTCTATTTTAGGCATTTCATGTAATTTCCTGATTCTGACTTGTGAGTAGTAAACCTGTATTTAATATTGCAGTCCAAACATGTCCATCAGTGTGGAGTTGCTCCAGGAGGTGTCCATGTCTCGCTACATCCCTCACCCAGCCCTTGTGGTCTCTGTCACACTCACCTCGGTGCGCACGGAGACCGGCATCACGTTAAAAGCCCCGCAGCAGGTAACACACTCGCAACCTCAGACACCCACTCACAGTGTGAATTCTAACCATCAAAGTATAAATACCTTTTTCTGTTTGTTGATCCGTGTCAGGCCTGCATGGCAGAGAGTATCATGTTGAATCTGGCCGGCCAGTTGATCATGTTACAGAGGGACCGTTCAGGGCCGCAGGTGCGAGAGAAGGAGGCGCCTGCCAACAACAAGAAGCTGGTGAGAGCAACTTCCTTTGCTAATGCTTGAATATGCTTTAACAAGTAAGTCCTAACCCCCTTTTCCTTTCTTAGTTACCATTCTGTCCTCCAGTAGTGCTGGCCCAGTGTGTGGAGAACGTGTGGACCACCTGTCGTTCTGACAGGAAGAAGCGCCACCTGCTGGAGGCCCTGTGGTTATCCTGCGGTGAGGCAGGCATGAAAGTCTGGCTGCCGTTGTTCCCCAGAGACCATCGCAAGCCCCACTCCTTCCTCTCCAGACGCATCATGTTGCCCTTCCACATCAACATCTACCCTCTGGCTGTGCTGTTCGAAGACGCCCTGGTACTCGGGGCAACTAACGAGACCGTGCTGTACGACGGGCTGCAGGGATCCTCTGAACCAATGGAGGTGCTATTCCCCTTCTGCACTGTAGAAAGGACCTCCCAGATCTACCTCCACCACATCCTGAGGCAGCTGCTGGTTCGCAACTTGGGTGAACAGGTCGGTGGTCTGAGGAGAGCTGATGATGCCACATACTTCACCATCACGACTTCAGATGTTCATTGATGCTCCCTCTCCCACAGGCTTTGATGCTGGCTCAGTCATGTGCCTCCCTCCCCTACTTCCCCCATGTCATGGAGCTGATGGTGCATGTTGTGCTGGAAGAGGAGGCAACATCACGGGAGCCCATCCCCGACCCTCTGCTGCCAACCGTGGCCAAGTTCATCACAGAGTTCCCCCTTTTCCTTCAGACCATTGTCCACTGTGCCAGGAAGACCGAGTACGCCTTGTGGAACTACCTGTTCGCTGCTGTGGGGAACCCCAAGGATCTGTTCGAGGAGTGTCTCATGGCTCAAGACCTGGATACAGCTGCCTCCTATCTGATTATACTGCAGGTAGCGACACATGCTAAAACAGAAGCCTCATCAGTCTTCCCACAGATACACTAACACAGTTGTTCTTTTCCCTGTCCCCTCTTTCTACGTAAAGAACATGGAGGTTCCAGCTGTGAGCCGACAGCACGCAACGCTTCTTTTCAACACCGCACTGGAGCAGGGAAAGTGGGATCTCTGTCGCCACATGATCCGGTTCCTCAAAGCCATCGGCTCTGGAGAGATGGAGACACCGCCCCCAACGCCCACCACACAGGTGAGTTGCTTCAGATGATCGCATCACACATTTTTATTTCCCTTCACGCTGTGACAGTATGATAATTTAATAACGTTTAGTTAAAGTTTAAAGTGTCTCTCTACAGGAGCCTAGTTCAACGGGGGGCTTTGAGTTCTTTAGAAATCGCAGCATCAGCTTGTCTCAGTCAGCAGATTCCATCTCAACGGGCAAGTTCAACCTCCAGAAGACCTTTAGCATGCCGGCTGGACCCTCCACTAAAGGGTACAAACACACACACCACAGGATTCAGTGTGTTACCAAAGGTTCTCTATTATATGAATGTTTTTGTTTTTCTTCGTTCCAGCCGGGATGTGGAGTGCGCAGAGAATATGTATATCGACATGATGCTGTGGCGCCACGCCCGCCACCTCCTGGAGCAGGTGCGCCTTCGTGACTTGGGGTGCTTCTCAGCACAGCTGGGCTTCGAGCTCATCAGCTGGTTGTGTCGTGAGCGGAACCGCGTGGCCCGTGTTGATGATTTTGTATTGGCGCTGAAGAGACTCCACAAGGATTTCCTCTGGCCGTTCCCTGTCAGTCTCAGCTCGCCACTTAAGAACGGGCGAAGTCGCGCAGGTGAGAGACAGGATCTATTCCCACACTTTTAGTCAGATTAGTGAAGTCAAAAGTGTTGCGCAAATGAGTGACCAGATAAATATGAGAATAAAAACAAGGAAAAGGAGATCAGTGCACGAATTAAATAATAATGATGAAATTGTAATGAGTCACAATGCAAGATAGAATAAACAGAAATGGAAGGATACATTTTCTAAAAAAATTGTTTAGAAAGTCAGAGCCAAGCATCGGTACGTTTATTATTTTTTATTTCCCTTGTTCTTTATCTTTGCTGTTCTCAGTGTTGAGCACCCAGCTGCTGAAGTCCCAATCAGCTGACAGCCTGTTGATCATGGACACAGCGCCCCCACAGGCTGCACCCAGCAACCACACCTGGCTGGTGGGGCTCGGAGAGGCCACCCAAGATCTAGACACGGCTTCATCGGCTCACTCCAACCAAAACTCGCCACAGATGCACGACGCCTTCCTGTCGCCACTCACCAACAAAGGTGACGAGTTCATCTCCGTCCTGACCTTCCTGTTAGAGAGGAGATCACCAAACCTCCTTCTGACATTTTTTTCTTTTACCTGCCGTTCCTCAAGGTGAGGACAGTCTCGGCTCAGCTACAGATCTGACGGAGTCCAGCTCAGTGGTGGATGGTGACTGGATGATGGTGGACGAGAACTCCTCCACACTGAGTCTGAGTCAGGCCGAGTTGGAGCACATCTCCATGGAGTTAGCCAACAAAGGTCCGCACAAGTCACAGGTGCAGCTCAGGTAAGATGCAACAAACAGACCTATGTCAGGTGTTTGTTTGATCTCTGTTACAGGAACAACTTCCTGTTAAATAAGCTTAACCGTCCTGCTCCCCAGAGACTGACATGAAAAGAAATACCCCTCTCACCTCTGTGAGCAGAGATCAGATGACCATGAGTTAGCTTAGCACAATATATGTGTTGGAGTGGGCGGACTGTTCAGATCAAACTCACTCCAGCAAAAAGACTAGGGTTGGAGGGTAAATTGGGGTGGCGACCCCCCCCCCCAACCCGTGTCGCTCAGTGTGAACACGACAGGCACCCCAGCAATTTTGGCGGTGGGGAACACGGCTTTTGTGGCCGTGTGAAAAGAGCTAATAACGTCTTCCTCCTCTGACCTGCAGGTACCTGCTCCATGTCTTCATGGAGGCGGGCTGTCTGGAGTGGTGCATCGTGATTGGTTTGATCCTGCGGGATACAAACGTTATCAAGCAGGTGATCAGCTTCCTGGAAAGCCCTGAAGTTCCCAGTGAGACTGCGCAGAGTGTCCGAAACGGCTTACTGGCGGTCGACCGATGGGCCTCCACTGACTGGTGGGTGATGAACGTGATCAGTCCAGATATGCAGTTATTTATTCTTTGCTTTAATTTTTTTTAAATTCCCTACTAAATTTTACTCAAATTATACAAAAAAAATCAGAATATTCTGGGTATTTATATATGTGACATGGCACTAACAGCTGTCAGCACACATCTGGCTGTTTGGTCCTGATCCTGTATGATCCTGTGTGTCTCCAGCCCAGGATACAAACCATTTCTAAACCTGATCCAGCCGCAGTTGCAGCAGCTGATGGAGTCGGCGGTGGAGCAGGTGCAGCCCGAAGCCTTCCAGCCCACCTGCCAGAGCTCCAAGCTCGGGGGCACCGAAGGCCTGGGAGGGGCTGCTTTACCACGTCCTGAAGACAGCAGGGGGGCAGCAGCTCCGCTGGGTCTTCCCTCTCTAGAACCCGCAGGTGGGTTTTCGAGACCCCCCTCTGAGGACTGTCCTCCAGAGCAGACAGAGGAGCAGGGAGAGGAGGAGGGAAACTATGACTGTACCTTGTCCTGAACCTGGGGAGGGTGGGGGTGGGTGGGGGGTCACGTCTGAACTCGTAACCTGTGAAAGCCTCATGGGGCAGGGAGGAGAGCAACGGGTGCTGACTGGAAAGACTTTGTGTGTGTGAGAGAGAAAGAGAGCGTGTGTTTGTGCACCAAAGGTACCTCCAGCAGGTTCCGTCAGTATTATTCACCCTTCAGACTTGGACTAGAGCACCTGTGGATGCGGAGCGACACACATCAACTGACAAAGACACGCAACTTCTCTCCAACGGGACTCCTTTTGTTGTTGTTGTTGTTTTTTTTCCCCAAATATACTTTTAGAAGAGAAGTGTGTCTGTGTTCCAGCGGTGTTCAGGAGCTGTAGACCAGCACAGGGAAGCACCAGATGAGTTGTGTGTGTCGCATTTCTCCTCTTCAAGTTGAAGTGTGTGTGTGTGTGTGTTTGTGTGCGCGCGTGTTACTCCACAGTCCAGACAACAAAAAGCTCTCATTTCTTTTTGGGAAGACAAAACCACCTGAGTGTGTGTGTGTGTGTGTGTGTGTGTGTGTGTGTGTGTGTGTGTGTGTGTGTGTGTGTGTGTGTGATCATATTGATGAACAAAGCTCGAGTCACGGTGCACTGATGTGTGCGCACCCACTCGTGTGTGTGTTAGAGTGCGCACCTACAGTTAGAGTGCACAGAGGGTGTTTTCATACCTTCATACCTCATGATTTTAAACTATTTTGTGATACCTTTTTCAATTATGTAACAAGATGTTATTTTTCTATCAAGTCCACCTCGTCCCACGTTCGTCTGTAAAATAACAAAACTGTCCCGCTCGTGTCGTTGGGAAGAAGCGAGGATTTCACATACCTGCTTCTGATCACGGATCATGAGGTTTAACACACAACTGGCCCCCGATACCGCCAGCCGTCTCTCGTCCTCATTTAAAGAACTATTTTTCCTACCCGTATTCTCCTCAGAGGGTCTGACAACGGTGTGGATTTCTCATTGTTTACCACAAGGTATTTTGATCGACACACGTGGTAACGCAATTGATTTTTATCGTATCGGTCATCATTATTACTATTATTTATTGGCATTATAGCTGAGTGATAATGACTGGAGATGTGTTTGTTTTTATTGACTGATAACAAACTCGCTCCCCTTTAGTTAAGCAAAAGTCATTGTACGGGCTTCTTGACCACAAGCGCTAAAGGTTGTCAGTATTATATTGTGCAATTGTATTGAAATAATGTTATTCAGCTTTATTTTTCTTTGAATGTTTCCGCTCCTTCTTTGCCATCTCTCCTGCGTCTGGTGGCTTCTACATTTCACCACAAACCAAATTCTGTTTTACAGATTTTTTTTTTTTTTTTCTCTTTAGTCTGTGGGAGCTCAGAACGGCCGAACTTACGATGTGCTTTTTTAATGCCTTTATCGCGAGAGCACGATTAAATTATTGTTATATCTTGAGCTTTCTTGAGAAGTGGCAATTATTTAGGCGCATTCTCAAGATATCCGTGTTAAAAATGGAACTTACAGTGTGGCAGTTCTGAGCCTCTGTACTAATCTGTGTGTACAAGATGAGCTGAACGTGGCATCGGTTCGTTTCATTTTTATACAATTGCCTGTATTGTTAAGAGTATGGGAGCAGTTTGTCCTTCTGCTGCAAAAGTAACAGGAAGTGATGCATGTGTAAATATGGGTGTAACAGTGTTTTCACCCAGGGAGTGAACTCTGCATCTTGCTGCCCCACATTTTAAATCCTGTTGACTCTCTTTCATTATTTTCCAAAGCAGTTTTAGGCAACAAAGCTCCTAAAAATAAAACAGACACTTTCATTAACATTAAAACTTCCTGGAAGAGCAATTTAAGGACAAACTCCTCCCATGTGCATATATCACTGAGACACTGCAGCAGTGTCAGACTGTTGTTGCTGCTCTGCTGTTGGCTTTACTTGACTTGAAAACGGTAACGTGATGAACCAAAGACTTCAACGTCCAGAGGCCTTCTGTTGAACCCCGCTTTCTCCGATCGAGCGTTTGAGTTGCTATGCAAAGGGAACAAAAACCTCACACACACCAAGTCCCATCAGACACAACCAACCAAGACAGTGACACTTTCCCAGGCAAACGATGATTGAGCATCTTTTACGGTTTCCTTCTCAGTGGGCGAGGAGGAGCGGTTGGTCGGTCAGGTGTTTATCTCATGGTGGTACTCTGGTCAACGCCGCCCCCCCATGTACAGTTAAAGTATTGCCTGCTTCCTGCCTCTCAATGCAGTGTAAAGATCTCTTGTACATTTGTCTTTTCTACTCATGTTTGGTTTTCTACTTCATTTTTTCCCCCTTGTACATAAAGACCAATAAATTATTTTTAAAATTGGTTTGCATCGGCGAGTTGTTTGTTTTTTTCTGTTTGTATGAAATGACAACACAAACCTTCAAGTCATAAGCATTTTTAATTGTAAGTGCTCATTAAATTCAAGCTTTTTGCATATTAGAAAATCATCCCGTCCATCCAATAGGGACCGATACCCTGTTCACCAGTCAAAATCCCAATAATCCCAGTTGATAGTCATATTAATCACTTTATTCCACCTAAAACACAATATGCATTTTTTTAGAATGCAAAAAAAAAACAGCAGTTCAAAAAAGCTAACAGTTATAAAGTGTCAAATCTAAAAAAAGAAAAGACAATGATCATTTCAAAACAAAATCTTAATTTAACTTTTTAGAATGAAACAAAGTTACAGAAACAGGCAACAGACAAAAAAAAAAAAAAAAACCTCGGAAAATGACAAAGCCATTCTTTAAAATGGATGAAAAGAGATGAAACTCCATTCATTCATTATCTGAAACGGCTAAGAATGGCTTATCAGGTTGTTGTTTCTGTTTAGCAAATGACAAAAGAACATCCTTCAACAACATACATTAAGACATCTGCATCCCAGAATATTTTGAGGTTCACTTCTAGATCTGACGGGGACGTCTACGTGAGGATGGTGTTGGATTTTTTGTTGTTGTTGTTGTTGTTGACTGGTAAAGTTACGAGACAGTGAGTTTTTACACAGAACTGAAAGGCGATGCAGCCCGGACTCAGCCTTTTCACAGCTTCACGCGTTTCTCTCCCACAGTTACAGCAGTTCCTCCCAGCTTCTGCTTTTGGTACGCCTCTGTTATTAAGAGTGTCGTCTCAATGTTTCAACCATAAACACATTAAACTGGCCCGGTTCCCTGAAACGGCCACACAACAAATACACAAACTAGTCCTCTTCACAAAGAGGGAGAAGTTTGCCCCAAAGATTTGCTGGCGAGTGATAAGGAAAAACAATGAAGAATCGAAAAGCCTTTCTTTTTTTTTTCCTTCCCGCATTAATAAGTCAAACGATATCTGTCGTTGATCCTGCCTGGCAACCATCATGTGACACCATCAATTGAAAGTTTAATCATTCCAGATATTTTTCGTGACGAATCCGATTTCCTCGTTAGAGCTAACTAAGAACAAAACTGTTGAATTCAGTTAAAAAAAAAAATCGCGTTGGATAACATTCACGCCAGTTTAGGGTGGGGGGTGGATGTGCTTTCTAGCTGCAATTTATTTGTTTTGTTTTTTTTCTTTTTCAGCTTCCTTTTGCTTGAGCCACAGTCAAATTAAGGCAACAAAAACATGACGTTTGGGTTCAGATGGAATCTTTGTAACTGCGGTGAAGACAAAAACACACCTTTGAGGCAAACTTCCTCTTTCTCTCGTCTTCTGGGTGGGAAAAAAAAAAACCAAAACTGAAAAGCTGAAGTCGACCAGAGAAAACTTCGGATGGAACTGACACTCCTGTACAGATTTGTTAGAAAAATATTCATGTGCATTTGTTAATAAAGCTTTTTTTTCCTCCCATAGAAGCTTCTCACATGAAGAATAAAGCTGATTTCAAACGGATCTTCAATCACGGACGCCTACAGACATCTTCAGGTGCTTTTAACAGCTGAAGACAAACATTTTCAAATTTGTTTTTTTTCTTCTTTTTCCCCGTTCGCAATAAACAGAACAGAAAACAGTCGAGTTCAGATTTGAGTTCCTTTCACGTCTGATTCAACCATCAGCTAATTGATCAACGACCACTAGATTATAAAACTAATAAAATGCCGGTTGAAATCTCAACAAGTCTCTTTTCTTGGTGTCATACCGATGTTTTTACCTGCCAGTTTTCTTTATTAATATGTGATATGCAAATCAAAGTGGTGACCAGCATGTCTACGTTCACTATATCTTCTATTCCAACTTGCTTGAATCAGCAAACGTCTTTTTGTTGTTGTTGTTTATTTTGAAGCTACGTGCAGGCCGGACATCTTTGATCAAGAACAATCATCAGCACCAACTTGATTCTAAACGTTTGTGTTGCGTCTCGTGCATAAAGGAGAGCACAGCAGGGTGCTACTGAAGGCTGCAATGGAGGTGAACGTTCTCTGCAGTGCAGCACTTTGTAAGACCACTGAGATACTTGTGACCACAACAGTAAACATTTTTGTGTCTTTGGAAGCGAAACTTTAAGGCCTCCATCGTGTGAGCGTTTCATGTTTTGTGTGTGTGTGTGTGTGTGTTTGTTTGTTTGTTTTGAAGCTGAACATATAACATAAACAGATGAAAAAAAATAGACAGTTTCTTTCCAGTGCAAATCATCTCCCAGCAGATCTCAGCGTTGGAGACGTAGAGACAGAGTCAAGATGTTTTAAATGTTTACATCCAAAATGCGTCTGCAAACCAGGAGGCTGGGTGTCTATAACCCTCGTGACAAGGTGACGCCGCCACCCAGTGAGCTGGATGACCACAGACTTCCAACATTACTTCTTGTCCCATATGAGTCAATGACTGCTAAATCCAAAAATTGATCATCCGTACAATTTACTTTGGAGTCCTGTCCAAGTTTTACAGTGTTCTTTCCACTCAAATACAATCGTCTGTCCTGATATTCAGCATTTGAGTGGGGGGAAAAAATCACTCATTTTCTGTCCAAGTGCTTATTAGTTTTAGAGGTTTTTTTCCACTCAAATTAAAATATACATGGAATAAACTGATTCAATGTGATCAACACCTTTAAAAGTAAAAATTACCTCGGCTTAGAGTAGTATGGGCGGAGTTGATGTTTAAAACAGTGAGTACTGTAACAGTGAGGTGTGTTTAGGGTCATCCAAGCCACCAGGTGGCCCTGTTGTGAGCCTCTTCCGAGCATCACCTGCTACAGAGGCAGTAGAAATAAATCTCCACTGTGTCAACAGAACAGCGACAAACATGAATCTCCTGAATGTGAGTCAAACTCTGGTAGCTATAAAGAGTCTAAATCTCAAACAATGTTAGTGAGAACAAAAGTATCTTCGATTGAATAGCTGAAGATGGCGGAAGTAGTGGTGATGATGACACGTACAACTGGTCACGGCAACCGTGTCGTGACTGTGAAGATGCAGTTCCACATGAGATGAGTGAAATAACAATATTAATGTTGAATATTGAAAACTTAGCATCGCACACACACACCCAAACACTGTCAGCCGTCTCCAGCAGCATCAATTCATACATTCATTAAATAGCTGGACAAGCAGCATTAGCAGGCTAAGCTAACCCCCCCCACATACACACACACACACACACACACACACACACACACATTTTCTAGTACTGCTACTTCCCAAGAGTGTGTTGATGACAAGTATTTTCTAAAACATCAGAACTGTGGAAGAATTATGGAGGAAATCAGAATTGACTAAAAACCAAAGTCATGCTCAGCGATACTTTCAGCTGTGACCTTTGACCTGAATGTTTGGGCCATAGACTGTATAAAATGAGTGCATTTCGCCACCAGGACCTTGGTGTGTGTGCATGTGTGTGTGGTGACACAATTTTGTCATTCTAGTGGCTGCCATCTTAATTTTTTTCTACAACAGGAAGTGACTATATTTGGGAAAGGGTGGAGCTATTGTGGCCTGCTGTGTGACTCATCAATCTCATGCTAGCCACGCCCCTAATAGACTCTAGTGTACAAAATGAACTTCATGCTGTATTGACGAAGTCTTGAAACTAGCGACTGAGTTAAATGATTCAACCTGGACGTGTTTACTGTGCTAACAAATACAAGTTGAAGTAGGATGAACTTTCTCAGAGATTTTACCGTGGAATTGCCCCCTGCAGGCCATAAGAGAGAATGCAGGTCAAAGGTCCACCTCTGCACTGGCTTCACTTTTCACATGGGGAGGATTTGTCCATTTCTTTTATACAGTCTATAGTTTGTGCCAAGTTTTAAGAAATTCCCTCATGAGACGGACAGACAGACACTGTTCTGACATTTTGCTATGTAGTCTGGGATGTAGAGGCTTAAGACAAATGCAGTAAATATTCCTTCATTCTTGTCATGACTGAAATATTTATAATCTGCCGGTGTTACATTTTCTCCTCTAAATTAAGATTATTCTTGAAAGTTTAGTTGGCAACCAAAAGCAATGAATTCATTGGAATTACATCCATTTTTCCTCATTTTGACATTTCATTATCAATAAAATCACTGCTCTCTTGGGAATTAAGGATTTGCACAAAGGTTTCTTTTACACTGGGTATTAATATTTGGCTATTATCATATTTCTAGTATTTTGATCATTATTCTGCACTCTGGAAACTTAGAACTGGATTTTAATCTTCAACATTTGGATTTAGATACTGGGATTATTTTCTTCCATGACAAGACTGATTGGTGCTACTGGCGACGACTCTCAGCACAGACCAACAAGCACAACTCCTGTTACAGCAAACATAGACCATCAACACACAAGGCAGAATTAATGACCATGATGTCATCGATGAATGTGGAGTGTCAACGCTGGTCCCCCTGCCAGCATCGGGGAATCATTATCCCCCTGCAAGTTTTTACCCTCAAGCCTCAAAAAGACCATTACAACGTCACAACAAAAGTCTAAGTCTATCAGGACACATCAGGACAAACGCTAAGACCTCAGAAAAGGACTTCTGTGCATAATCTTCACATTTTACAAGGAAAAACGGATTCCTTTAAAAAGAGGACGCCTCGACATTTTGATTTTCCTCAGGCACAAGTTTTTTGCCATCTACGTGCAGGTTGTGACAAGTTAAAGGCATTCTGCATGGAAACAATGATGAATCTCACAATTCATTAATAAGCTTGTTATTAGTAGTTCCACTGCAGACCCTCAAATAAAGGAGCAATAACCTCCCCCCTCAGATGGCAGTAGCACAGCCCAATCTTCATTATTTTTTGGAATAATTTTGCCTAAAATACATTATTTCTAATTACTTTAATATTTTATTTCATTTCTGGATCAGAATCACCTCTGTCACACTCACACCCACACACCCACACACCCACACCCACACACACACACACACACACACACACACACACACACACACACACACACACACACACTTTGAAAACTTCTGGTTTTATATCAGGAAGGCTGTTTGGGGAGGGGGTACTTTCAAAGTGTCAAAGTTTCCAGTTACAGTCACTAGAGCTGCAGCACAGATCGTGGCGATGGTGATATCTTTGCACGAGAAGCCAGAGGTACATCTCCCCGGACTCCAGTGGTTTGCTGATGAAGAGAGAACCAGGGAGGCACCCTTCAGGAAGCATGTTAGCATGAGAGAGGAAGACCCTCAGAGGAAGTCAGTGAGGGACAAAGCCAGGAGGAGGAGGAGGAGGAGTGAGATGGAGTGACTAAATTAAAGGCACCACAAGATTGAGTAGAAAATAACGTGACCCCTTCTTTTCACTAACCTGGGAGTGAGCGGTGAGGCGTGTTAGTCAGTCTGGAAGTGTGTTAGCTTACCTCCGACACGTCACAGCCTGTCTTCCTGCTTGGTTAGCTACTACTGACACAGTGACAGCGGGGGGAGGGGGGTTTTCTCTCTCTCAGGCAGGCTGCAAGTGAGAGTGTGTGTGTGTGTGTGTGTGTGTGTGTGTGTGTGTGTGTGTGTGTGTGTGTGTGTGTGTGTGTGTGTGTGTGTTTGTGCGTGTTTGTTTTCGGAGTGGAAAGGCAGCAGGGCCAGTTCTCAGTCCTTGAAATCTCTTCGGTCTGCCTCGGAACCCCCTGCAGCCTTCAGCGTTGCTCTGTCAGCTTTTGTGCCATACTCAGTATCGGTACATGTCGTAGGTGCTGACCCAAGATGAAGGAAAAGCCCAAGAGGGAAACCTGTGCAGGATTTCCTCCAGTTGAGCAGTCCTCTGGTCTTTATCGAAGAAATAGTGAGAGGATATGGCAACGGAGATCATTCCCTCAGGCCCTGATGGGTCCGGGTCTCTGGGAGGCTGATGCATGGGAACAAACATGTTAGCACATCAGTTAGATATTCTTCCAAGTCCTCAGAATTTTAGCTTTTAGCACACATGTTTTTGTTTTCATAAGTTACGCAAGACTCCTTTTTTTTAGCACATTCTTTGAAGCTTTTTTTGGCCAGATCTTATGAGCTGCAAACATCTGATTGAGGTGATGTTTTACATCAATCCCAAAATGTCAGGAATGAGCAGAATGGTAGATTAAGTCCAAAAATGTGGATTTGAGGCTGATTAATGTGCCACAGGAGCCTTTAGGAGAAAACTAAAGCAATCCGCATTTTACTCAAAGTATATTTTTACACTGAAAAGGACTGTTAAACATACTGTGAACACTTCTTCCATCGTGAGCTGAGGTGAGAAGCCCAGGTACTTTTAACAGACAGCGGTTTAAATAATTCACAACACAAAACACAGCAGGGAACTGAAACGCTGAGACGGCACCTGTATTTCAAACCAGAATGTCCACGTGGGAGCATCGAGGCCGTGGGAATAGAAGACAAAATATTCTCCGCTCAAGTCAAACTGAGGTGTCCCGTCCCCCAGGGACCAGGTGGAGAGGCTGGCTCCTCGGTGAGGCATCAGATACAGGGACATGTGGCTGGGGCCTGCACGCCAACACAACACCACAAAGTCACAGGTAAATGGGATATAATCATACATGGCTTGATAAAAAAATATTCATAAAATTACATGTGTAATACTTACAGAGATGGAACTTAAGCTTTTTTTTAAATAATTTTAAAGTAAAACTCTGTTAATTTTCAACCAAATTTTCTCATTTTTAGATCCAAATCATGTTATTTTGATTATTCCAGCACAGAGTTCAGCAACTGCAAAAAATGTCAGCTGTTTACATCAAAGTCCATCCATCAAAAATAACAATGTGAGTCAATCTAATGTACCTCAGTTTTGGTTTTTTTAAACATATATCTCTTCCTGCTTTGTCTCAAAAGGAAATCTGTTTCAGTTTGATCCCCGAAAGTGTTCCTGTCCTGACCTTTGACGCTGAAGGTCATCTTGATGGTTCCCCAGCTGGTCTCCTCTTTGGACAGCAAGCTGAACTCCACTGGAGAGCTGGGAGACACTTCTGGAGCAGGAAGGTACCAGTTCTTCCTACCAACACATGTAGAGGATCAAATATGTCTCTATTGTTGAGGTACATGAGGTGACACTCATGAACGCAGAGCTGCGACACTGACTTGCTGAGGAACTTGACTGGGAGGAACCAGGGGTAACCGCAGAAGGGACGGTCATCACGGCAGCGGGTGCGCACGCTGTCGTTGATCTCTGGGATGTGTGGCGTGATGTGCTGTATGCCCGTGTAGTCAAAACTGTTGATCCAAAGACCCGAGTCTCGACTCTCCACCTGGCCCTGGAGGTTGTGGAACGTTCGAGTCGTGTGCTGCGGGGGGGGGGGGGGGACAAAAACTTCAGAAAAACACAGCGCGCAATAATTTGGTTCTCTGCGACACATGCAGATAGATGCCCAACCACATGAATATTTGAGGAGTTGTGTGTCTTACATACAAACACATACTACAAAAGATGCTGCATTTAATTCTGGACTCAAACAAGAGCAGCAGCACCGCAGGAGGGTCAGCTGGAGCCGATAGAAACACAAGAAAACAAAACTGAACCTGCAGGAAGACTCGTTTTGGCCGTGGGGTGTCTGGACTGCCTGAATATGGGAAGAAGACGCTACAGGACACCAACAGCAACATGACCAGAAAGACGGAGGCCAGACCTGCCAAAATCCACTTCGTGCTCCGTACCAAGTAGATGAAATGAAGCTGAGAGCGAAACAAAACGCAAGGTCACTGGAGCAGGAATAAGATTGAATTTAAAAGTAAATATTGTTGCTATAAGCTTGATGATGTTACGCAATTCTGCTGCAAAATAAAACCCAGAAAAATAAAATCCAGAGTTGCTGTACTCACAAAAAAAGAGGAGAGAAAAATGGTTGCCAGTGTGACTAAGGAGGCCAGTACAACTTCCGGGGGGATCTCTGTGCCGCTGCGTCCCATGATAGGTGTGAAAGTCTCAAACACCACCCATATTAAGAACATGAAGTGGACGTACGGCAGCGCCAGGCCAAACAGATAGAGAACGCTGTACTTCAAAGATGCTCCTGCAGTGAAACAGAAAGATGGCAGCTTGTCACTGAAACTGAACCATCCTGGAATCATCCAGCTTCTGACTTCTACTGTATTGATACGCAGAAGTAATGGGGGTGAATGAAGGTCAAAGCTCAGCAGCTGCAACAATTATTGCTGTTAAATTCTTTTTTGTGTTTCTCATTCCAAAATTGTCTCGGTTATCCTGGGAGTTTAAGTGTGTGTTTTTGTGTGTGTGTTTGTGTGCCCCAAAAACGAACACAGCCATCAAGATATTCTCACCAACCTCCTGAATCAGGTCTCCTCTGGCTAAGTTATTTAATAATCACTATGAAGACATCAAATATTAATCATGATTAATACTGATCAGTGGTTACATTTACCTCTGTGTTTAAACTCCTTCGCTAGCAGCAGTCTGGTGGCCAGGGGGAAGGCCACCATGAGCATGGGCACGTAGGCGGAGCACAGCCCCCGCTGGGTCAACCACACCAGGCTGCAGCACCACAACAGCAAGCTAACATCAAAGTAGAGATCACCCAGCTCCACCAGACGAACACCCTACAATGAAAACACACACACACACACACACACACACACACACACACACACACACACACACACACACACACACACACACAGAAAGATGGGAAAATGCAGGAATATTTAATTTTGTGACTCTTCTGAGCAAATTTTTTTCTTTTTTCTATCATTGATTTAATGAGAATCAATACATTTTTCACATTCTAGTTTGTAGACAGATCCTCCAAAAATAATGTTTTTTCTTTAATTTTTAAATTTAAGTTGTGCTAATTTTAATTTTTTTTTTAACGATATAAATTGAGGGTGGCACAGTGGTGCAGTGGTCAGCACTGTCACCTCACAGCAAGAAAGTTCTGGGTTCGAGCCCCGGCTCCAGCACAGGATCTTTCTGTGTGGAGTCTCCATGTTCTCCCTGTTCCTGTGTGGGTTCTCTCTGGTACTCCAGCTTCCTCCCACAGTCCAAAGACATCAAGAGGGGACGAGGCTGATTGATACTCTAAATTGACCGTAGGTGTGACTGTGAGTGTGAATGGTTGTCTGTCTATGTGTGTTGGTCCTGTGATGGACTGGTGACCTGTCCAGGGTGAACCCGTCCAGAGTGAACCCTGCCTCTCGCCCGAAGGCTGCTGGGATAGACTCCAGCCCCCCCCATGACCGTTAACAGGAATAAGTGGTAGAAAATGGATGGATGGATTGACATATAAATTGAAAATCAAACAACCTTTTTTCAAAAGTTTATCTGCTGGATAAAAAAACTTCACACTTCCAAGGAAAAGTACAGTCTGCCCTCGTGGTTTCTACTGTACTCGTGTCCATAAACTATGGTTGGTTACAAAGAAGTTGTGATGTCACAAATCACACTGCATGATTACACATCTACCACTCACACAGATGATTATCAAAAAAAAAGTTTTCCAATACAACAGCAAATATAAACCATCAACTATGTAAAATACAGGAACAAAGACTCTATGATAAAACTCTGGACTTTCCAAAAACCTCCTAAAAGAGGAAATTCTCACTAAAACTCATCTTGAAACCTAAAGGACAACCTGGAAAAAAAACAAAAAATATCAGTGACCTGTTTTTCTAGGCATCGCATTAGACTGAGTGAGGCGCTCACTGCAATACTCGATAACCATGCACAACATCCAACAAGTACACAAGGCAGAGTATTGTTCACACTATGTCCTTTAGGTTCCTTGCAGACACACACACACACACACACACACACACACACACACACACACACACACATTTATGTGCAAGAACATTTCATGAATGAGGCCAAGTCTTTCTAATTTCTCTCCCTTTTATTACATTATCTACACTGGCTGATGCAAATAAAGGAAAAACAAATCCGCACAAATATGGGTTTTATTTTTAATTTTTATTCAAGTTTACAAATCTTCATTCTTGCTGCTTCTGACAAAAGCTGTTACGCACATAAGTCTTATTTTCATTTGTAAACGTTCACGTGTGGACGTTTATGTAATTGATATTTTCTCAAATTCAAGTGGCAGAGAAAAATGTTCCTGTTCAACACAACAAGAAGGGTCAGTTTCTTCTCTGCAGCCAATAATGATTTGGTGCATCAGTGTGAGCATGCAAGTGCAAGCCTATCTATAAAAACACACACACACACACACACACACACACACACACACACACAGGGCTGCTGCTTATCTGTAATCGCTGTGAAGGAAGATACTCTTCCATCTCCACTAACTGCGAGATGAGCGAGTCGTCATGAGACACTTGGCACAGGGAAATAATGTGACCTCCTCTTCACCCCCAACAACACGCTCAGGAGGAATGAGGGAAGCGGTTATGACTCATTCAATCACAAACCGTCTACACTCCGTTGAGAGTAAATGGCTCTCCTTTTTTTTTTCTTCCATGAAGCAGAAGTTTGGTTGGTTGAAGATATTAATCTGAGTCGAGCTGGTCAACATTCTTTCTGCTTCAAGTCACATCTGGCTCCGCCCAGTCTCGTGGTTACACGCATTATCAACTCATAAAGGTTTGTTGAACAGTGATGTGGTTTGCCTGATAGTCACTGTCCAACCTTTGGAGGTCTTTTCCAGACATCTCCCTTACATCTTTACTTCTCTGCTTGCGCAAATATTTTCTTTTACAACATTATCACCTAAAGACTGGATGGAAATTGTCATCCTCTGGAATGTCCAATTAGAGACAAGATGAAGAGTCCATTGACATTCTGAACAAGAGATGCACTGATCCACATTTTCTGAGTTCTGTTCTGATATACATCTGCACATATCTGCTACACACAGATTCAGGTGTTCTCTTTCTCTCCCTCTCTCTTGCCCAAGTTCAGTTCATATATAAGAGAAGCTTAGAGTTAGTACAGTTAGTATTCCTGAGAATGATATACAATCTTACCAGTTGTGTCATTCGGTTGGCCCTTGTAGAGAAAACTGATCTAATTATTTAGAGCCAACATTGGCTGCCCATCAATCGGAGATCCCTTAAATCTGGATCTGTACTTGGACTGACACCATCATTCCAACTTTTACTTTTACTCCATTTCTATTCTGAAGGACGTACTAAATGCTGACTAAATGACAGAGAGGGTTACATTTCTGCTACATGATGGATGCTCACCTACACCTGTTCTCTACTCGGCTAACAACGGCAACAAAAATTCAAGTTCAACAGAGATTTACAGCTCAATAATTTACGTGGAACCTGCACGCTGAGGAAGTGCTAGTCATCCATACAATGTGGGGCACTGCGGTGGATTTACGACGACTCTTCACTCACCCCGTAGTAAAGGTTCTTGGCCAGCGTATGCACAAGGATCATCTTCCCAGCGGCGGCAGCTCCATAAAGACTTATGGAGGTGTAGAAGTGGGTGTACCAGAACATAGAATGGCCCAGAAGTGTAACGAGCAGAGCTACGATCAGCACCGACAGCAGGGTGATGAACCAGCTCAGCACAGCGACACCTGTAGCAAAGGCCAGGTCTCGGACGTAGCGCCCACCTGAGAGAGAGAGAGAGAGAGAGAGAGAGAGAGAGAGAGAGAGAGAGAGAGAGAGAGAGAGAGAGACAGAGACAGAGACAAAGAGAGAGAGACAGAGATAGAGAGAGAAACGCAAAGGAATGAAGACCTTCACAAGAAAACTGATGTGAGCTGAACATTTGGACCTGGCCACCAGTCAGGATCAGACTTTCATTACATGGGGTGGCATGGCTCAGGGGTACAGTGGCTGTGTGGCAACCGAAGGGTTGCTGGTTCGATCCTCGACCCTGGTGACCATGTCGAAGTGTCCTTGAGCAAGATACTGAACCCGTAATTGCTCCTGATAAGTAGGTTGGTGCCTTGCATGGTTGCCTCCACCATCAGTGTGTGAGTGTGTGTGTGAATGGGTGAATGAGACGACACTGTAAAGCACTTTGAGTTCCGCTATGGTAGAAAAGCGCTGTATAAAATTGAGTCCATTTACCATTTACATAAAAATGTGATTGAAAAATGACAGTCACAAGGAGGAAAACAGCACACACACACACACACACACACACACACACACACACACACACACACACACACACACACACACACACAATGCAATACACTACCACAGGAAACCACAGTGACCTACCTCCGTTACCTGGCAGGGAGGCTTTCTTAGCCAGATAGAGAAAGGTGGCCGTGGCAACCATGTAGTTGAGGATGGTCCCAACACGGGCCGGGTACGCCACCACAACCACCCCAAGCAGGTCGAAAAATACCATGTTGCCATGGCGATACTCGGATGAGTCTGCCAACTTCTCAGACATGACCAGGTATTTTAGGACGGCCAGGATGTTATCCCCTAGGGAGGAGGAAGTGAAGATATTAAAGGCTGAAATGTAATAACGTGAATTAAAAAGACCTGATTAATAACCAGGACTGGCTGGGATACCATGAGAGGAAACAGACAAACTAGAGGTCTTTTTGTGCTATTGTGGTTTAGGGTTTCCACCGTTTGTGTTTCAACCCCCATATTCAGAGGAAGGAAGTGGTTGACAATGACATGTCTCAGTGTGAATGTAGTATCCTTTTTACCGATGATCCTTTAGAGAGCTGACACAGAACACACCCACGCCTGACCAGCGAGGACACACTAGTATACTGGTGGGGTGACCTCTGACCCTTCATGACCCAGACTGTATTTCTTTGTCAATAACACCATTGTGCACATGAGCGGCACATCAATGATTAAACCAATAAGACACAAAGAGACAAAATATAGTATTCTACTGTGCACTGCTGAGCACTTCAATATCTGTCTTCAGTTACATCATAGACAGTCGTGTATTCATCTAGTTTACTGCATATAAAGCTGTATGAACGGCCATAAAGCACATGTGAACAACCACACACTATAAATCCCCTTCACACACTTAATAAAAATACTCTTGAGACATGCAGACAGAAAGCCTGGGTTTGTGTATTAGTACATGTCAGATAGCTCTGTTTGACTCACGATTACAATGTTGTGGCATGTGCGTGTGTAGGTCTGATTTATGTCCCTCATGGACCGTCACAGTTAGCAGCAGTTGCATACCAGATTCCAACAGAGTTGTCTACATATGCAATGTTCAGAAATCTGGATCAGTAAGCGATCGCTGCATTGGTTCCTGTGGGATCAGATTCTTTTAAGTGCTGCTGCTGCCTGGATATCTGCACAGCTAGCAGCACACACAAAAGCACACAAGCACACACGGTACAAAGCTCTATTGTTCTTCCGCCTGGTCGGCTCCGTGTTGTCAAAGAGTAAACAACCAAGAGCGCAACTTCTTCTTGCTCATGTAGAGTTCTCTGCTTATTCAGATCACTCAGATTTAGTCACAGCCTCCCTTTCTGAAGTTTAACATACAGAAGCAAACAAATCCCTCATTAAAAATGAATCCTGTGTTAATAGTTCTAAACAAGCTTTTTCTTTTTGAAGTTAATCTACATAAATGCAAAACCAGCCTTCCTCCCTTTGTCCTAGAGATGTTACAGCTTTTAAACAGCCAGATCTGCTGCTGTGTTTTAAACTCCAACGGCAACTACATACTCCCTCACGTTCCCTGTGCTACATCTACTCTCCACCTTGTTCTGCCTCCTTCTACACAGACTAAAAATACTCCAGCACAAAAATCTCACTTTCTCTCTCTAATAATTTTATGCCGTTCACAGTGAGTTGCTATGCAGAAGAGGAAGATGTCCAGTAGCTGTTAGTGGTGATGCTGAGGGAGGGAAGATGGGAACTTTTTAAGATTTTCAGCGCTGACTGACTGGAATTGCTCAGTACAGCAAAATATAATTTAGCCTGAGTGCGTGAACATGGTAAATGAGGGCAAGTGCAAAGTCTGTAGCTGGTATTCACAGTATAGACATATGTGCAACTTTTGGTTCTCAAGGAAATAATGAGATTAGCAGAATGCTGAACTGGATGAAACCGGAGAATAGAGGCTGAAGCACAAGTGCATGTGGTTGTGACAGAAATATGTCAGTGTTGTGCTGTCTGTGCAAGACAGACCCACCAGCTCCCAGCACACATGAACGAATGTGTTACGTGCGTACCGGCTCTCTGTATGGAGTCAGTAAGGATTCTGTCAGCAGTGTCATACTTGGTGTGGTAGATGAAGCCGTTCTCAATGAAAGCCAGATCAATGCCTGTAAAAAATGTAAAAAAAAAATTCAAATATTCTTTGTCAATGCATATGATAGATTAAAATTAATGCAGTAACATAAATACCAGTAATTAAGTTGGAAACTTCATTTTACTTTAACACAATTCTGCAGTTCTACAACACAAATTAAAATGTGCTAAAATTCAACTGGACACAATGTAGGTCAAACACAACAGAGAGCAATGCCGAGCCTTCTTAGAGACTCCTTTACTCAGCAGGACAAACAGACTTAAAACTGGTTTATGCGCATATTTATTATGCACTTTCCTAAAAAAAAACTGTTTACACCTAAACAGCTAAACTAGAAATCCATGTCAAAGTTTAAATTTGAATATGTTTCGCTTAAATTCATGACAAGATTAATATGTGTTAAAGTAAATCAATTTCAACCAAATGGGATTTGTTGTTGTTGTTGCTTGTATTTGATCTTATGTGTACCACATGCTATGTACTCTAATGCTCTGGTACTTCTGAAGCAAATTTCCAAGACATTCCCAAAATAATCTGTTTCTACTCTTTTTCCAAGATCTGCTCCTTTCCTTGAAATCAGTCTTTTCATTTTCCACATCTTAAATGGGTTTGTTATGACGATGTCAACCCTGTAATAAAATGTAAAATACTAATTCCTCAAACCAGTTATATACATATATTTCCTCCACACAAAGTGTTTAATCTATCAAACCTTAAAAATAGAAATAATCATTAGTATTTTACTCTCTACTGTACTCTTGCAGGACCTTACCTGGGATGTTCCCAAAATCCCTGTAGATGCGAAAGTCGGTGTCAGAGGGAATGATGCCACTCTGAAAGACCTCCTGGCCGACCACAGAGGCAAAGGGGTGCTTGGCTGCTTGGACGTAGGCCTGGACCAGCCATGGGTTCTCTGGACCTTTGAGCAACAGGAGGATAAGCTGCTGCTGAAGTCTTTTATGGAACAGTAGTCTTTGTTACACTCGTGCAGTGCCTGTTGATGAAGGGCCTCCCTGAGTTCTCACCAGTTTTGGCTTCCTTATCTCACACCCCTGACCCTCAAACATGGCACTGCACTTCCTGAGAGCACCAGCAATATTCACACCAAGTTTGATGTTGATGGCATGAACAGTTGCTGAGATCATAGAGTCAAAGCCATTTCTTACATTTAGAGTGAGATGATGAAATCATCTGTTGAAATCATTGGGGCTTGATAGCCTGGTTCACTGCAGTTTCACCATCAACTGCTTGTGGTTTCAGGCAGGTGGACATTCAAACAAGTTTTACATGATGTTCACGTAAATTGAGCCAAGTGAGTGCATTAGATAATGTTTGACTATAAATGTAAGTGCCACCTCGTGATCAGACTGTTATCACAAACCAAATAATAGCAGTGAAACAGAGGACAGATATTGCAAATGTTTAATACACAACTTGGCAGTAATTCTCAGTCGTCTTGCATCATCTCTTTTCATAATGGAAAGACGTGTTAGGTAGCTGCCTCTGGCAGCTAATGTACACGTGGCAACATATAGAATAGCTGCATTAGAATCAAACAGGAGCCACATAGACAACTAAACCACCTCACAACCAGTACCGTACCTGTCTGGAAAACCACCTCCTTGCCCCCTACACCTGCAGCCTCCAGGTTGATGAAGGCTCTCACCTGTTTGGCCCACGGATGCTGAGTAATGAACCCATGACTGGCCTGAGAGAAGGAAAGCAAAGGAGAGGAAAGGAGAGGAGATGAGAATATATGAAGTAAAACATGTGCTTTAATTTACCAATCTTTAATCCCATTTTTGTGTCAGAGGAACCATTTAGGGCCCGGCTCTAGACGCCCCCGCATATTATTTAAAGGCCACTTTCATAACACTCAAATTCCCCTTACAAACAATGAATTACAAAATTAAAGAAAAACATACCAGTAAATAGACAACATATTTACCACCATCAATCAAATCGTGCATTTCAAAGCAAGTCGAGACACAGAGTACAGATCTTCATCACCTTGGTCCTTCATGGTAATGAGAAGTCTGACTGTAATTTTCAACTGAATTTCAGACGTTTAATTTTGTGACAATTCTGACTCAGCATCTCCTTTTCAGCACTCATTTAGGCAGCGAAATGATCTGTGATGATTCTCCATAAGGACAAAAAAAAAATCCACAAAACTATATCATATTGAGACAATATTGAATGCAGTGGCCAGCCTAGAGCCGTTCATACAACAACACATAAACATGGGTCCCTGCCCTCTTATTTGCCAGTAGTAGTCAGTGGTCTGATACATGGTTCTCATCAATCTGTTTTACCTGCAGCACATTTTCCTCAGCTCCATTAAAGAGGAAGATAACTCCATGGTGAAGAGGAGTGGACTGGTTGGCGAGAGAATGGAGGACTTCCAGCATTACTGCACAGCTCACTGCATCGTCACTGGCGCCTAAGACAAGGAGAGCAGTGTGTTGAATACAAACCTGCACAATGCAGACAACTGGAGCTGCTTGTTTGTGTCAATTCTGGCACATGCAGAACGTTGTTACGTGTATCCGACCATCCTGAAGCTGGGTGGGAAATAAAAGAAATATGTGCTAATGAGCCTGCTGATAACTTTTAGACACCCAGATATACAAGAAATTCCCAAAGCCATGGGAAAGAAGGGAGTAGGCTGTGAGTGCAAACATGTGAGGAATGCCTGGTCAAGATCCAGCTCCTGCTGCTAGTGTGATGGCTAGAGAAGAAAGGAAAAAGGGGTGAAATAAAAGAGAAGAGCATGTGATATAGAACAATTGGCTGAGAATTGACCCAAAGAAGGGGGAAAAAAGACCCTAAGAGAGCAACATCATGTGCTCCGGCTTTTTGGATTGAATGTGGCTCCTGTCACCGCCTCTCATGTGAGCAACATATTAATCCCTGTCCCCAAAAACACTAGTAAGAGGTCAGACAACTGCATGAACAAGTGCAGGCTTGAGGAGTTAACTTGTGCACATTACAGGTTCTAACAGAAGTGGTTATACGCATCTATCCTTAAACCATCAATACACATGCAGAGAACACCAGCCTGCACAGAAACACACATTTTCTTTAAAGGAAAACAAATTCCAAGAAATCAAACTTTGGCAGGCAGCACTGAGCATGAAAATGTATGTGTATCTTCCTGGTCCACGCCTCAGCAGTTTCCTTTTGCCGGTGAAGCTGTGTGTGTACCTCTAACAGCTCTCGGGAGGTGAGGAACATTCCTGAATTAAAACATAAGGAAATTTTACATATCACCTCCTGGTTGTACTTCTATACCAACAAGCGTGAGTTTATATTCATGTTCAAATCAGAGTCAAAAACATATGTAGAGAAGACTTCGAAGGAAATTTGTTAAAAAATAGCTTCCTGAGTTATGGTGCTGATTAATGACCGTGGTTACAGATGCCAAGGAGGTCATATTTTTAGTGCTGTTTGTTTGGATTATACAAAAACTACAAGCCAAAGACGAAAATGTTTATGCACGATATTGCATTTTAAGATGATATTTTTACAACTGGGTGGCATGGTGGTGCAGTGCACTGTTGCCTCACAGCAAGAAGGTTCCAGGTTCGACCCCCGGCTGGAGCACAGGATCTTTCTGTGTGGAGTCTGCATGTTCTCCCTGTTCCTGTGTGGGTTCTCTCTGGTACTCCAGCTTCCTCCCACAGTCCAAAGACATCAAGAGGGGACGAGGCTGATTGATACTCTAAATTGACCGTAGGTGTGACTGTGAGTGTGAATGGTTGTCTGTCTCTATGTGTTGGTCCTGTGATGGACTGGTGACCTGTCCAGGGTGAAACTGCCTCTCGCCCGAAAGCCACTGGGAGAGGCTCCAGCCACCCGCAACCCTTTACAAGATAAGCGGAAGAAAATGGATGAATGGATTTTTACAACTGAATTCACCTACTGGTACTATAATGCATTCTAGAAAAAAAAGGGAGAGTTACATCAATTTTACTACCTCCCACAACTGTAAACTTTTTTTTTTTATATTTAGAGAATTTTTAATTAATTGATGATGTTTCCACTCAGGTTTTTGTTTTTTTTGTTTTTTACATGTGCAAATTAAAAATGTGCATAACAAGAGCTAGATGTAAAAACTCTTAGGGAAGCTGACCTTTGAAGTTTTTGATTAAATGATGTGGGTTTTTTGTTTTTATCCTATTAGTCATTTATGTGAGATTTTGTCATGTGTTTATGAGAGAGGGATTAAAAGACCTGAACCTGAGAAATCAAGGCCTGCAGTCAGGATCATCTCTGAGACGGAGCTGTAAAACATGAAGACGAGATATAGCAAAGAGCTGCCTGTCATCTACAAACACAGTCGTTTCTGTGCAGGCTAGATATGATCCTCTGAGCGGCTTCTTGTTGTGGAACAATGTGGATGTTTGTGATATTTGAGATTGTTATTTCTGGAACCACTGCGTGTGATCCTCATGACTGAGAAGAAGATTGAGCACATTTGTGGTTAGAAATGTTAATGGATCTACAAAAAAAAAACAAGTACTTCTGCTTGAAGTACTTCCTGAAGCCTTAAATTCATCTCATTCACACAACAACCAAACCAGAAGTGGGAAGACACAGGCTGTGATTTCATCACAATCCGTCAAATCAAAAGCTATAACAGACTAAATAATATACGCTCTAGTCTTTCCATACTAGAAAGTCTGACTAGCTTACTATTTTCAGTGGTGCAAGTTAAGACTACGAACGAGGCAGAAGTGTTTTTTTGTTTTTTTTTACCTGGACTGTTGGCCACTGTGTCAAAGTGGCAGTTGGCCAACATGAGGTGCTGCGTCCCACCTTTAGGCTCCAGCCTGACAGCAATGTTAGTGACACGGTCATAAAAGCTGGTGAAGCCCCCGAGAAAGTCAATGGAAAAAGAGCCAGTGGGCCGCTGCACATCCACTGTGAGCTGATGAGGGCCCTGAGCAGTCTCCGCCCGGATCTTCTCGATCTGCTGCAACAAGTAACCCACTGTCAGGACCTCGTTCTCCTGGCTGCCTACCGGCCGAGGGCCCACGCTGGTGATCTGCTCCAAGTGCCGTCTGGGTTGGGAGTTGAGGCGGGAGATAGAGAGAGATGTTGTTGTTATCAACAGTGATCTTTGCATGTGTGCTCACAGTCCTGGGATTTCTCTCCACATGGTTTCCCAACTTACAACATTTTTCAGACATGCCAGTCTTTTCCTCCAAGTCCATGATAGGCCTCTCCCTCTTCATTCTCCTCTTACTCCAAATGTTCTGACAATCCACTAATGATTTCTTTTGCTTGCTTTTGCTATCAGGTGATGGTTGGTAGTTTACAGTCATCATGGTAAAGTCAGCGCTCTTTCTTAAAACATTCTACATATACCATCTCATAAAGTTAATGTCTCTCGAAGCTAGTAGCAAGCTGCTAACTGATGCAGCTGAGCTAAAGCTAAGCTAACATGTTTGCTTCATATTGCTGACAACATTTCTTTGGTTTGCATGGAGTTTTTAAACTCAGTTTCGAGCAGATTCTGTCTGCAGCAAAGTTGTATTGATTTGTCAATTTATAAAAGCCATGACTGCAACTCTCTCTTGTCAGGATGTCCTAAATACTCTCTAAAGAGTCTCCAGCTGGTCCAGAACGCTGCAGCGAGGGTTTTGACGGGAGTTAAGAAGAGAGAACACATCTCTCCCACTTTAGCTTCTCTCCACTGGCTTCCTGTAGGATCTAGAATCGACTTCAAAATCCTTCTGCTGACTTATAAGGCTCTCAATGATAAAGCCCCATCCTATTTGAAAGAGCTCATTAGTCCCTACTGTTCCACCATAGCACTCCGCTCCCAGAATGCAGGTCTTTTAGTGATTCCCAGTATCTCTAAAAACAGACTGGGAGGTAGAGCCTTTAGTTACCGAGCTCCTCTAATATGGAACCAGCTCTCTCCATGGGTCAGAGAGGCAGACACTCTAACTACGTTTAAGTCCAGGCTTAAGACTTTCCTTTATGACAGAGCCTTCAGTTCGGACTGGTTCAGGTAGCTCTGAACCATTGATAGCTATGCTGCTATAGGCTTAGACTGCTGGGGGACACATCAGGTTACATGGAGCCCTTCCCTCCTCTCCTCTCCTCTCTCCTCCTCTCCTCCCCGCACATTTTTTGAACTGTCATTACCATTACTTGTTGCACTTTGCAGTTTGGCCTTGGTGTCTCGCAGTCTCTCTGTGTTTCCACAGATCCACCAGAGCTCCAACCGCCGCCTGCATCACCCCCCCCCCCCTTATTCCCTACTGTTACACCGGCCTGCGCTCCCCTTCCATGAACCAGTCTGCCATCCAGTCCCCCATCAAGCTGGCTTGCTCTCCCTGCCTCCCCTTCCAGAAGCTTCCTTCTTCAGCTGTTATTAACATTTCCGTGTTTCCCACATTTTGTATTGTAAACTGTTTTCTTGTCTGTAGAAACATCTACTGCTCGTCTGTCCGTCCTGGGTGAGGGATCCCTCCTCTGTTGCTCACCCTGAGGTTTCTCAGATTTTTTTCCCTGTTAAAAGGGTTTTCTATGGAGTTTTTCCTCAGTCAATGTGAGGGTCTGAGGGCAGAGGATGTTGTTATGATGCCATGTGAAGCACTTTGAGACAAACTGTTTATGAAAACGGGCTCTACAAATAAAATTGCCTTGCCTTGCCTTGCCTTGCCATGACTGTGACAAAAGAAGCTCAGAACCCTAAACAGCTCTCCTGACTCCTTTATCCAGAAACCAGCCAAATGATGGTAAATCCTATCGGCTAACACTTTCACCAGGTCAACTGCAGCCCTGCTGACCTCTGATTCAGCACCATAATCCCTGTCACTCCTTTTCTTAGGAAATGAAAACTAATAAAAGCTGTTGCACTGAGTGGTTGTTACAAATGTATTTAGCATTCATAGATTTTTTTTTTTTTTTTTACACGTTCTTCAATCATACAGTGGCCATTTGAATTTAAGCAAATGTTTGCATGAGTAGTTTTATTGTTAAATTAATATTTGATTTTCTACATCCTGACATTTTGTGTCACCCAGCAACTCAGTTGCCTAATATCACAGCACTGCCTTTATAGGACTGTTATTAATTTGAGTAGAGCACCAACTGAACGTTACCCTCGTCATCAGTCACAGTTTGTTAATGTTGTGAAAGAGCAGATTCACTATTTTCAGATGAATCTTTTCAGTTGTAAACCTGTCCATGTATAGATGTAACATCTGTTTATATTACAGCAGGTTATATCAAGTTTGTTTGTACTTGTGACTGAAAAGATTAATGTGCACCGCTTTAAATCATGCCATGATGTTTTATGCCTTATTTCCTGTTTAATCTATTCAGGGATTACATGAGGCACTTCAGACTGTATGAAATGTGTTACACAAATCGTTTTTTAACACTAGTCTATAAAATTTGGGTAGTAATACAAATATTTGCATATGATATGGTTTGTGATCTGATAGGTTCTGAGTGGAGGAGTTTGGCTTGTTTTAGGAACGGAGCGCAACTCCTCTACCTGCCACACACCTGTCCGCTCTGCAGGTTACCTTGCAGGTAGAGGAGGAGGGGAGGGATAGTGGTTTCTAGGCGGGTCTACAACCGCCAAACTAGAGGAAAGGTTAGCTTGGGCGCCCGTTAGCTAAAATACACAAGTCAAAGTGAGTCTCGCAGCTAGCAAGAGGTACAACTCACCTGGCTCTCTCTGCGTTAAACTCGCCGGTCGGCTTTCCAATGACTAGCTGCTGTAACGACAAATGAACAAGTCCCCACAGCACCAAAATAAACACAGAGACCAGGGACGCTGCCAGCCCTTCCCGCAGCAAGTACAGGCTCACTTCGGGCTTCCTCTTCGGGTCACCGCTGTAGCCGTTATCCCCGCACCGGTCCCGGGATTCGTTGTTATCTTGCGCGACATAATTGTGCGTCCCGAATGGTTTTATTCTACGGACAGTGGTGTCGCTCTCCATTTTTGAGCCAGCGGTACATCAGCTGCAAGCGTCGCTCTCAGGCGTCGCTTTTTTTCTGGACTACAAACGGATGGCGGCGAGGGACAAACTTGATGCAGTGGGCGGGCGGCTGAATCGCATGAAAAATTCATAATGAAACATAAGCAGGGGAGGAGATGAGGAAATTAGAACAATCATTCCCATGAGAACATCAAATAAATTTAACCCAAAACATCTTACTTTTTTATATTTAATATCACCTAAAATAATAGTTGAATTCAAAGAAATATACTCTAATTCAATGAGATGAGATAAGAGTAAATAAGAGAAATAAGATTTTTAAACAAAAACTCCTACACAGAACTCACTTGAAGGATTTGGTTGACTTCAGAACAATTCATATCAGTAAAAGATCATTAGGTTGTGTCAAATGAGGTTAAAATAAACACAATCTAAATGGAATATGTATGTTCAAAAAACTATTTCTGCAGACAAATGTAAAAACTACTGAATTTCAGAATAAGGAGATACAGTAGTCCATGGATCAGTTGTAACAAAGACATGTAAATCATTAACTAAGTGGTAACAAATCCTTAATAATAGTATGTTGCACGGATGAAGGTGGCATGAACTGGAATGGCGACTAGCAACAGGAAGTGGGGAAGTGTAACATGCCTTATTTGTCTACTGCTATTTTTGTTGTTGTTTTGTTTCTCTGTTAAGGGTCTTTGTTTCTTCTTTTTTGTATTATCATTATTATTATTATTATTATTATTATTATATTGCAGCACTGCTAAAAAGCAGGGTTCGTCACCCTACACTTTTTTGCACATGGAGCAAATATAGGTTGAAAAGTTGCGTTGAAATGCAGTGAATTGACAATACCACTTATCTTTTTTGCACTACCACTTCTGCTATACTCTTTACAGGGTAACCACTGCATATTTAGTGTATGTTGTTGTGTTGTTGTGGAACTTATTTAACCCACTGTACTGCTCTCTGCTCCCTTAATTGCCTACCACAAGCATAGATAAAGTTTTCTGACTCTGAATCTGAATGGTTCCTACTTTCTCCCTTTATGGGGTTCCTGACATGGTGCATCTCAGAGTCCAGCAGAGAACCAGTCTGTTTGCAAACTAATATCTTTGTGGTACCAAAACTAAACCAAAACTAAACAGTGACAAATCAGGTAATTTTATCAAGACCCTGTTTTCAATGAAAGCCAAGATTACTATGCTGGTTATGTGCGCTATAATGCTTTAAACAAGCAAAGACAGCCCTCCACTTATATATATCTATATCTATATCTATATATATCTATATCTATCTATCTATCTATATCTATCTCTATATATACTGTATATATATATATATGGATAGATAGATAGATAGATAGATAGATAGATAGATAGATAGATAGATAGATAGATAGATAGATAGATATATAGATATAGATATTCTATCCAGTTCAATTTATACAGAGGGCTGTTTTCCTTGCTGATCTCTTGTCGTCATCTTGTGGGGAAAAAAAGCATAGCAAGCGTCACATTTTGTAAAAAAAAAAAAAAGAAAAAGAAAAAGGTTTTTTTTACTATATCAACCTTAAAGTAGCAAAGAAATTGGTCAATTTTTACTAATTTCTCTGCTGTTAACCACTTATAAAATAACTTTTTATGTCAAAGGAAACTTAGAAAAACAATAGCTCATAAAAACAACTCAGAATTTTGTTAGAAATACTCGTGAGCTGAAGTACTGCAGTTTTTTTAAATGTTTAGATAATTATTTGAATGGGCAGTTAATTGAGCTCAAAAGTCTGATATCTAAATAGTACCTTGTTGCTACCAACTTCCGTTATTTCCACAATAATGATGGGGTGGTGCTTGTTGACAAAAGCAATCATGACACACCCAAACATTGGTAATAATAAAGAAATTGTTTATTTATTTATTTTTACCCGATAAAATAGTTGTAGTGGTATGAAAAATTGTCGACAGTGTGAGATCGGCCTGAATTAAATAACTGTGCTTATCGTGAGCCTCTTGCGTTGTAGTTGTTCCAGCCTTCGGTACTTTTCCATTGGACATAGGGTGCTAAGCTAATGGTTGCTATCTTAATATCAGCTAGGTGTGTACTCGGATTAGCAGCTTTTTTGCCAAACGCAATTGTACGTACTTATTTTATTCTACAGCAACTGATACATGTAGATAGTAAAAATAACTTTTTTAAAAAATGAAATTCAAGATGTAATTCTCAACATAATTATACTGCAATTTTACTAAAGGTCACGGTCAGTCAGCTGCAATCATGTTTATTAGCATCTTTAGCGTTTGTTAGCTGTAGCAGGAGCGTGAACTGTGAAATTGCATGTAAAAAAATTTCAGGCGCAGCTGCTTTGTATTTCAAAATAAAAGCCGGACCACGTGAAAAGAAATGTTTGCCAACAATTACTTCAATGTAAGAGGCAGAAAAAAATTTAGTTTTTTTTTTTTTAACGAGACCGTGTTCAGTCAATAGTTGCTTATGGTAATTTAAAAAAAGAAGGTGCAAAGCAGCTCACTGATAATGTCATATGCATTAAATTTATGCTTTTAAAAATACATGAAATATACATTCATACTTATTTAATATTAAAATTAAACCAATATTCATTATAATGTTAATGCTTCTCTTCATTTGTTAGAAAAAAAGTTTCCACCCTGGTGATTCGTCGCTTGATCAAAAAATCTTCAATAATGGAATCTCATGTTGTAATGTTCCTCAAGCTGTAGTCCTTAGGTAGCCCAGATCGGTTGAAAGCTTGTCAAATACATAATTTATATCAGTGATGCAGTTATAAGTGTTTCCAAAGTGTAACAGAGGCCATCCCTTTTGGCCATCCAGCCAGATGGCCAAAAGGGGCCATCCATGATGATAATTTGGCCAGCAAACATGGAGACTATAGAGTATATTACAATATATAATGTGGATTAAGTGTATTACTTTTTTATCAATATTTTATATTGTCTTTTGCAATAACATTTTTGTCATATCATCATGTGACTTTTTCTTTTACTCATACAACATGTAACCATTTTTCTCACTTGTATTTTATAGTGACAACAAGCAGGATTTGCAGGCGGAAGTGTGTGAACGCTGTTAGGTACCTTGACTTCTCCGTATCTACCAGCTCCAGCAGCTCAGTTCGATCACTATCAAGAGTAGCTGAGCAGAGAGAAGTCAGCCCGTCGTGTCTCTATCCGAGGCCGGATGGTAAAATCCAACCTCCAGCGGATCCTAAATAGTCATTGCTTTGCTCGCGAGAAAGAAGGAAAACCACAGTCTTTTACTACCATGGCGGATTTAAGTAGCGGTATTTGTGACATGATTGGGAAGTAAGTACATCACTTTGCTAACAGTGCTAACCGAGGTGTGGGGGAGGGGTGGCTAAGCTAATCTAGCTATGAGCCTCTGTATAGCGGAAGTAGTGTTTAAAGTGCTGTTTATTTCAAACGCACCGCAGCAATGCGTCGAAACAATGTTGCCGATATAAAAATACATTATGGACATTTGTCTGTAGTCTAATTGGATAACTTGATTACCTTTAACTAAGTTAACTTAAGACTCGAACATCGTCGAACTTGTGTTGCGTCGCCGAGTTAATTGCGCAAACTAGCTAGCAGTTAGCCTCAACGTTTCGCAAAATTTTGTGTAACGTAGGGAGACAACGTTGACATTTAATCATGTTTTAAGGGTATTTGGGCAACACCGTATTAACATTCGTAGAGTGGAAATACAGGAGTGAATTCTTCTGCTCATAAAATAGAATTCAAATACCACACAGATTTCCTCCCTTAAAGAAAAAATATTTCGCAACGTCACGTACACAAACAGGTTAGTCAGAGCTGATTAACGCGTTCGCTCGCCTGACGCAATGAGACGACACGACGTTGAGTAAACATACTGGTTCGTAGCTGCAACACTTACATTTTTTTTCGAATGGTCATTTTCAGCTTATATGTTTTATTTGTTATAATGGGTTTAACGGTCTATATAGTATTCCTCAGAATCCGAGGGGAGAGCGTTGTATTAAAAAAAAAAAAAAAAAAAAAAAGATCTCTAGGCAGGAAAATGTTTCACCACAGTGTGGACCACACTGTGCCAGGTGAGCACGTTTCTGGCCACGTTGGTCTCGTGACCGGACAGCGGTATCAGGTTGTTAATTACGCAACTGACAGTTGACTGCTACAGGCCTCGTGACTGCTGCGCACATAGATTTATTATCTTCTTGCTCCGGGGTGAAAAGCCAGCTCAACCGAGAGAGAGACTGTTGATGTCGTAGTGTTTTTAATGTAGGTTCTTTCCTGTCGAGTCAGGAATGTGTCCTTTGTACAACCAAGGAACAAGTAAACATACATTTGGGTATTGAGTGAATACTGTGAAAAGGAAATTATCCTCATGGTATGATCATGAATATTCTGTTTTCAGATGTAGTACTGGTAGAATTAGTGCAGTAAATTAATAAACCAATTATGGACATTTCTGATATATTGCGATTTGATGTATAAGCATCGAACTCTATTTTGACTGTTGAGTTTAGCACACAATGTGATTACTGAAGGGGGAACTCACAGAGATGAATAGTTTCACATATTTTATTGACAACCGAATTAGTCATGAAAATAAGTGGCAGACTAACAAGTGAACAGTTGATGCTTTTGTTATGATAAATAGATAGTCACTCGTGATTAGTGGTGCAATTATGATATATTAAATAAATTGAAGCAAGGGTCCACTTATTTATGATCAGAACAAGATGAACTCTTCTCTGCAGCATTTGTGCAGTACTGTTAAAAATTAAAATTTTGGGGGCGTTTTGCAGTTATGTATTTGCACAGGTTGATCCAGTTAATCGTGCAACTGTACACTGCAGCCAAAATTCACAGCTGTTAATTCCTTTTAGTCTGTCATTCGTGACGATACGCGGTGTTTTGTTGTCCTAAATACAACAAAATGGAGGAAAGAAGCAACTAACTGCAAATCTACATATAATTGTATAATTGTGAACATCATTTTAGATGGATTGACCGTGTAAATGACTGAGATGCTGTCCCAGTAGTTTAATCACATCAACATCCATTAACATCTGGGTTTTATTGGTGACAGGAAAGGGTGCATTCAGCATTAAGTCTCTCATCAAATGACTGCAATGTCATTTTTGTGCCGATCCAGTCCTCTTCAACGGACATCATAAACACACCAGTCACCTGCTCAGCATGACGCTGTGAAATCAGCAGCACCCCAGCTTCACCTTCTGTCTGCACAACCAAACATTTGAGTTTAAGAAACGCAGTCTGCTCCTAGCAGCCAATATTCTTGGATGGTTGCCTCCCACCGCATCCTGCTGTGTTGGTACACCACCCTTACAAAATGTCTGTTAACAGCTCTGCAAACACAGGTTCATTATTTTTGGAAACACTCAAACTCTGCAAAAAATATAATGGAACCAAATGTCCTCATAGGGTGGGAGTGCACACCTTTCAGACAGGAAATGAAGCTTGAGTTCACTGCTGCAGCTCAAGTGTATGGAATGGTGTTACACTGCTTCAGGTATTTTTTTATGTTGATTTAAATTTGGATTTAAATTTTTCCCAAGGAAACACTTGGGTTCTCAGTAATTTTATTACAGCAGTAAAAGACAGTAAGTAGTTGGCAGCACCGTGAACAATATACCGTCACAGCTTCACCTCAGAGGACCTGCAGCTGAAATTCTTCACCTTTTTTAGACTATCATAATTAAAAATGAAAAATCCAAGAATATTGCTAAGAAACACAAGGTCTCGAATGTGTTGTGGATGGTGATTGATTTATTTTTTTTTCTCCCCTCTGTCCCCCCAGCCTGTCCCTGCACTGTAGTAGTACCCGCGGCCCGGGGCCTCTGTGGTGCTCCTGATGCCCCTCTCCCACCCCTGAAGATCCCAGGTGGGCGAGGGAATGGCACACGGGATCATACTCCTTCAGCTCGGCCACTCTACTCAGTAAGTCCTCCCGTTTTTGCTGGTCTGCATTTCTATCACATCTGATTCAATTCAATGGGTTTTACAGTTAGTTTAGTATCATTATTTATTTATTTATTTATTTACTTTAAAACTTTCCAGGACCTTAAGTTGACTGTAACTGAGGAGCCAGCAAGCAATGGTCGCCCCGGGATACTCCACTTCCAAAGTCGCCCCACGGTTACCAAGACGATACAGTGGGATGCTGTCCTGAGCAGCAGCGCTCTCTATGTGGAAATACCTCTTGACCCGCTTCCTGAAGGCAGCAAGGAGAGGTGAGTGGCTCTGCCCTTCTGCAGTGTTCCAGGTTGGCTCCGTTCTGAAATCTCTGAATGAGTCAGAGATTTCAGAACGGAGGGGGAAAAAACCCACTATCTCAAGTCTGTAGGATATTTGAGATACTGCTAGCATGTCTGCAAGCTCAATGTTATTTTCCATCTTCTAACCTAATCTGACCTCTGTTCTCTCTCTGTCTCTCTAGTTTTGCGGCGCTCTTGGAATATGCTGAAGAACATCTGAAAGTTGTTAGCGTGTTTGTCTGCTTTTACAAGAACAGAGATGATCGTGGTATGTGCTAATAACCCTTTTTTCCGCCTACACACACACGCGCACACACACACGCTAAAAAATAATCATGTATTTTCTGACATGTTGTCGCTCTCTTCCAGCTAAACTAGTGCGTACATTCAGTTTCCTGGGCTTTGAGATTGTGAAACCGGGCCATGCCCTCGTCCCACCTCGACCCGATGTTCTCTTCATGGCCTACAACTTCGACAGGGACTCTTCTGATGAGGAGTAGCCCTCTGTACAAGCCCCTCCTCCCCCCTGCTTTTCTTCCCGTTGTCTGTTTGTCCAACCCATCCCAGCTTTCTCACATATATCTTTGGTGGTAGTTCTCTGTATGCAAATATTCACTTCCCCATGCCTTTTTTGTGTTAAAGGGAATTCTTAAGATGTGCATCTCCTGTTTTCCACCGTCTATCTTTGTGTGTTTTTATTATACAGATTGTTTGATTACTTGTTTAAAAAAAAAAAAAAGGAGGCAACTTATGTTTATTTTGGACTTGCTGTAATTGTAGTTCTGGTTTGACGTCTTTGTTTCATTTCATGATGGATTACGGTGGAGGATTCTTCATTTCTTGAATGTACAACAAAAAGGTCATCAGGTTTACACTCGGGTACTTCAGCTTTCTTTTGATTGGCCAGGAACTTAAAATTTGTCCTCTATTTCTCTCTGAATTGCAACTACATTTCAGCGGGACCAGTTATTTTGTAGCACTAACATCCTGTTAAAAAGTATTAGATATTTTTTGAAATGTTACTTTGGAGCAACAGCCAGAATAATTGGTACTCGATGGCTTCATTTAGACTAGAGCTGGGCTGGAAAGGGTGTACGCATGAGTGAGCGTATCAGTGCAAAGGAAAAGAGAATTTATGCTTCTTTCTGCCATGTACATCTGAAGTTGTTGTTTTTGGAAGGGGGGGGGGTGTGATGTTATGATTGGAATCATTTTTTGATTAGCATTCCTTTTAAACTTTTTTCCATGATAGTATTGGGTTTGTTCACCTGCATAGTGGTACCTGTTGTGCTTCTGTAATAATAAAATTTAAAAAAAAAAACATCATTCCTTCTGAGTAAACGCACATTTAATTAAATTGTTTTTCATCCTCCGCAGGTGCATTTTAAGGTCAGCCACCGCCTTTTTTAAATGTGATAACTCAGGCTAGTTCTTCTAATTTGGCTCAAACATCTACATGGACTGAAGGACGGAGTGATTAGATTCATAAATCCAGGTCGCCGTGACCTTGTGACTGATCAGTCCTGAGAACACCTGGAGGAATTTATTACATCTGGCCAGCACGTCCACTGTAGACCGGCGGAGGAGCTGATTAGATTCTACTGCTCAAGGTCACTGTGATGTCACTACCGTGTAACTCCAGACTCATTCTGACTGACAACTTCACACGTTGAAAAAGGCCACCTAAAAGAAGAGCGGGAACAATCCATTCGAAAGAATTGTGTCATTTTTGCTGGTTCCAGACTTGCGTATGAGGATACGTTGCTTTTATCATATGATAGAAGACTAACTTCCTGTTGGATGGAATTAAGATTTCTATTTTGGAGCCCCAGCGATGAATTACGAGCATGATGAGATTGATTGATGGTCCAAAAAAATGATAACTTGGTTGCAGCCTTATCTTAAGACAATTATGGTATCAAAGAACAGCCAGAAGGGACGTATTTTATCAAATCCTTTAAGGTCCATATTTGATATTACGTACACAAACCACAACTGGACTGGATGGAGGAGGCATACAACTGCAAGGCAGTAATTTCAGTTTCCTCTTCTCTAATTAAACCTCCTGAGCTGTTAATTGTTTCCAGTTTAAAGCCTGCCTGACCTGAGAGTACATCTATATGCTACTGTGCATCAACCAGAGTGGTGGGCATTTCTTTAACTGACATTTAGGGGTTAAATTTAGGGTTTTCATAAAATATTTCCTTGTTAGCAAACAGTACAGCACAGACTATGTCGTGCTGTCAAATAACTACTATCCTACAGGGTATATATGAGTAGTTTAGTCAGCACAAATGGAAGTAAAATCAGGTCAGTTACAAAAGAGCAGCAGGGGAGACATCCAGTGTCGTTTGTCTTCTTGACCACCAGGGGTCTCCACAAGCAAACGTGCATTCAACAGCTGACTTTATATTAATTTTACAGGATGTCAGGTTAAATGTATTGATCAAACCTCTTGAAAGTTAATGTCTCCATAAATTCTAGTAAAAATGATTGGCTGTACATATATGTAATGTTGGAGGAAGAGCCGTAAATGCTTTGGTACAATTTGTAAAAAAAGAAAAAAAAAGCCATTAAGATTAAAGACTGAGACTAAAGAGAGGGAAAAGCAGTTGATGAGAGTGAAAGCAGTTGAAAGAATGGTTCAGAACAGCTGTAATAGGAATCTAATGTCCACTTTTATGGAGGAAGCAAAATTTAAATTATGAAACTTTTTTTTTTTTTTTTAAACAAGCACATGAACCATATTATGGCCAATAAAAAGAATCATACTGGCTAATAGAGTTGAATTTTTGCATAACGTTTTATCAGCATGATTCTCAAAATTCATTACCTTGCGGGTTCTAACTGAATTTATCCAATAATTTAATGGTGCAGACAATAACATCACATTTTACACTTTGTGAAACAAATTGCGATGTCATGAACAACTGGTATCATGAGTCTTCTTGCTGGTTTCTTCAAAAGACGCCAACAAATTACTGATGGTTCTGAACTTTCTCAACTCAAACATACAACTTGAACAAGCAGGTGTAACTCAGGAGACAAAGAAAGAGAGAGTATTTTCTGGAATCCAAATATTTAATAGGTACATATCAAGTATTATGACATGTATAAAATTTCAGATCACAATATGAAGCAATGGAACTCCTCAGACTGGCTGCAAAAGTTTGAGGTCAGCACATAAAAAATGACTAATGATTAAAATGGAAGAAGGGAAGCAACTAAAACTACAGAAAAAAATGGCATACAGACATAGATAATAGTAAGCATTCTAGTCAAATTAAATGTGACATTTGTCTTTTTCGTCAATAGAGTGCAATATAAAAAAAAAAAACAACAGCACTGAAGCCAAGCGTCCACAAGACGTCTATAAAATTGTTAGTACTGTAGGTTCACGGAGGGCAGACAACAGTGGAGAGAGAGAGAGAGAGAGAGAGAGAGAGAGAGAGAGAGAGGGAGGGAGGAAGCAAACATCACAGCAGAGAAAGAAAGGAGGGCTATTAGCTTGCCAGTCGACGCAGGGAGAAAATCATTGAAGCAACAGCCGAAGTAAAGCACATCACAGTTAGCTTTAAAGACCATTTATAATTGCATGTTGTTGATTCAAAACAAAAAAAAACAAAAAAAACAAGGAAAAAAAAAATCCTGAATGATTGAACAGAAACAAGGACGTCACCACAAACAAACGAACAGCCCGCCAATGAAAGGGGACGAAAGTGGTGGAGACACGGCGGAGGTCAGACAGACGGCTTCATCTCTGATCTGAATGTCAGAGCAGTTAAGAAACCGCGTACATGTGTCTTTGTTTACAGGTGAACCACGGCTACATTTCCTGTGTTAAAACCATTCCCGGATACATCGTCTACGTCCAAGTTGGGATGAGTGAGTCTGCTCTCAGGGTGACCTCTCCCAGGATCAGTGCTGCTAGCTATGTGCTCTCCGTGGGACGTTTTGGTTTTGAGCTCCTGTTAAAACCTGCCAACCTTGCACATTTTTGGGTACCATGCTTGAGCGCTGGAAAGGACGCCAGCTGCTCATCACTACGAAATTAATTTTTACCTCTTGAAAATCTACATGTTTTGGTAGCTTAATATCTGAAATAGTACATGAATGATAGTAGAGCGCCGTGTGTCAGGGCAAACAAATACACGTGGTGAAGATAACCGTGAACAGACCGTGAAAATAAGTGCCATTCTGGAACCACAGCCAAAATTTTGTAGAATGGTGCAGAATTGAGTCCTAAAACCTAGAAACAAGTTTGGATTGTAGACGATGTAGTTGCCTTATCTCTAAGTTAATGGGATTTTGGTATTTTAATGACTTATAAAACTGGTGGCCAACTGAATCTACAGGGGTTGTAATGGACATTAAACATCACAGTAAACCGACGAAGCACAAGACTAGCCGTGCATAATGTTGGCTTTGTGCTGCTAGCGATTGCATTCATGCTTAAAAAATATCCCAAAAGTGGTGCTCATTTATAGAGATTACCTTACTGAACTAAACGTGTCTCGTTTATTTACCACAGTGCTTATTTTTGGAAATAATCCAAAATTACATTAGCTTTAGCTCCAGGGAACCTGTGGTGACGCTAACTTCCAGGATAGCCTACAAAAACAGGTCACCCCTGCAGCAGCCTCTGGGGGAGCAATGTAAAATCAAAGGCTTGTGACATAAATCTGCACACTCCAAACCAACAGGGGGCAGCATTACCAGAATAGATCATAAGAGCCAAGGAAATGCTAAATTCCTTTGCGTGGATCAGAAGGTGAAGCTCTAGGTTTACCATGGATGTATGATGTACCTGGATACAGGAAGAGCGTCGGCCACTGAAGCCAGTTTTACACGGTGCTCATAATTACAGGTACGGCCTCTCCACCCGTACACGATTGCTTACCATGAATTGACCAGTTTGGTCCAATATTAAATTGTTGTATCCCTTGTCGCGTTAAGGGAAGGCTAAACAGAAAGTTAGCAGTGAGCCAACAGAGTTCGCTTGTGCGCTTATTTGCTTTTTTCTCCTGTGTGGTTCTCAAGCATTTTCACTAGTGTTTCCTTCATACCCAGAAACTTCATGGAATCATTTTGTGCTTTATGCGTGATTCAACAGTGTTCCCTGCCTTCAACGCTGTATCCATTTCACCTTCACACATCCACGTGATTTCAAAGTCAGTGTGCATCCCGCCCCTCACCTACACTCACAAGCTGTAGTGACTGGGTGAATGAGATCGCAGATACAAGAGGCCAAAATTAGTTTCATCTGTAGGACCGCGCTACAGTGACTCTTTATCACGCCTTGAGGTACAAAGTGGTATTACAAGATGGGACGGACCGGCCCTAGCTGGTTTTCTGAGTTAAAAATAGCACCTTTAATGTGTCTGTGATGTTCTGATGCCAAACAGACTCAAACGGATTGATTCATCACTCAGCTAACGTGCTAATCCCTGTTCTCGTCTCGCTGCATAAAAACTGGTGTCACTGCATTTTTAAAACTCACTGATTGTGTGTCACATAAAAAAAAAAAAAAAAAAAAAAAACGGAAAAAAACCATCTTACAAGTGCTGCCTGGTTACACAGAAAACAGGTCCTTTAGGACATAATTCAAAAGTTATCTGGTCTAGATTCACAGTTACTGTCGGACACGCTCCCTGCTGAAGCATCCCAGAGTGACGTCCAACGACTGAAATGGCACACGAGCTGTTGAAAACCTCTCACTTTACTTGCAGTGTTCTTCTGTGTCTACACACCAAACTTTTTTAGCTTTGCCAAAAATAAAAGAAGTATATAGAATGATTATACTGAAGAATAAGCAACCCTTCTTACCAGGCATTAAATGCTAAACTTTTGGTAATTTTCTTTAAGTGCTACAGTGCGCTCACATCCTACAGGAGTCGAGACTGGTGACAATAATAAGTGAGTTTCTTCCTTACTTGCTTACAAACTTCCGAGAAGCGTCCCTAAGCTTTCACAGAACCACCATCGTTTCATGGCAAACTCTACTATCTGGATTTAATGAGATCGATATCTCACATCGCCTCACAGTGGAATATTCTGTTCACAGAAACAACTGCAAATCTCTCTGGAGTAGCAGATTAGAGTCCAAAAACTTTTGTTCATCACATGAGGAGCTAGTGGGACATGGGAATGATGGATCTGTTTTTATACTTTTACACTGCTGAGTGCCAAGGCAGTGTTTCTATCTACTTGTAGTGCCCTACTAAAATCTCAGTTTCTATGACTATGTACTGCCTTGTTTAAGTGATTAAAATCATTTGCAGCCTTTCAATCGTACCCGGCGTGCATGTGATGGGAGCCAGAGAACATCTAATAGAAATCACAATAGCAGATGAATATCTGCTGAGCATATGTTGCTAACCCTTCTTTGTGTGAAATCCTGCTTGATTTTGGTTGCCTGGTAACACGGCGACGACCACAGTGTGTCCTTTTCGAGCACCAATGAAAAGTGAGGCAGAGCAACACTGCATTTCAGGGTCGCAGCAAGTAACCCTTTCATTTTCATGATGTTACTAGCAAGTTTTTTTGGGGGGGGGGGGGCAAAGAGAAACAATATGTATTCATCTACAGTGGGATGACACTTGAGTCCTTTAAATCTGGGGGGGGCATTCATGGCTGCATAAATGTCTTAACATTTATGTTTCATAATAACATCCTAATTATAAGTGGAAAAGTGTTTGAGGTTTTCACAGCACCTATGGCACATTCAGTAGCGTCTGCTTCCTTATTAGTTTCTTTCTTGGAAATAGGAACAAAAAAAAAAAAATACCTTGGTAAGGTAACATGGTCCTGTCTGATATTTGACAAGAATATATATTGCATTTTTTATGTAAATTACATGATTTCCTCAGCAGAAATTACTTTTTAAAGCAGATGTCTAAGGATGGTAGCGTCCCTCTGCTCGACAGCCTCATGTCTTTGGTATGTTTATAAGCTTCAAAAATGAATAAATGCCCTTTAGTTTGACTTCACATAAAATCTAAAGAGAGACTTGTGCCTGTTGATGACTGCTGCGTTCACAAAGTATATACAGTTGTTCCTCTGTTGGGGCCCAGAAATCCCCCCCTTTGACGCTCCAAACAAACGGGACACAGAAAAGCCAATTCCTGCTAATGCGCTCCACTCGTGAGACATTTGCTATTCTCATTAGCTGAAGGCATGAACACGGCATTCCTCCAAGCGACACAAGCAGGACGCTAGCGAGTTGTTCCTGATTGACTTTCCAAACGACTCTGCTGCAAATGTCATTGATAAAGTGCTTCAAATGCATGAACGTTGTGTGCTTCTATTTCATCTATAAAGACAAGTTCATTCTTGATTTTACTTTCTGACACTTCTGAGGGAGCCCACATACGAGGTGGGCCATCTGCCAGTCTGCTGAGCCTAAAATGTGTTAACCGAGCACCGGCTGGAGCAGCGAGCAGTTCAACATGGTTCAAAAAATGCATACAGGTTGGCAGGAATCTAACGGTTGATTTTGTGAACCTGTGCTGTGAGTAAATTTATGGAATCTGTGGGTGAAAATCAAAAGGAGTAGCTTGAATCTCGAGATGCGAGTCAGGGCTTCTTCAGGGTGAGACAGGTGTGGGTTTCTATTGTGCATTTGTGTGCATTCAAAGGGAAGTTTGTCGGGGAGTTTAAAAAATAAAATAAAATAATGTCCTTGGTTGAAATTCAGGCTGGTGAGTTTTATGGAGACAGTCCAAGTTCAACAGATGAGGTCAGGCCCTACTGAGGTTGTTTGTGTATGAATGATTGTATACATAAATGGCTGTATATGCAATATACATTTTGCCCGTGGGTAAGTACAGTATATTTTTGTGTGTGTGTGTGTGTGTGTGTGTGTCTGTCTGTCTGTGTGTCTGTGTCTGTGTATGTGTGTGCGCAATGCGTTTTAAAGTGGAGCTTTTTTTTTTTTTTTTTAAGGGAATATGTGGGTGCGCAGTATGGATGCTTATGTGCGTGTATGTGTCATACATAGAAATGGAATTTTGATCTCATCGGCCCTTGCTGTAGCCGGGAAAGAACTGATCAAGCAGCATCTGGAGCGTCTTGTTCTGGGTCATGACGTAGTCCTTGCCCAAGTCGTGACGGCAGGCTGGGCAGGTGTACACCTTGGCTCGAAATGACCGCTGGAGACAAGTCTGCGGAGGGAGGATGTTGGGAGAAGTTCATGCGCATGCAAGAGCAGTGTGGTTTTAATTAGACTCCAAAGGAGAGGGGCAGACCTTGCAAACGTTGTGTGAGCAGACGGTGGTGATGGGTTGGAAGGCCAGCTCCTGGCAGCACACACACATGAAGATCTGCTCCATTTTGCTCAGGAAGTTCTGACAGAAACACACAGGCAATTAAAGCAGAACGCAACTCCTTCGTCATTTCATCACAATTGAATCGTTTAACCTTCAAAAATATGACACAGATGTGCTTTTAACGTAAAATGTAGTCATTGTTGTTTCTCACAGGGTTGTTGGACACGTTTTGAAATCAAGTTTAACCCATTTTGACTCGAGACCGTTCGTCCTTTAGACGTGATGCGATATCCATGTCATTTATGCTGTTAATTGATTTAAAAAAAAAGAAAGTGTTTAATAACCAATAGCGAACAGTAAGTTATTTTACAGTAAAGCTAATAGGTTGAGGCCTTTTCTTTTTGGTTCCGTGCAATTTATCTGCGAGAGGCTGACAAATACAGATTTTCAAGGCTGTTGACAATTCCATCAAGCTTTTTTCAGAAAACTCAGGCTTTAGAAGCTTGTGAACAAAAACTTCCACAGGGTTTTCAGATCTAAATGGGTTAATGCCTTTAAAAAAAGGTTTCAAATCTGAAAATGTAATTTAGGATTTTTTTAAGGACCCACAGGAACCCTATTTTAACTTGTACATGCCAAGAGTATTTTATTTCACAGCTCTGCCAAACAGAAATCTGCAGTTTCACTATTTAATCAACGTTTGATGAGTTTTCCCATAAAGGTTTAATGTGAGAGATTCAATGTAGTTTGGCCTGAGGGTGAACGAGTGAGATGCCTACTGGTCCCTCTCCAAGATGCTCCATGGCTTCATCCCAGAGTTTCTTGTTGACTGTGTCCTCCTGGATCAGCTGCTGCTGCTGCTCTGACAGCTTGAAGGTTTCCTCTATCTTCAGCCGTTTAGATGGAGGCTCTGCTGCTGGTGACGATTCTGGTGAAGAAGCACAAATAAGCAGCTAAATGGAAATGGTAAATGGACTCAATTTATACAGCGCTTTTCTACCTTAGCGGCACTCAAAGTGCTTTACAGTGTCGTCTCATTCACCCATTCACACACACACTCACACACTGATGGTGGAGGCTACCATGCAAGGTGCCAACCTACTCATCAGGAGCAATTATGGGTTCAGTATCTTGCTCAAGGACACTTCGACATGGTCACCGGGATCGGGGATCGAACCAGCAACCCTTCGGTTGCCAGACGGCCACTCTACCCCTGAGCCATGCCGCCCTAGCTGACAGCTAAAATGAGGCTGTTAAATTAGCGTGGAGGGTTGACATGTTGCAGTTTTCAAGCTATCTTACAGGACGGGTCACTGATGTTCCCACCTGTTCTCTTCTCCCAACACCTCTAAAGACTGACCTGCTTTGAGCTGCATTTCTGAAGGCACCCACCACAATCCACGCTTGTCTTCTGATCTCCGTTACTTTGTGGCTCCTCCTCGTCCATGCTGGCCTGAGGCAGCTCATTCTCCTCTTCCTCGCTGTTCTCCTCTTTCTCCTTGATCTTGTGATGTTTCCGCGGCCTCCCCCTACCAGGATGGTGCTTACTCCGCCCGCCGCGACCAGGTCTAGCGATGGCCTCTTTCTTGGTTTTGTTAGCCATGGCTGCTAAGTAACCAGGTGGGTACTGTAGCCAGATGGTGAGAGGAAAATAACTCAGAGTAGCTTGCTTCAAGTACCGATCTACTTGATGCAAACGACGAGGAAATTGCAATGTTTCCACTATGTCACTGTAACTATCTATTCTATTTCAATATAGACATTTCAAGTATAGAGGCTTTAACTAGAATAAAATGCAACAAAAAACATCTGCCACCTTTAGAGGTCTCGTCTAGTCTCACCTGAACGGAAAGGCCCAGTTTCTGTATCCTGTCCAGTCCTTCAGGAGTCCACGGTGCTGGTTCCAGATCGTCTCGTCTCAGCAAGTACCGCCACACCAGATAACCACACTTCCCTATCTCTGGCCAGTATTTGACCACCTAAAATTACCCACAACAACATTCAAAGGAGGAAAAATGTCAAGTAAGAAGTCCTATTAGTCCTGCATATTCTAGGAGGTCAATAAAAGTACTGGTATTTATTCATTTTAAAATAAGAAGGTCTGGCCTAAAATAACGTTGGTCTGTACCTTGTAGATACCGTCGTAGCGGTTGCCCTCCTCTGGAGCATATTTGCTGATGCGTCGACCTTTGGAGCTGCGTACCACTCTTACCGGCTTTCCCGCTCGCCAGTTCCTGGACTCGGCTCCATCTTTGTCATTCAGAGGGGCATCACAGTTTAAGGCCAAAGCTCTGTAGGAGTCCAAGCAAAGAATTCAAGGAAAAAAATGTGGCAAAGAGCTGTAGCATCATTTTTGTGAAAGAAAATCTGTCGCTTTTATTTGGATTCATCACTGAGTTTCCTACCTGTTCATGTGGGTCAGGGTCTGATCAAAAGAGTGCTCTCCAATCCGTTTGTTTCCTGAGAGGTCACGACCCCCACTCCCTGTGTATGTGAACTCATCTCCCCGGTCCTAAAGTAGAGAAAAAAAACATCCTTTTCTCCTGATGAGATTCACTAACCTAAGTAACCTGTGAGAAGAACTCTTAATTTTATAATTCGTAAAAGTCTTGTAAAAAAATACAAATAACCCACCACTTCATCTTCAAATCCTCCAGCCAACACCAGCGAATAGGAGCCGTCGTTACTGCGCCCGTGGATTCCGCCGACATGTGGCCGGTGAACACCAGCCTCGCTCACCTGACGGAATAAAAGAGGAGGGAAACAGAAGAGAAATATTTTAGACAAAATCAAAAGATGAGTCAAATTAATTTGAGCAAACGTTTTGATCAGTAAGAGACACAACTTCTCCCTTTTCAGTTTCTACCAGGGCGCACGTGTGGTGGATACAGCTGACCTGAACTCTGAATTTCCATGTGGTTCCGACAGGAATACCAGGTATTGGTCCATAGTGGTTCGATGGAACAATTGTACACTCCTTGGTGCGCCCCACACAGGCCATACCCTGCAATTACACCAAGGAAGAAACAATAAACTGAGACCAGAGCAAAAAACTAACAAAAAAAAAAAACATCTAAATGTAAAAAAAAAAAAAGAAAATTAAAGGGACACTTCATCCAAAAATGATTTGTTGTTTATCAATTACTCACCGTTAACATCTCTTGAATTCATGTGGATTTTTTTTTCATCCCGCATGACTTCTTGGTGAATTTAGAATGTAGAAAATGTTCGCCACATCACTGTTGCTAAAAGCTAATGGAGACCCAATATTAACAACCGCAAAAGTAGACATAAAAAACTCTAACCTGCATCATTCTTTCTCCAGTCACATGCTAAATACTTCACAAGTACTTTGATTTGAGCTACTACATCATTAAACATTCCCAGAACCTGCAGCTAAAGTGTGCCATCTTAACTTAGTATCTTAACTTAGCTTGAGCATTCAGCTGAAATCCCGCCTCCCAGCGTAGTCACTGGCCAGGCTACACTGTCAGAAGTACGTTGTGCACCAACATTTGGCAGCTAAGCGTGGAGAGTTTGTAAGCGGACATTTGGTCTTGTTTTGCTATAAAAAAATAATGTAAATCTTCAGTCTCCATTAGCCTCCAACAACAAGTATATAGCTAGCATTTTTTATTTTATTTATTTTTGTTTAATTCTGCATCACCACGAAGACATCTAACAGTGGGTAACATCCACAAATGATCATTTTTGGGTGAAGTATCACTTAACTAGGTTGCAGCTGCGTTGTTCAAACATTATTATAGTTTCAGTAAGGATGAACATGAACTTTTAGGATGTGGCGAGGATATCAAAGTTAAAGCAACTTTTTGCAAATTCTTTTATTTTAAAGGTTATAAATAGCGATAAAGTGAGGTATAAAGGCTGTGTGACTCATAGTTGTTAAATGTGCCCCAACACACAAGCCGGGCTGTTTTCAATTAGTCCACAGAGAGAGCGAATGCTCTGCGAGAGAAAGCTATTTTCCATTGACAGTTCCAGGAAAGTGGCTAAATCATGGTAAATAGTATTGTTCACGTTACACCACGGAGCAGAGTGTCAGGGAGACAGTGAGCCCCGGATGGAACTGAGCCACACAGTATCTCAAAAATGTTGCCATTAAGACTCCGAGGAGATTTGGGAGAGAAATGTCCTAACAGTATGATTAAAACAGACGCTTTGTTAGAACAAATGGGAATACATGTCAGCTATCTCATTTTCTGCCTCAGCAGCTAAAAATTAGATAATTCTATTTTTTTACAAAGAAGTCCAAATACAATTTTCTGGTTTGTACTCTGTGAAACCATGTAATAGAAGAAGGTGGGCAAAGTGTTCAGATAGAGGGAAAAAAAGCTCGATAATCAATTATTTTGTGCTTCAGTATTGTTCTAATATAAACTTTTTTGGGGGGGAGGAAAAAAAAAAAAGTTCCATGGCTCAAACCTGCATTTTAATCACCTGTGTGGGTCTATCTCTGAAGTTGATATTAAGTGTTGCTGATGGATCAAAAATATCTGATCTCAAAGTAGAATTTGAGGAAAAAGCTGAAGTGTGTTGCAGCAACACTCCAGAGAATCGCACACAAAAGCTCAGACGGATAATTCACCACTAATATGTGATCCAGAACAAAACACACAATATTGAACACATACTGAAAATGATAAACAGAAGATTGAAGTTATTAGCAGTAAGTATATTAAATGCCTGTGGTACACAGATAACTGTAGGGTATTTTGTGGTTGTTGTTTTTTTTTTTTGCATATTCTATTCGCCCCAAATTATTTGATAAATGGATGGCTTACGAAAACCTTTGGTTTTTGAGGCCCGCGATAAAAAACGCTAACTTTGAAAACTACTGCCCAATTAAGTCATCGAAATCACAACATGGCCAATATTAATAAAAACGTGTCATAACATACCATTTGATACAGAGATGCTCCGGCCTGCAAATCATACTCTCAAGACGCAAGAGAACACGCTTGTTTGGTACAGACCAGATATTTTTTATTTTGTTTTGTTTTTTTCAGTGAAATTAAAATGCAAAAAAATTATCTACCTTTCCCACTAAAATCATGAAATATAATACAATATATCAAAAATAGCCTCAATGTTTAAAAAAAAGAAAAAGAAAAAAGAAAAAGAAGCATTTTTTTTTTTGCTATTTTAAATGGATTCATCCCAAAATCTAATAGATTCTTCCTCAGCCCAGACTATACCCCGACTCAACTTCGGCCTCCTAGTTTATACTAATACTGCTATCAAAGAGACAGACAGACAAACAGACAAACGGCACTGATCACATTACGTCCTTGGTGGAGGTAATACACAGGCAAACTTTGGGTTTCAACTTGAAAATGAAATAACGTTGGACTCTGAGGTATAAATTTTACAAAAATCATGAACACTTTGCACTCAATTAACCACTTGGTGCACTTATATCGTGTTGCAGAAACTGACAAAATTCCCTAGTGGATACATTTGAACATGCAGACCTCAATTTTGACATGAAGTTTGTTTTTTTTTTAAATATCCTGTATGTTAAATATTGTCAGTAATCGGGCTGTCACTTGTGAAAACTGATGGCAGGGAATGGCAGATCGGTCCACCACCTGAGCCTGCATGTGCCCAATTGAAGAGAATAAAACAGAAAACAATCTTGGAAAGGTAAAACACATTTGACACTCAAACTGCTTTTTCACATTCATTCACAAAGCCTTTCTTCCTTCCTTCCTTCCTTCCTTCCTTCCAGGCAATTTGAAAATGAACAACAGTCCTTCCCTCAAGCTTGCCGTTCACACTTACTTTCAAGCAGCTACCAGTCTGCCTGATGTGTGAGTGTATATTTTTGGGTGCCCTTGGCTTTCACCTTTCCCCAGTCTCTTTGACTCTCCGTTGTTGCCGAAGGCATCTTGGCCTTCTTCTTGCTGGCTTTGAGCTTCTCTCCTGCCTTGACAACCTCACTGGTGTCGTTCTTACAGGTGGGACAGTACCTGGCAGAACAAAAGGAAATAATTAGCCACTGAAGCAGAAAGAGTGTTTTCTTTTAACAACATAAATCCAGATATCTGTGAATCGGTGACATTAAAGGAGATCCATTAAAGCCCATATGCATTGCAAGCTTCAATAAAAATACAGCACACTGCTTAAATGAACGGGCCAACTTTTTGGGAAATACGTTCTGGGCCATCATTTTTAGAGCAACATAAGCACCTACACACCCTTCACTCCTGTCTGCATGTGTTTACATCGTCAAGACCCCCTCCCTATTACCGACCGCTGGTTTGCTTTGCAATGAATGCTAGCAGTGAGGCGCACCAGCAAACTGCCTCAAGAGTCACCAGATACACTTTTATCATAACCGGTCTTTGCCTGCTTAACACTCTAAGTGAAAATCCTAGTGAGAAAATACAAAATGTTGTTATTTTAGAGTCAGATATACACCCAGAGCTACTGTTCTGACTGGGCTCAGTGATTTGAAGCCCCATCATAATTTTGCATTTCAAAACAAAAACGTTTGTGGATGAACACCATAGTGTAATTGATGACTTTTTAAGATGGCTTTCTTTATTGCCCCACTGCAAGCATTACAGTTGCTAAGCTAACTAGCAGTCAGTTGTCCGGTGGGGAGTCTGGCACTCCGTAATGCACGCAGAGAGAGGGGAAGGGTCTCTATCTGTTCATCTGCTTGTTTGGCATTTCCCCTTCAAAAATCAACATGTCTGGTTAGCACCCAAAGCCACTGCATTAGATAAAGTCATTAAGTTACATTGATTTCATATCAATCACCACACAATCGCACCACTAATACACTTCAGCTCTGGTAATCCACCCTATTAAATTGATTGTGCCATATCAGATCTGTGGCTACTTGCTGAGCTACAGTCTTTCTCACCAGTCCTCGTCATCAGGGATGGTGGACAGAGGCGGGTTGAGGCAGTAGATGTGGAACGCCATGTTGCACTCGTCACAGAGCAGCTGCATGTGAGCGTCCTGCTTCCCGCCGCACACGCAGCAAGAGCAGAAGCGACATTCAGCGTCTGGGTCGGCCTTACAGTGCTTACACTCAGGCCCACTCTTCCCTGGATCAGAGAACAAGAAGGAAATATTTGCGCGTGCGCACGCACACGCGCACGCGCGCGCGCGCGCGCGCACACACACACACACACACACACACACACGTTAAGATCTTGTGTTTTGGTAGCAGGTTTTGCCGCTATCCTCAGTGTGGCTGTGGGAGTGTTTGTGTATCCTGCTGCATACGTTTAAATTGTCCATCTGCAGCTGAGAGTGCAGGAGCTCCTGGTTTCTCCACCTGGTAGATTTCATCCAAAAACTGAACCTTACAATCTCCAATTATATCTTCAGGACCCCTGAAGGGAGGGCAAGAGAGAAAATGAGGTGATCCCAGGGGGGGGGGAGAGAGCAAAAGATAAATAACAAAAGGAATGTACGGGGGGGATGTTTTCTGTGTTACATCTTGGCAAGCAGAACCTGGCCTCTCACCCAAACCCCCCTCCGTGAAGAAGAACCTCACCCCAGAAGAATCTTGACTCGAAGCTCTTTGTTGGTGCGAGAGGTTTGGTTGAGGGTCTGAATCTCCGCATCAAACCAGAAGCCCCTCTCCTCAGGGGTTTCTAGGTTGTAGTTGACCATCACATGCATGCCCACCAGTAACTGGTCCCAACGCAGCAGGGTCCTGGCGCGGGGCCGCACATCAACCGGCGGGATCTCTACCAAACCATTCTCTGGATAGCTGGGAGGGAGAAAAGGAGAACACTGTCACCACTCTTGCGGACAGATAACGTTGCCTGTTTGAACGATTTGACTAAAACTTAGGAGATGAACCGGATACATCACATCATGTATTTAAAACTATATCTAATACATTCTAGTAAAGCTGAACAACCTGCAAAATGTTACTTATTTGGGTTTTTAAGACAGTCCTAAAGTATAATTCATTTCCACGGATGCATGATAGTATCAGCATTCCATCCGTATCAGCATATATTGGTCATTTTTTTCAAATACATCACGATCAGTCCAATGGATGATATTCTTATCAGTACAAACACATCAAGATTCTTTAGGGCTCATTGTTTTGGTCTATGAAGAGGTAATGGGCTTTTCCAGATGTTTTGGAATTAAAAACAAAACCCTGACTTTTCCAAATTCAGCTTGTTCATGTGTTTTTCCAGTATGAAAACAGTATAGACTTGTAAATATCTGCTGTCAGACAAAATCAGTTGTTAAATATCAGCATATCGGGTATCAGCAATAATTCCAATATTCTGCATCCCTATGAATTTTTGATTGAAACGTAGCCTTTTTCAAAAGTCTTTTAATGTTGACATTTCATTGAAGCCCCAATGCCGGCCAAAGAACAGGCCCAAGTAAAAAAAAAAAAAAAAACATGTATTCCCCCCCCCAAAAAAATCAAGTTTCAAACTTAATGTCTGTTTTCGTCATTACATATCTCCATACACCTTTGAGGTTTTTAGATGGTGGACAGGGGTCCAGTTCTCTATAATGGTGAGTGTTTGTATGGGAAGCCACTGGCACTTTCTGTATTATTCAAAATGTCGCTCCCCTACAAGTGTCTTCTTGTTGGAGTGGATTTACTTAGGTTAATTGTTCTGGTTTCCTGGTTGCCAGTTATTGTTTGGCTGTGAGGATCAAGTCTGACTCCAAAAGAAATTGACAGCTGGCTTGTTTGCCAACAGCTAGATTTAAGCTTACAGTGGAACCATGTGTTGGCACGGAAATTAACCTGCACACCAGCCTGCAGACTCAGGTCCGCTCACACAGTGGGAGGTGAAGGGGAAGTGGAGAGTTGTGTGCATGAGTGAGCAGTGCATGTTTGCATTTTGGGGAGAATGTGTGGGGGTGGGGTTGAGCCTCAACTGGATACTGTCTCAGATCATCTGCACTAATGGAGAACCAGCAACAGCCCATGGGGCTCAGCTTAAATGCTGACTTTAATACCCCACAATTTAAGAAATCCTTGTAGACTTTGCATCCTTATTGAGGCTACGCAACATATTTTAAGCCACAGACGTCACAAAGGTACAAACTGTAATTTCCCATTCTCAGTTCCCAACACGCGCAGGTTATTCAGACCCAAGTAAAAGATGCTAATAAAAGCTGATGGATCCTGTTCCCAATACAAGGAGAAAGGAGGTGCGCCTTCCCATTTGTTTGTTTTTTTTCTTGGTGCATCACGTTCTGAATCATGAATGCAGTCACTGCACCAGAAACAAGTGAGACACAATGTCAAAACAACACCACAGAGTAGGATCTCGGGCTTGTAAACAAGCTTTGGTAGTTTTAGTAAAAGCAGCATGAAGGACAGTGACGGTGTTTCTGTTTTCAAACTCGAATGTAGATGGATTGAATTTTTGGCTGAAATGGGGAAAAAAAGTGGCGGAAGTTGCAAGCGAGTTTTCATTTTCTCCCTGTGTATTGTTAATAGAGGCATTTCGACTACTTTTCGTATGTTGGTCTGAGATCAGCCGTCGTGGAAGCCGGCTGCAAATAACTGTGTTCACCCTGGTTTACCCATGTGTACTGATCTGGGACTGTATGCTAAAAGTGGATGTTAGCAGGGTTTTTTTGGTGTGTGTGTGTGTGTGTGTGTGTGTGTGAATGGGACATATGATTCGTAGAAGAAAAGGCCGGGACCCATTGCATTTCCCACAGATTTTCTTGTTTAGCCCAGGGATTACTACAATTTGGAGGAGGGTGTTGGCTGAATACACAACATATGTACATGTGAACAACAATCATAGGAAGTGAGTATCACCCTTGGAGCTGGAGGTGTATAAACATTGTTATATCACCCAAGAATGAACATGGCAATCAATATTACTGTGGAATTCTATGCTCTGGAAAATGTAAAAAAAAGAAAGAAGAAGACAGAACTCATAATCTCTCTACAGCCCCATGTTAGGGGGGTTGTGTGTGTGTGTGTGTGTGTGTGTGTGTGTGTGTGTGTGTGTGTGTGTGTGTGTGTGTGTGTGTGTGTGTGTAAGTGTGTGTGTGTGTCAGTGGTGGTGGTGGCGTAGCCAAATACTCAGAAACCAACCTGTACACTCAACTCTGGAAGACTTTAGCTATTAACTTCAGTCTGGCTGTATTTTAGCACGATTTCAAAATGTGGTACTCACAGATAACTATCATGCTAATTGAAAATGTAACTGTATTACTAAGCGTCTGGGAATCCTGCAGTGGTTATCGTTAAAACTTGTAATCATCCTTCAAGCACGATGGGACACAGCATGAACAGACAGGAAGCAAAAAAGAATGGACCACACAAGCTCTGTACTGTTGACAATGAACCACACACATCAAGTAACAGCTATGGTTACAGAAATGCATGACAAAATGAGTAATAATGCAAGCTTACACAGCCAGATGTGATATAAAACTGTTAATTGCATTCTATAGAGGTGGATATTTAGGAACAGACACTTTGACCTACTAAGAACAGTAGGATAAAAAGTACCGGAAGTCCTTTAATAAGGCAACAGAATCACTTAATGGGTGCACTATCATGTTGATGCTCAAACATGGCAGACCTTATCAGTTTAATTGGTGCTATGCTTTGTAATGTAATATGTTCATTATGAGGAAACTTCAAGATTGTTTTTCCTGCATCTACAAATCCTACTTTATAAAATAGTTACTTGTATTCCTTAGCTGTCATTCATTCGGGTGCACAATTTGCAGAGGACCGCAAACTTAAAAGAGTTAAATCCTAGCTAGTCTAGGGGTGACCAGCCGAGAACATTTCTTTGAATAACTCCTAAAAAACACCCCAACGCATATCTGCTCAGATCAGCGAACAACTACAAGAACAGAAAGCAGCTCTAGTCTGTATTTGTTGGATCATTTTGCCCATCAACCCCCACTGCCAAACCCGCCAAGTGGTGCAGCCTGTGGTTGATGGGTGGAGGCTGGATGCTGCTTACAAGTTCATTCATTCAGTTCATTCAAGGTTGTGGTGTATCAATGCCAGATCCTTCTTCTTGCTTGACCTGACTAAGCTAAGTTTTGCAGGTCTGAATAGAAAAATATCAGCAACATTGTTAAATCTCCACACTGCACCACATCCACCTATGCAGTGGCCAGGCCCAAAGCCGTCTATTAGGAGTAAAATGAAACTTTCCCTGGAGGTTTGGGTAGAAGGAAGGGCTGAAGTCATGTCAACAACTGCGTGCAATTCGGAGACATGATGAATTTTCAGTAGAAAGTCTCTCCTCTGTTTTGACACCATCATAAAAGCTGTGTGCTGCCGGAGAAAAATGTCCTCAATTTGCTGATAAGCTGCTGAGTTAGAAATACTCTTTCAGACTAAATAGGTTATCTGAATAGTGCTCGACAGCTACAGGCAAAGAGCTGGAAGTCTCGATTAATGTTGTGTTTAACTGAGGACAAAATGTGATGCTGCAATTCAATTAAAAGTGTGTATGACTTAAATGCTAAGTGTGTAGACAGTATCCTGTCAGTCTCATCCAGCAGCAGCACATCTTGATTAGGGACGCATGATATTACATTTTTTTTGCAGATATATTTTTCCAATTGATCTGGCCAACAGTCGATATTTACCTTTGTCAATATTAACTGTATAAAAACAAGATTACATCTCACTAACATGCTGAAAAACACATTTACACAATATGAAAGTTGAAAAAAAAAAAGTTGTTTTGATTTCTCAGACATTTGGTAAAGCCCATAAATTATATATTTACTGCATTGTTTCTTCATCATAAACAATTCATGAGAAAAAAGAAGGAGATATGAGAAAAACTGGACGAATATAAATATCAGCTTCCATACAGTACTGATACATATAACAAAAATGACTGATACCGAGCCAATATTGCTTGTGCATTCCCAATATTGATCAAAAGGGATGTAATTTGCAATTCCTTTATGATAAAATAATGTATTAATTCTATGAAGAACAAAACAGTATTAAAAAAGCCAAAGTCTGAAAAAAACAATGTTGAGTGAATTTGATTCAGGGATCTGCAGGTGGTTAGAGACAGTAAATACTCATACAAGAATGAACTACCATCATCCACTGAGTTCTGAAGAACCAGAGAATGACATCATGGAAATGAAATGAAACACGATGCACTCATTCATCAAAACAAAAGTGCAACTGAGATGCTCCATGGCATGTACTGATGTATTGATCAGATTTTGCGGTGATTACGATATCTTTGGTCAGCAAACTGATATATTGATACACGTCTATTGATCAAGCTCTGAGGTAGCACCTTGAATTCTCCAAAATCCGGAACAGCTTGCAAAACTCACACACCTGCTTATTGTGTTTACAATCACAAAACCTGGAATACTAAAACTCAACTGATGAGAGGTAAAACCATGCACAGAACACATTGTGTAATAGCAGCTCCTACTCATTAGATTTTTATTAATGCAAATCATTATTCACGGTTATATTTATGCCGGTCCCTTAAATTTGTTATTTTAAATATGTAGAATTTCAATTCCGGCATCCCTGGTTGTAATTTGAATGAGTGCATTATCCAAACAACAACAGATGTTAGTGACTTTAAAGGCGTATTTACTGTGGCAGGATCTTGCACACTTGACAGCACACACCAACTTGCCACGTAGTAGCAGTAGTGGTGGCACTAGTGGTATTCACAGCATGTGGACACACCGGTATGCAACCAGGCACAAATTGCAGGTTTACATGCTTTTCAATGTGTTGCAGTGTAGCATAGCAGCTAAGTAGCGACGTATCCTGCAAACTAATAGTTCTAAGTTCTAACTAGAAAGTGTTGTTGTTGCGATACACGTTGGTACCTTTAAATAAGAAACAGACAAAATAGACAAATGGAATTCAGCCATCATTGATTTCATGAATTAGACCTCTGCTTCTGCAATCGTGCCATGTCAAGATGTGAAAAGGGTCAATAAACTAAAGTGTGAAACCTTACAGTCACAGTCAGCGTGACCCCAAAATGCACTAAGAAAAACCAATATAAGTGCACAAAGCAAACAAAAGCCATCTCGTATTCTGCTTAGAAACATAATACTTCTGAGCAATCAAACAATGAGAGCTCTGTGCAAAAAGGAGATAGGGAGCGGGGGAGTGAGAAACCCAACCTGAAACTAAACTTTGTTTTGCCTTTATTTCATTGTCACATACTTCATTAAACTGGAAGAGAGAAAATTCTCTCAGCGGCACTCAAATAGCAGGCATGCAAAGGGTTGCAGCTTCAGGCACGAGTAAGCAAGCTTCCCTGTATGCTGTAGGTTAGATCGCTGCTAATTAGAGGATAGAAACCATTAAGGATGTCGTCTACACAAAAACTTTCCTAAAACCTTCAATTTTAATGGCTATAAAACAAACAAAAAAAACTACACAGACTTCTCACAAGGTGCATCGCTGTGGACAGATGTGTGCACTGAGATAAAAGTCATGCAGTATAATACAACAGCCCTCCGACAATGCTCAGCTTTTACTGAATCTTTTTGAGAAAGGCACCGATTTATTTTTTAAAGATATTGTAGAAGCTGAACTGGGTTATACTGAGAGGTGTCCCTGATATTTTGTCCATCCAATTTGTATGAATTAGGGTGAATGACAGCAAATTATTAGCGATTCCTCTTGGTTCAACCTCAAAAAATGTCAATTACAATAAATCAAACCTCCCTCAAACAGATTCACTAAAACCTGAACGTTATAATCCTCATGGAGGGAGGATTTATTGCAGGCCTGATGGATTAAACTGCATTAGTGTTATAATGGGGTATCTAATAAATTGGAAAGGGATTTTATTGTGTATAAAATAGTACATAAGGTATCTATATGAGAAACATTCAAAAAGCTTATTTATTTGAGTGATTTGAAAAAAACATATTAAACAACCAAGGAATCCAGCATTACCATAGAAAATTATTTTTGACCAAATGTGGAAAAAAAGTTCTTTTGGGTTTCTTTTTGGTCAGACTTATGTAATTTCAACGCCTGATGTCAAGGCCTTATGACAAATTAATGTCAAATCTACCTGTATATAATAAACATAATAGTTAACTTGAAAACTACATGAAGATAAATATATTTGCCTGTTTTATCATCTATATTTGTGACTCTGAACAGACAACCTCAAACATAAGCTGAGCTTAGCTGAGAGTAAACCATGAAATCATATTTGCTTGCTATGGCGCAGACACTACACACACACACAGACAGACACACACACACACACACACACACAGACACACACACACACTTGGCGCGGATGCACACACACACACACATACACACCACCTCATTTCCTGGGAGCAGCACAGAAGAGATACTCCCAACATATCACTTTGATTTTGTGGCTCATTACATTCTGTGGAAAAGCCATCTTGAATGGCTTCATGCAAAAACATGGCGGTTGATTTTGTAGGGTTGGTTGTCTAAGGTGTTTGTTTATGGATGTGTGTGTGTGTGTGTGTGTGTGTGTGTCTGTCTGTCTGTGTGTGTGTGTACACATGTGGGAAGGCAGAGCAATCTTAGCCACCCTACACTTTTCTCTGGCAAACAAGATGATGGCAGAAACCTGGAATGGTGCTGAGGACAAAGAGGGGCACTACGCATTTAACAGAAGGAGGGAAAAAAAAAAAGCGAGTATGGAGAGAAAAAAATATCTACCACCATGGTGCAGTTGGTGAGGACACCAATCATATATGACTGTAGGGTTTCAAACTAACCTTTGTTGCCTTTTATCTCTCCCTTTCTATCCTTTCGCTGCCTCGCTTGGCTGTCACTGAATAACTGTCAAATAAACCAAATAAGGACATGAGACTAAAACAATTACATGAATAAACAGACAAATGGATAATGAATTAAAGCCATTACATTTAAATAGGATTGCCCCTGCAGGAACATTTCATGTCTAGTTGCAAATGATGAAACAACAAATAAAAGCAGAATAGATCATATGAGAGGAGTGACGAATGATTCCTGCTTTCAAAAAAAAATTATACATTTACATCTCGCGCACACACACACACACACACACACACACACACACACACACACACACACACACACACGGGGTGTGACAGGCAGAGCGAGGAGGATGTGTCTCACCAGTGGCATGTTCACAGCAATTACAGACAAAGCTGAAGGAGGCAAGCAAAGTAGTAATGCTCCTGAGAACTCGTGGGTTGCCATGGAAACGTCAGCTTCTGAGTGAATTTGCTGGAAAAGGGGTGCGCAAGAGATAGAGTCCAAATTGTAGCATCAACTCGACAAACCCCCTCTTCCCTATCCCCTCAACTGCCAGCGGAAAGCTGCAATTCCCAACACACTGAAACCGCTGTGACTGATGCTTGCAGCCACATGCACCAAGCACACACACACATACACAGGATATTTAAAGCTGGTGGACACTCATCTAGAATGCCACACACCAGCAGCACAAGTGAATATGTTTTTGTTTTGCTTTTAACATGGAACTAGCAGGAGTGAAACCCCATTTCCTGCTGTGCTGGAACACAGGAAAATCATATAATATGCTATGAAGAGAGAACACATGCTCGCTATCCTATTTTGAGGTGCCGCATTGAAAATTCCAATCCTACGCTGCATTTTTAAGTCTCAAATTGCACCTTTAGCAAATGCTACTGCAGTGTCAATGCAGATGCTAAGATGCAAAATCTGCTCTGCGCACTTTCAATAGAGCCAATGATGATGTGTTTGGTATCGCGTCAGGATTATTCACCAGGAGAATAAACCGATACTTACTCCTCATATCTAATGTGGTAAATGACGTCCTCTTCTCTGTCCTTGGTCTCTGTAGCTGCTGTAGAGTCTGTCTTAGACGTGGAGGCTCCATTACTCTCAGAGTTTAATGCAACGTTATTCCTGTTACTGTCTGTGGTTTGGCCCTGGCCATGGGCCTGCTCGGCCTCCAGCTTTCCATTAGTCCTTTTTGGGGGACGCCCCACCTTGCCCTTGGTGGGCGTTATCTGTCCTTTGGGAGCACGTGTCACATTTTCGATGCAGGCCTCAAACCAGGCGCCGATGCTCACATCTCTGCAGTCCACCAGCTCGTTAATCTGAGGGGAGAGAGACTAAATTAACCCCTGGATTTTTATTCTGTTAAAACAAACACACTCGTACTTCAGCGTTGTTTGCTACACGTAACCATGTACTATCATGAAAGCTTCACACAGACTACTGTTACTTCTTCAATGTTTTTCCTACCTTAGGGAGACAGATCTTGTAGTCGTCAACATTCTCAGACTAATAGAAAATCCTGCACACTCGACATTCTGTCAAATTGCGGCTTTTCTGGATCTGTGAGTTTCTTAATCATTATGTAACTTTTTTTTTTTGCTTTTTACCCCCACTTTAGCCTTCACAATTGTATGTTGCCATTATACATTACTCTACCCCTCCACTGCTTCATAAAACTATTTCCCCTCCACTGGAAAAGGAACCCCCAGTCAACCAGAGGAGGGGATGGTGTGGCAGCAAGGGCAGATCCACGCAGGTAATCGCATCTGGAGGGACACACAACCAATCTGGGGGGAGACACGGGGAACCAAGCCAGTAGCCTCCATGTTGGCAGACAACACAATAAACAGCTGCACAATCTGAATGCCTGAATCTGTAATTATATTGTGTGATTTTACATGAATATCACCATCAAGTGTACTTCCTATCTGAAGCAAATCTTTTAGATTTATTTGTCAGACCACACACACACACACAGGAGCGACACTAATAACTGAAACCTGGCATTTAAATGAGCTCATTAAAATTGGAGAGTAACATGAGCAGACTGTTGTAAAAAGATCGAGACGGGACGAAATGTTTTACCAGTATTCCTTCTCTGCATGAACATTCTTGGGCATTAAAAGTTCTGATGACTTCAATTTCAAATCTTCCAAGTCCTCAAATTCTCAAGTGTGCAAATGCTTGAGATACATTCTCAAAATGAATGCCATGTGACCCTGATATTCAGTGAAAGTTCTTTCTAGATATTGATCGTAATGGATGCCTGTCTGAATGTTTGGCATAAATTTTTTTTTTTTTTTTTTAAAGACCGGTGAGACCCACACAATTTTCAGACATGAGGGTCGGCCAGCCAGAAAAGCACAGTAGAACACCATAGAGCTTACTCTCTCTCTCTCTCTCTCTCTCTCTCATACACACACCAATTTGTCTGCAATTCTACTTAGGCAAGTTGGTGCATGACTGGTTTGTAATGGCATGTTTCCTACATGTGGTTTGATATGTGCCTTTTTGATATGACGAGACATACGGTATGCCTGGCATGCACAATACTACTTCTTGTGAATAAAAGCTTTATCAGAATGTAAAAACAGCTAAAAATAGTGAGGTTTTTTTTCTTCCAAATATCATGGCAGAGCTCTGAAATCAAGCACCTCCCCAGTACCCATGCATAACTCATAATAATTTTAAAAATTCTTTGAGGAGAGGAGCATGGCCTCTTTGCTTTCTATCATTTGTTTCTCATTGTTTGTTCACCATAAGCAACAACAGGAGGATGCTTGCCCTTATTCTTTGTATGAATGAGTTTTAATAATGCTGATATCCCACCGTAGGGGTCGAAGAGGGTGCATATGAACGGATGCGCAAAACTCACCACTGCTCCCGCAATTTGGGGTTTCTCTCTCTATTATGATGGTTTCTGTCAGACATACATTATTCAGAATAAAAAAATATAGTAACAAGGATTCTCCCCCGTTTTGTCGGTTGCCGAGGCGACGAGTCCCGACCCATTTTCAAACAAAAAGAAAAAGAAGGGACAAAGACAACACCAGCGCCTCTCTGAAAAGTGTGGAGGTTTTCCACTAGAAGTGCTCGGAACGGGCGCATAAATACAGCTGAGCTCTCAGAGAAATGCTTCCTGTTGCCCAGCATTTGCCTGGTCCTTATTCGGAACAAGAAGCTATGGGGGGTTTAATGCAGGCAGGCTCGGGTCATTGAAATCTGCTGTGTTGTATCAATACAATCCTTGATTACCTCTTGCTTCATTTATGATAACATGCATGCCAACAAATAGTGACTGACATTTTGTGGAGGCTATTCACGTTGACAAGGTGGGAGTTTTGAAAAGCCGTGGAGCGCAAAATACATTTGGCTGCTGCCTTGATTAAAGTGTGCCCTGCCCAAAAACCTCTGCAGTGATGCAGCTGGTAGGGTACTGAATGGTCTGTAATTTAGCTGAGGGACAGGCCAACCCCTTTCTTGCTAAATTTTGCCAAAAGTTTCCAAATATTTAATCTCTAATCCATTCTTACTTTGTACATTCCGATTCCCGGGTCGACTAGTGTGTTTTTGCTGGATGTTGGTGGCTGTGGGTCCCTCGCCGGACTGGAGGACTTGAACCCATTTTTGGTACTGGATGAGTTACTGGTTGTAACTGTGTCCGGCTTGGTCTCGTTAATGGCGCTGGAAGTGTCGCTGCTGTCATTGTTTATATTGGTGGATGTTTCCATAGCAACGGGTGACACAGGAGCTGAGGAGTTGTGGCTTTCAGACTTGGAATCAGCAGGGGGAGCAGAACTGCAGGGATCACTTGAGGAGTCCTTGGTGACGGGGCTGTCTGGAGGGTCCGTGTGAGAGCGGATCAGCAGTTGGACGATGTCATTGAGGCCCACGTTGTAGTCAAACAGTGTCTGACCATCTTCCATCTGAAAAAAGATTAAATAAAACAGATAATGTAAAGGATTAGCACAGATACAGTAAAGAGGGCTGCTGATAACTGTGCTAACCAGAAAATTCCCTGAACATTTTACAGGACAGAGAGTTTTGTGGCATCAATCCCACACTGCTGGGAGGTTGGACAAGAGGCTTAAAAAGGCCAAACTGGCTACTTACTTAACCCTCTGCTAGCTTGGGTGTGGATAAATGATTCAATCACACTGCCCTTCCAGACTTTCCAAAGGTTGTAAGATACAATTGTGATAGTAAAACAAGTCATTTCACATTTGTGTGACACTTAAAACAATTTATCCACAGTAATGACAGAGTGAGCTAACGACAGAGTTTATGACATAAGCACAGTTGTATTTAAAAACTCTCACTGCCAGAAGATGGTGATAAAGTTTCCACACTACAACTTTGACAGGCTGATCATATTTAGTCAATAAAAATACATAAAAAATAAAGTTTTAACATGTTTTTCCCCCCTGACAATCTTATATCATTGCAAAGGTATTAAGGATAGATTGAAATTAAAAATATAAGCCAAAGAAATAATAGTTTAAATATTGGATTGACAAAGGTATATATTTCTGAAAAGTCTCTAAACAGGTTTTCTGTCGTCAAGTTACAAATGAGTTAATATCAACCACATCTTATTCTTTTCGCAGGTATCAACATGCCCAAAGAATAAAGTAACATTTAAAAAAAAACAACAACAAAATACACTGGTCCCTTATAGACATGCCTGTGAGATCAAATGCGCCGTGGATTGCCCTCAGACCAATACACTAGACTGCTTGTCAAGGGCAAACAAAGAACGTGTTAGACAGAGAAGACATCGAGCAGAGTGAAAACAGCGACTGCACGCAACGACAGCATACAGAGGACAAAATACGCGCAGAGCACTTCATTAAATCTTCCCATCTTTAAATGCATCTCTGGCATTTGAGGATGCAACATCGTGCTCTCTGTTCTCAAATGATCCACGTGCAGCTTGTGATTAAATGCATTTAACTGCGCATCAAAGTGGATCCCTGAATCCCTCGAGTCTGTTCGGACAAAACATTTGGAACATCAGCACCCCTGAGAGATGACCAGCTACTGCTGATTTGATTTGTTGACATATCCGATGCGATAGAAATGAATGCGTACACACAGGTTTTCCGCATGAAATATAACAAATAAAAGGAAATGAATGCATGAATTTAAGTGATAAAGGATGTAGCTGGGGGAGAGAAATGACTAGGTTGCTATGACAACCAAAAGAGAGCACCCCCCCAATCACCAGCACCACGACCCTTTGGCAGTGTATCGGCATCAGAGAATTGTTTGGAGAAAAACAAAAAACAGAAAAAAGGCGACGAAGGCCACATTTACTCGTCTACCACAACTGATCTACTATTAAGAACAGCTATTGCCTTAGGAGTGGAGCTTATGGTGCACACGCCAACTCATTACAGACATCAGCTATTCATTTCAGCCCTCAACCCCACAAGCATATTGTGCTGGAGAGACGAGCATGGCCGCCACTCTCGCTTCCCTTTCTCTTCGTTATTTGACAGCGAGGAGCAGAGCAGTTGGGAGGCGTAGCAGGAGAACAGTAGAGCACAATTTCTCCATCCTTCCCTGTTTTTAATGGTCTCATGAAATTTAGATCAGAGGAGCAGTGGTGCAAACAGTCGCTCTCTGCTCACCTGTCTGTCTTTCTCAGGCAGTTTATCACATCGTTTCATTGTCTTGTCTTCTTGCCTGAGCTCGGCCTTTGATTTTTGTCTCCATAATCGGTTCTCCTGCGCTGCAACTTGGTATTGCATTTAGAAATAATGACAGCATCTACAGCAGACAATAAATCTGATGCAGACAGTTTCCCTCAATGTTGACAAGTATGGGGTTGGTTGGACCAAGAATCACACTGAAGACAAAAACAATAGAATTTCAAGCACCACCTTAAACTACGCAAATGACATCTAGGCTGTCCTCGCCTTCCACAGTGACTTCATTATCAGGAGAGTGGTAAGGCTCTCGCTACAACATGTCACTCTCCTGATTTCACTCAGGACCAGCTCAATAATCCTCAAAACAAATACCGACCATAAAAGAAAAATAGCTCTTATATTTAAGGTCTACATTCACTGATTGGCATCGCTACTGTGATGGACAAATAACATAAACATCAACATGGAATTTCTTCATCATAAATAATGCAATATAATAAAAACACACTAATCATTCAAGAGGGAAACATCAGTCTGCGGCACACACAGTAACAAAGCTTCAGATAAACCGGAGACAATTGACCAGGAGAATTCTCAAAAGGCTCAAACAAAACCAGAGTTTAAAAATCCTTGGCAAGGGAAAGAGGGATGTGTGTGTGTGTGTGTGTGTGTGTGTGTGTGTGTGTGTGTGTGTGTGCGCACGCCTGCGCATGCAGGCGCGCGTGCATGCATGTTTCTGCATGTGCAAGTGAGTATCAAATAGTTGAGTGGAATAAAATTAACACCTCTCTGCAGGGCTAATTTCTCTGTTCCATTTCGACAGGCAGTCTTTCAAAGAGTAAATTCTTCTTGTTACGTGCGCCAAAGAACAATGTCAGACAGAACCTCAAACAAAGACAAGAGAAAGACCTGTGGCTGTTGTAAAAACACACCGCCGAGAACATCCAGGCCAAGACAAATCTTGTCAGAATTTAACTCGCACTGCCTTTTCTTTATCTGATCAAATCTGTCATAAAAAGAAAACAATTGCAGAGCGGAGACTAAGGGGAGAGATTTGGCTGCTGTAGTACCGCCTTACGTTTTATTATTCTGCCAACATGCTGCCACGAAGTATGTTACTGCACAGAAACCGTTACAACCTCTGAGCAACACCTGCTTCGTGTCTATTTCTACATGATTAAAACACATTAAGTAAAGCTGAGTAGACTAAGAGCTAATGAAGGCCCTTTTATTAACATCAGTGCCTTGCTTTAAAAAAGAGGTTTAATGGTGTGAAACCTAAGACAACCCACACTGCTGGTGGGGAAGAAATTTCCCTCTTTGGCCATCCAAACCCCCCTATTCAAACATTTCGTCTTCACGCTTGTCTCCACCCACAGTCTTTCTTAGCAAAGAGCTGAGCAAAATAGGTCATACTTCCAAAAACAATGACATGGGGTGTGTCTGCCATCGTGCAAGCTTCACTCCGTGGTATTTTATGCTACATTTTATCCGAGGATATTTGATTATTCTTCCAAAAAAAAAAAATTACTAATTAGTAATTACGATTAAATATTTCCAAGGGTGGCCATGGTTATGAGTTTAGGTAGTGGGTTTCAACCACTGTGAAAATAAGATTTCGGAGATTTGCAAATAATTTCTCAAGCTATGTCTTAGAAAATATATCCAATGTCTCTTCAGATCTAAAAACGCTAACAAAGTGCTGTGTGTGTGTGCACGTGCATATGTGCATGTGTGTGCACGTGCATATGTGCATGTGTGCACGTGCATATGTGTTATTACTACTAATATATTTTACTAGACCAGAATAAGTAAAACTAAATATGAAGCATATTCAATGTGAACACGCGTGTTAGCAGACTTAATGTCTACATCATATATTTTAGGAATAAATGTAATCATGACTTTACAAGCATAAACATGCTTAATATCATGCTGCAGGTTTTTAGTTTTCGCAATGTGTAGGTGATAAGAGGTTGGGCTATTTGTAAATTTTGTTTTGAGGCAACCCTTATGTGTAAATTTAAATCACAGATTGTGCTTTTAATTATAATGCATTTATTGTGTCCCTCCCGACCCAATAAAACGCTACTATTACTCCCATTGCCTTTACCTATATAAAATTGGAGACCTTTCTATTTACAATGCAGGTGTAGTGGCTGACACCGCGGAGGTAGGACATTTAGCAAGCTAAAGCTAAAACAAGAGGAAGTGACCAAACTGGGAGAACATGCGCTCCATAGTCCAGGTTTCGTGCCTCTCTTTGTCTTTGCTCTTTGTCCAGCCTATCTGTTTAAGAAGGGTGTGACTGTGTAACCGCATGGCTGCAGCCACCTCCGCTTCCCTTCAAATTCTCTCGTCTACACTCTGCAACACCGAAAAATATAAATAAATAAATCATTGGACGAGCCACGACATCAATGCATGGATAATGGTATTGCAAATATATCTAGGTCACAGCAACCGCCTGTGTGTAAATAAAGCTTTTATTAAGCCCACAACAGGCTAAAAGTGGAAGACAGCCCAACTGTTAAAACGTGAAACATGTTGCTGCCACGGAAGAACGAGGGAGAGAGAGAGAGAGAGAGAGAGAGACAGAGGGAGAAAGGGAAGAGAGAGAGAGAGAAGGAAAAACACAAGTGATCCACTTAATAAACAATCCTTTTTAAAAAAAAAATAAAATAAAAGAGGGAAGCCTACAGTAGGAGTGTGGGTGTTGAGCAGAAAGGCCTCATGGCCAGTGGAAGGTGTCTGTGAGCCTGCTCGTGAATGAGTGACACACGAGTGAAACACAGACACCACAAGGAGGCAATAAAAAAAAAACAACAAAAAACAAAACAAAACCAAAAAACACTGAGGCAAAGTTGTGCGTGTGCTGGCTTGAGACCCTCCCGACTCAAGGGCAAGCGAGGCTTTGAACTGGTGAGGCAGCGTGCACGGTGAGCTGGAGGGAAAAACAAGACGCCATTTTGAAAAAGGAATTAGACTGAGCTACTCCGCTACGGGTCTAAATCCTAACACAGCGCAGGCACCATTGCATGCATGTAAGGGCACTAGCTAGTATACGGCTGGGTGTCACTGGCTCATTCCATGCATTACTTAACACATGGAAATCCCCCGAATCAACCCTCCCCACTTATTTTCCAGGCAGATGAAGGAAGCACAGGATTTACTACACAAGCCTCGCCATTGCCACCCCAGCACCAACTAACTGTCTGAGACAATTCCAGCTAGCATAACAGCAAATTAATACAGCAAATGTAATTTAACTCCATATAATCTACTACTCTTTATGGAATTCCTGAACTGAAAAGAGTAATAAAGAAGGAGTGAAAGTGATTTTTAACTGCACAGGTTGATTTTAGCATAATCACCCACAACAGTGATGTTGGTCAATGAATGCAAATATCCGGGAATACCTCAGGTGAAATAAAGACTCAGGGTGATTATCTCTTCTTTGAAGAACATAGCTTTTCAAAATGTTTCTGAGGGAAAAAACATGCTCTATCATTCCAGAGAACAGAAGAGAATTCTGGGCACTGAAATCTTGTAAGCAGTATTTTCTTTCCTTCAGTGCATCAATATAAACATCACACAAAGAGAATCGACTGACTGCGTCTTGCACAATACGTCATCTGTTGTCATTTAACTAGAGAGCAGGAAGTATGTTAGACCACTTTAAGAAGAAAACCATTCATAAAAGGGTTTTTAGTTTTTTGGGGCTGGTGACGCACATGAAGCAAATACAGGAAAGTGTGACTAAATGTAAACAACAGCGGATCAACACATTGTGTAGCGTGTTTGATCCCTGAGGGCCGATCAGCCTAGAGGAGTCGGACTGTGTTAATATCAGATTTGATATGTTATGCTAGAATGCTAAAGGAATCGTGGCGCCAGTGTCCTGCTAGTCATCAGACATTGCTGCTTGTAGCTGATAAAATAAGAGCCAGCACAAAGGTTGACAGTCACCTTTTTCACATTATATCTTTAAACATACACACAAGGTGTTGTTAATCTTTAGGTACAGAATGTTTTATTCACAGAACAAGCTTTGAGCTGTGTACCACATGCGACCATCCACCATAACACACACACAGACACACACACAGACACACACACACACACACACACACACACACGATCGTCTCGAGGCAGCAGCTTACAGTCTTCACACTATCGTCTTCCCTAACTGCTGTGATTTAGTGGCATTAAACCTGCTTCAATTACCGTGTGGGAGGGATAAAAACTACATTAACAACCATATTTAACTCTAACACAACCTTACTTAACAGTAAGGGGAGGCCAGAGACCAAATATTACAGCATGATATTCAAAAAGGCAAGACCGAGACAGAGAGGAATGAAAACCTGTCTTCACACGCCGTAAAGGGACATATTGTTCAGCTGTGATGTGCCCAAATACATTTGCTAACAGCTAACACTGGACTAGCGTTGGGTAAGGCCAGAAATACAGTCGTTGCAGTCAATAGTCACTGGAATCAATTAAAGCAGCTAAGCTGACCACGATGCATGAGAAAAGTGCATAGCCACCCAACCAATTGTTTTTTTGTTGTTGTTGTTTTTGCATTTTTTTCCCTTGTCAGATAACAACACTGACCTCCAGGCATTTGTAGTGACAGAAACTCCAGAGAACCATTTATTGTTTGTTTCACCTGTCCAGCAGCACAAACTGAGCTGGTGAAACAAGTAAAACAAACACACAAACAAACAAACAAAAAAACTCTGCCCTGATGACATTATGCATCACAGAGGGTGCAAGAGTATTTCAGATGTTTACTGCTTTTACAAGAGAAGTCATATGAACATTCTAACATTCATGACCTCCGAAGAACAAATCTGAGGGAAACTCGACGTGTACACGACTTCCCATAGTTTACGAGTTCCTACCGAAGTGTACCATCACCATAATGTTTTAACTTTTAGTTTGAGCTTAAAATGTGTCTTTAAGATAGAAACACCCAGCTGAAAGATTCAAAGATCAAGTTACAATACATCGCAGCACTCGTTTGAGGAGATTTCGCTTTGCTCTGTAGCTGTTTTTCAACTAATTTGTATATAGCCATTTCGTAGATTTACAGCGTTCATTTAAACAATATACGGGATGTCAGTGTCCACAAGTACTGACACACTGACTGAAACAATATTTCGTCTGACTGATCAGTCGTTTGTGAGGGTAATGTGAAACGATGTATGTTTCGTGGTCAAAATCATAGTTGTGGCGAGCTTTAATGTCAACAGTTATAGGTATGCTATTACTATATTTAGAAGCGGATCTACATCCACAAGTGTTAGTTACCTTTGAATTACTGAAATAAAATCAATGTTTTTGGTATTTCTACAATAGTGGCATTTATTCATATTTGACATCCATCACAGAGAATTCAGACTCATTCATAAAAATATGATGAAAAATGATCAAAATATGGGCCAGTGTACAAATTTGTCATCATATGTAACAGTATACAAAGGAAGTTTAAATCCAAAAAGGATAAATCAGGCTGCATTGTTGCATTCAGGAGTTATTAAACAAACACAATGACATAATTAGACATGAAGTTATGTAGAATATCTAGGAATGTTAACAAAGCCCACTTGTTTGGGTTTTTTTTGGTTAATTAATTGCAGTACAATTTAATACACTCACTTGCCAATTACTTGGGTGCACCAAGAAAGATCTCGATGCTTTTATTAATGTTCATTCTTATTTAATCTGAGATTTCTTTTAATCTAATTTGATGTAATATTGGAAGCTGTAGGTTGTAGTGCTGTTCTGGGTTATAGTGTGAGGTGCTCCTAGTATTTTGACAAAGTGTGTATGAATTAGGTTTGAAACACAGGTACACCCCTCAGTATAGAACAGCACTGGAATGCAGATTTGCAGAGGTACCGAACTGGTGAGGCTAATCATCCAGGCCCATCACGAATATATCAGTACTTGTATACACATTGTCTCATATCTGGGAAGCGTGACATCTAACTACATGGTAAATAAATTAAAATTCATAAAGGACAGGCGATCACGTGATAGCTCGTGAGAAGATGTGCAAGAGTAAAAATCACATTGTTAGGATTATGACTCATGTATTTTTGGTGAGAATCTTTTTATGTATTTTATTTACTGAAAAAGATGTCAAAAATAAAGTTATTTTTGTTGGGAGTCTTTATCACACACACAAAAAAAACAAGTTCCCTTTTGTCAGAAGAATCTTATTTGCATGCTGGGGCATCTCTGCATTAAAATAACACATTTCCTAATTAACATTTCGTAACACGTTCAAATCATCGCAGCTCCAACGATTTGGATTTAATTCGATGTTATTCTTAAGAGTCGTGGCAGCTCCAACAGGTAGGTGTTTTCACAGCTAACAACATCTCTTTAACACCAAACGTTCGAGCCTTGTGACTACCTGGTGGCCTCTGGAAAGTCTGGTGCTACAACGCACAAATGTGTATTTGAATGGATAACCGGGTACCCCGAATGCTTAAGGAGGGCAGTGGTGAGTTGAGTTGAAGAGGCAGAACATGGGTGTTAGTTTGAGCTACATGTGGAAACAGAGGGTGACGTTCTCCTTTCTCTCGCGCGACAATGTAAACAAACATGTCTACGGTGGCGAGGCATTTGTTGCACGCTAGGTTACAATGCAGCAACACAAACAATGTGACATGGACCAATGATCTGTCCACACATTCGAAAGATATCGGCGTTTTCCCAGGGACTTGCACACCATGTATTCCAGGCCCCTTGTGCACGAACTATTGGCGAATTCCTATGAAAACAGGAAGCTCGCATGGGTCCGACTACAACAACCAGAGGACCACTCACTCACTCACTCACTCCCTCTCCACCAGCACCAAACCCTGCAAAAGCATCAAAAACCGACTGTTGCTTGACGGAGGGATACAAAAACTGCATTTACCTGCTTCCCTCGGTAAAAGAGGCGCTGCTGTTGCGGGCTTACATTGAAGATGTCCTGTATTTTCAGCCGTAAAGTCTCAATTTTAGTCAATCTAGAAAGATCCTCAACGGTTCGCGTCTCCTTCCCGTCTATGGTGCGAATCTGGATCCACATCGTTGTACCGCCCTGTTGCGCCTCAAATAAATAGCAGATATTGCGATATTTTTGTATGCTACTATTGTTTCTTTTTCTGGGGTCAATTGGGATATAAATGAAAAATGTTCAGGTCTCCATTGCGTTTTCCACTGCAGGGGTAACGTCGGACTGGCTCGCGCAGATGGTGTTTCACATGAGGTCGCGGCGCCAAGCAGCAAATCTCGCGATATTTGATTCAAGCGAGCACTTTGTGCAGTTAAAGGCACAGCTCTCCTGGATGTCCAGCTCAAAAACAGTTTAGATTACCAATAACTCCAAAGGAAAATATTATTTTTACGCGTACATTGTAAAATATGAGATGTAGCTCAGTTTTTAGACGAAAATTGGTAGTGGTGGTCTGCGTACAGTTCATTTACTAAAGTACTGTATGTCATTTTAGGTAGTACACATGTACTTCACTTCAGTTTTCTTTCTTTAATGCCACTTTCTAACTCTACTCTACTCCATAAATATTGTTCTTTTCTTCAGAATTTTTTTTCAGAGAGGATTTTTTCATACAGAGCCAACAATTAAAAAAATAGTGTTTCATTTTGAAATAACCTACTCGACCATTTATACAAGACGGTTATTGACAGAAAGTGAATTAGCCTGTGATTTTTCATGCACAACCATTTCAACAGATTTCATATGGCGGAAAATTAATGCAATGTGAAAATGCCTATTTCCAGGACTGGAAAAATTATTTAAAAAATAAATACAGTTAAAAAATTTTAAGAAAGTCATTGATTTTATTTTTTTGGTCCTGCAAATACCAAAATATTCGTGTATTAAGAGGTATAGCTAAGATCAGTAGAGGAAAAATCTCTTTTGGTTAATAGTAATTGCCTTTAATAGGTGTTGTCATTGTCATTATCTGCAGTTGAATATATGTTGGTAGATTTTTGACTTTAACTTTGGTTTATTTTTCATTTCACAGTAAGTTGGCATGCTAAAACTTTACTCAAAGTCATGTAAAAATAATGCAAAAGTAGTGAAAATGTATCTGTACTGATGTGGAAAACAAATGTTAAGATTTGCTATTTCCTTTTCCTTTTAAAAAAATGTGCTGTGCAGACAAATGCATCTCATATGGACAGATAAACTGAAATGATAACATTTTAGTTGAGGACCCCTTTATAACTCATAAAAGGTTCATAGGAGAGAGAATATGTCTTTTTTTTCATCATTCAGTCTTCATTTGATATGATATGTCTGTATAATTTGAGATAAGCTTAATACATATCACTGTTGCCACAGTGTATAATGATGGAAAATAGCCTTTATTGTGGGGGACTCTGGGTTTTTCAAAATAAAAGGATACTTAAAGCCCTCTATCCTGGGCCTGTGCACACCACTGCAGTCACCACCAGTGAAATCGTGGGATGTTGAATCATTTAAAATAAATATACATCAGAAATATTGGCACGTAGTTGATCTGCACTCACTCGTTTCTCAACAAAACCTGTAAGTTTAGTTAAAAAAAAGCACTGGCCTCTTGTGGTATCATCGTTAAATTAACGTTTTCCCAGTTGGAGATCTTGATCTGCCACTGGCACATTTTTATTTTTACTCTGTATAATTCACTTAGTTACTCTTCTAATGCATCACATTCTCTCAGTTTGGACATCAGTTCATAAAACAATGGCTGGTGCTAAATATATACTCCCTGGTATCAGTTTGGAAGTGAACAACTCCTACCTACACAGAGGGTCAATAGCAGACTAGTGGAGGTTGTTTGTCTTGCTAAGCCCATCACAGACACTTCAGTCCTCCAGTCTATTAACAAATCCTGCCTCCTACACCAGGATTAGCAGATGGAAGCTGATTGAGTGACTTTTGTATCTTTATTGTTCCATTAAACAAAACAGGTTTACGCTTTTTATGGAGTTGATTTGAGAGCAAAACTATCAATACTGCAATCAAAAAATATGTATTCATGCGAATCAAAAACCTTTTGCAAATCTGAAAGATTTAAATCTCATGGGTGGGAAAAGAGTTAAACAGATACATCTCTATTGGACATGCACAGAAACATTAAAGGATTTGCAAAAGATAAGTTTGGAAATGACATTCCACTTTATTCATTTTACCACAGCAATTTGTAATCAAACACCTTTTGATTGTATTGATGAAAAAGACAAACTCACATCAGGAATATCTACAGGTTAATTTCAGCTAGCAAGCTAACCACAGATAAAACAAGATTGATGAGATATTGATACTCAGAGTCCAGGAAATTTAAAGTGTAATCATATTGTTTATGTTACATGTCATTCATCATATTTTGATGTTCATGTTCCCCATGTTCAATGTCATACAGGCCCAGCAATGTCACCCAATTTTATACTTAAAAGTTGAAATTATGATATTATTATCATAACTTGGGAAATTCTTTTGTTAGCATGGCTTGCATGGTTACCATTTTATTGTAGTCCTGAAAATACCCAAGATGCAATTTTGTAACACTAAAATTCCCAAATGTAATCTTAAACATACAGAGGGTGCATTTATAATCATGAATTATTACTGAAACAAATACAAGACAAAAAAATTATGAATAACAATAAATAACAAAAAGGAAAAAAAAGAAAATGTTAAATTAAATATTTTTTAATTGAACATGCGTTAAAAGAGCAAAAAACAAACATTCATCTTGACATAATTTTAAAGATATTTTGCTGAAGTGAATCTTCTTATATGATACACAAATAACTCAGAATAATCAGTGACCCATAAAAGGGAGTTTTTTAAATTTCTCTTCTACTACAAAAAATATGACATGTGAATATTTATGAAAAGAAAATTGGCTATGAAAAGTGTGAAGTTTGGAAAAGAAAGAATTTCTGACTCAGGAAATTTCAGTAAGTGAGGCCCTGGGACACTAAAATGGTACATTCCTCAAAAACAAGGCACAGCCCTCAACATCATTTTCGGCAAAAACAAAAACAAAATTAAAAAAATAAAATACAGAGAGCAAAAAACAACAACAACTCATTGATATTGATTTTTGCCAAAAATGCGCACAACCTAACAATTACAAATGTATAAAAAGAATCAGAACGATGGATAACGTCAGAGAACTGAGCTGATTGGCTGATGTTGATACATGTGACCTAAGCTCGCGGAAAACCGGTGAAGCGGGAATCTCCTCGAGAAGAACATCTCTGAAGACGTTATAGGGTCGTACACGAGGGACTCGCGCCATCTTGTGGTGAAATCTTAGATACGTGTGGCTCAAGTTCACAGTGCAGCATCTTATATAACTCACTGAAAGCTACTTGAACACTGAAGTTATGGATGAGGAATCCAAAATACCAAGATAGCTGCATGTTTGTCGTCCACAGCAGCTTGGTCAGTTATTTGAAACGGACTTGCAACCCTCTAATTCGAGAACTCTCAGCGAAATACTTTGATATAATTACAGTAAGGCTATTAATATTGTGTAAAGCGAATGACAGAATCAACTAGAAAATCAAAATAACAGTTTCGTGCGGCGCGGAATATGCTCTCTACGTCAGGTTACGCTCATTTGCATTGAGCGCACGCAGGGTGGAAGTCAAGTGGGCTGTTTTTTCTTCACGCAAGCCAGAGAAATCGGTTACCAGCGTTTAGCACACCCTACAAGGTTCAAACGATATTTGGCAATCGCCGCAAATTTGTCTCTAAAGTGAACCTAGTACTGTTTACTTGTCACAAGTCAACTTGCAAACCGAGCTGGTTAGCTGGATGGCTAGTGAAAATGAACTGTTATGCATTGTCGGACAATCAGTTAGTGTTCCTCCGGGTCTTTTAGGCATCTCTGACATCACTCCGTGCGCTGACGACATGGCATGTCTGCATAACTTTTTACCTAATTAACATTTGATCGCTAAAAATGTAACTATGGACAGCGAACGCAGCAATTGCAGGCCCCAGATTGGAGACAATAGCAAGCTAGCAAGCTGTGGTGGTTGCTAAGCTTGCTAAAGCTGGTGCGTGTCTGGAGCCGCACTGAAAACGTCGAGGTATGTGGTTAAACCTACTTGGCTCTCCCTCTGGTAGGTTTGCTGTGGTCTTATTTTGGCACCTGTCATTATAAGGGAGAGCAAAAACAAAGGTAGCGGAACAAACTTTAAATACTTTTAAGCTAGCTCGCTAAATGCTAACATAGCTAGCCAATGGTGCATGGAAAACGAAAAGTTTGCAAAGATCAGCCGGTTTGATAGGTAAAGTTTAGCCGCTGGTGATGTTGGCAAAATCACACGAAATAAAAGTATAAATAATTAAGGATGTGAGAACTTGTTGTGTGAGTACGACAGGAATTAAAATGTAAGTTAATATAAATTAGCAATGTTTGGTATGGGCACCTAATCTCTGCTCTCTTTGGCAACATGTTAAGCAATAAGGTTGTTTTTTTTTCTTTCTTGCTGCAGGTTTCCCTCAAGCCAAAATTATGGTGGACTGTTTTTTGCAACATCAAAGTTCACCCTAGGTGACACCTGTTACCTACTTCAGATTCCTGCATCATGGATCAGGTGGATAAGTCAAACCAAATCAGAGCAGCTTGTAGCCACCCGTTACCCAACCGCCCAGAATCAGCACCCCAGCAGTCCAGCTCCAGAACCATGGCTTCAGATTCCAGGTGGCTGAGCAGCAGCACTGACAAGGTCCTGGCTAGGACTGAGGACGGACTCAGTAATGGTGCCTGTGAAGTAGAGACTGTGGTAGCTTTACACTGTCTCGGTGACCCTGGAGAGTTTTCTGCTCAGGATGACCACCTTTCAATGAGCAATGATGGCATGTCAGAGTTCTCAAACAGTGACCTCTCACTGCCTGAAGTCTGCATCTCAACCAACAGCAATAGTTTTGAGGAGAATATGAACTATGAGGTGCAGCAAGCTTACAGGATATTCACTGGGTTTCTCTTGGACAAGCACAAAGGGGTCACCAGCACATTTCTCCAACCCATAGGACATCAGGACGTCCAACACGGCATTGGAGGGGTCTGTGGTCAGGGTCAGGCTCAGCTGAAACGGTCCATGTGTTTGCGGAGGATGGAGGAGAAGTTTATCTGCCAGCAGTATGAGACCATAACAGAGTTTGTTGCAGACTTCAGGCTGATGTTGGAGAACTGCTATCGCTACCACGGGGTGGACCACTGGATCTCCAAACAGGCTCAGAAGCTGGAAATAATGCTGGAGCAGAAACTCACATTACTATCCAGGTAAAAAAAAAATGTAATTACACTGTTAGGAATTTCTGTCTAAAATCCTACAGAATTGGGTGTTTTTAATGTCATGCATTATTTAATGTTGGTGAAAAAGAGAGTAAATGCAGTCTGTGAAAGGAATAAGTTCAAGTATTTTTATTGCAAGCTCCTATTGTACGAATGTAAACTGATAATGAGACTGCTGTGACACTATTCTGCAACTACCATCTTAATTGATTGCTATTATTGGTGTCACATCTCTGGGCTTTTCTCATGTGAGAATTTGCTGCTTTGCTGAGTTCAATGTTAAGTCAAGTGTGGACTGTTGAAAATTAACTATCCACTCAACAAAAGAAAACAATTTGAAGTTGCGTACTTGAGCTTTGAAAAGTAATGAATGTAGCACGTTAAGCTTTTTTTGTGATACCATATGATTATGAAAGTTTTCAGGAAAATAATCAACGGATAAATTGACATAGTTATGGAGAGGGAAAATATAACGCTTGATGTTTTATGTATGCATTGATCAAAACATGCTACAAATTAATGTAAGTGTATGACATTAACAGTATGCCAAAAAAAATGACAATTGGGTTATTAGCAACCCCCCCCCCCCCTTTAAACTGAGTAGGTCATCACAAGACTGATCAAATCATTCAGATCTTGAAAAATAACCAAAGTGTTTCCACCACTGAAATTCATCTGGTATCAAACAAGCATTATTGGTGCAGCCTCACCTACATAATGCCTCTAGCCAACAGGAGACAGTCACCTGACTCCAGTACAAGAGAATACTGGTGAATGTAATGGAAAAATAAGTGACTGGAAAGTACAGTAAATATAAATAATAAGAGACAAAAACAACAAGTTTACATTAAGAGAATGACAGTAAAATGTAACATAGTATAGAATCTAATGTGATATAGTCTTCCTATGCTTGACCCAGTCAGGTTGTGACCTCTGTGGGGACTACTGGCATGTAAGCAGCTTCTCTCAGGTGAACTGTCTGTGACCGGAGCTTTAGCTGTGAGTCTCTGGTCTTAGGTGGTCACAGCAGATGAATGATCCTAAACTGGTGTTGTGATTTACTGTAGTGCCAAACTGCTGAAACGGATTTCCAGTGTTGAAAATTCAACGCAGCAGAATCAATTTGCTGACCTCACATGCCAGCTTGCACTTTTCCCTATTGCCTTCTCGCTGTTGATTTGTGGCATTGTGACATTTGTGATGTGTGACAAATCTGGAGGATTTTGGGCAGCCTTTTATTGACTCCATCATAAGGAACACCGGTGCTTTTAGTAAGCACTTTGATTCTCAGCAGCTGTACAAGAAAGAGCTTGGTGCAGACGAAATGCTCGCTATCAGTGACATAGACAAATTTGGATTAGAATTTAAAAGACAGAGGTTCTGTAAACTGTCAGAAAAAAAAGTTCTTGAGGTAATCACATCTAGAATGGCTGCAGAATAAAAGTGTTTATACTTTTGTTAAGTGTCTCAGTTGGAGCCCTTTTTCTGAGAAAATGTTCAGCTTCAATTTATGATGCCAGAGTTATCTGATTATTGATTTATTGATCAAAGTTTTCTCAGATACACCACAATTATATAAAACGAAATTGGTCTGACCGTGGTTAGTGTTGAAATCCAGATGTTATTTCCTGCTACTCCACTGTCAGGAATGTGTGTCAACAGCTGTGGTTAATCATCTTTTATCACATTATAACATCAATATTTTTCTCTCTTAATATATTAAATTAGGACTCTTCGAGAAAAGACAACTTTGGCTGTGACTTCTAAAGGACGTTTTGGCGCAGAGGAGGATCGAGGCTCGGGGGGCACTTCGACAAGGAGGAGATTGGCCCCTCGTAGCCTAGCTACCATCACTGTTGGTGGGCATGAGTCCATCATGGTCCAGACCCTTCGGCTGGAAGAACAACAGAGGGCCAAAGAAGAGAAGAGGTAAATAAGTATTTTAAAGAAAAGATTAAAGTTCGTTGTCGTAAGTTTATTTTTAATTAGGCAAAAGATTGCATGACATTTGTTATAGTTGTGTGTGAAAGGAATTCAGTTTTATTGTTTGTTTGTTTGCTTTTTTTCAGGCAACGTGAGCTAGAGAAAAAAGAAGCAGAGGAAATGTCAGCAAAGGAGGTGGAAGAGTGGGAGCAGAGCTTGTTGTCACAGGCATCCCCCCACACTGTGGACACTCTTTGGGAGCTCCCTGCTATAGGTCACTTCCTCTGCCTGGCTCAAACGGCACTTAACCTCCCAGAGATTGTATTTTTTGAGCTGGAACGCTGCTTGTTGATGCCCCGCTGCAGCATCCTCCTTTCCAAAATCATGTCTTCCCTCCTGTCCCAGTCACAAAAGAGAGCCACTCTGCAACGCCGGCCTGCCCTTCCTTATCGCCGCTGGGAATCGGAGCTCAGGCAGCGGGTTATGGGCTGGTATCGAGCCGTTGGTAGTGCCCGTGATCAGCCAGGTCGGGCCGAGCAGCTGGGACTGTGTCACCAGTTTTTCAGCAACCTGGGTGAGGTCAGCCCTTTGGAGGAGAAACCCTTTCATTTGCTGCCATTCTACCAGCGTGTGTGGCTTCTCAAAGGACTCTGTGATCACGTTTATGAGACACAGAAGGATGTGCAGGATGCTGTACTGGCCCAGCCCATCCATGAATGTAGGGAGTCCATTTTGGGCTATGACAGCAAGGAGAATGCTTATATACATTTCCCACATTTCTGTGGTGCTGACCTGAGGATCTATTGCCAGAGCCCCAGCACACCCCCAGCTTTTCCTTTCCCTTCTCTTTGGGTGAGAAGTGTTGAAGTAGAGCCAGGAACAGAGGAGGAGGAGTCAGATGGAATGAAGGATGAGGGGGATAAAAGTGATCGGGGATGTCATGGAGGCTCCATGGACACGGGAGAGTCTGATGACCTTGGGAAGGGGAAAACAGACACATTTATGTTTTTTAAAAGGGAAAATGGGGATGGAGAGGAAGATGATGAAAGTTTTAGATTGTGGTCAGTGAAGAAGAAGATGGGGTTTGAATCAGGGTCCTCTGATGGAGAATCTTCTGAAGACTCTAAATTGGACCTCATGCTTCATACTAATTCATTGTCCCTTTCACATACAAGTCCTGTTAGGGGAAGAACAGTTTTTAAGCAAGAGACCATAGAGTTGGGGCATCAATCCAAAATACTAAAGCAGGAGCAGGGATTTTCGTTGGGCTCAGTTCGCATCATTAAGGCAGAAACACAAGAGCCTTGTCTGAGTGTGGGGGAGCATAGCTACACTGGACGGTCTCCTGCTCGCTCTATGAATGTGGCCTCCCCACCCAAACCATTGGGGATCAAAATGGAAGGAGAAGGTCCCAGCCAGGGACACCACAGGTCTTCCTGTTTGGAATGTTGTAGAAGCCAAACTAGTAAAGTTAAATCAGTACAGCATGGCTGCTCCTGCAGCACACCGGGGTTAGCTGCACAGTCTTCTGATAGCACTCGAAACTCAAGTGAAGAGAGGGTCATTGACAGAATCTGGACTAAAAAAAAAAAGTGGAAGAAAAAGCGAGGGAGGGAACAGCTGCGGGGGGTGAAAAGAGAGAACAAGCAGCTGCAGCACACAGACAGGATGAGGCTGTACCCAGCTGAGGGTGCCAAGTCAGCAGTGCAGAGAGTGACCACAACGATCAAGAGGAAAGACAAGAAGAAAAAACGTAAAACAGGTGAGGAAAGGACTCATGTTGATGTTTGGCCCTGATCAAATCTGGCATTAACAAGCATCTTGGCTTATCCAACCAAATGTGTTTATCTCTGCCCACTGGGAATGGATTGGATCACCTGAGACGCATGCCAGTGCGAAACGGAATAATTCTTGTGTGTTGTTTTTTTTTTGTGGCACTGTATAAGTAAAAGTGGATTAATGCAGTTGTCATGTATTTTATTGTCTACAGAAAAAAAAACTGAATCTACCAAGAAAATTAAAGATGAACCTCCAGTTGAGCCATCATTTAAGGTAGTCACACTAATTTTGAAGTTCACTCGTGTTTTAAATTGTATTAACATAGTACTCAGTCTAGCCATATGCGAGTATTTTACAGTCTAAAAGACCCCCTCCTCAAACACAAAAAACCTCAGTAGATACTGTAATGTGTGTCTTACAATGTTTGTGCAGAAAATCTATATAATTAGACTATATGATAATTAATTACCACATTCAAATGCCTCCTATTCTTTCCCCTCATAAAAAAATCCAGATTACATGAATGTACAAAAAAATGTTCTTTCACATTGAACGCTGGACACAAAATGACTCCTACCTCTCCCACCAACATCAGTTTTGACTGTTTCTTTCTTACTTGATTCATCCTCTGCAGTTGGTGTGCACCAGTCTTGAAGAGTTGCGAGAGCTGATCAGCAAGACAGAGGATGAGCTTGATGACCTGGAGAGCACCAAAAAGAGATTGGTAGGTGACAATCAAATTCTCCAAATGAGAAAACAATATTCTCAATTGTTTGGTCACATTAAAGTGTTTGTTATTTGATCTTTCACCTCACTGAATTGGCAGGGCCGTTGGTACTACAGAAGAGAAGCAGTAAAAGACCTCCACAGCACTCTTATCAGATTACTGAATGAGCTTTCACCCTGGGAACCCAAACTTCTTAAGGCTTATCATAGGAACAGGTATGATTGTATCAAACTTTCTTTATGTTTTTTTTCTTATCAAAGACATGTTCTATTATTACTTGTGGGCTCAGATGACCAGTGCAAAGCAGAATGACTGAAACTTTGATTTTCAAGCTTTCATATCATGATTATTGGAATAGAAATTCCTGCTCCTGTATTTCCACCCTTGCTTCCATACCAGGCTTCGATTGAAGAAAGAATTTGATGATTTCAAGAAACATCCAGAGTTCAATAACTTTGTGCGTGAGGAGTGTGTGTCATCGTCGTCATCATCAGATGATGATGAAGAGAGTGGTTTAGGGAAGGAGGTGTGTTCATTGGATCAATATAGAAGATCAGAAGAGGAAGATGTAGTTCCCAGAGGTCTTTGGAGTGGAGGTAATCTAATTAGCATAGAATCTAAAGTGTAATATATTGATAAAGCGTAAGATGGTGTATTCCTGCTCCTGAAGTCTGCAGTGCTATTAAATGATACAACTGAAAGCTGATGTCATAATGAAATGTATGTACAGATGACTAATTGATTTGCGCATCCCTAATAGACAACTCTGATTTGTTCTCAGCAAGCACCAGGGAGTTTGTTGCAGAGTCTGCTGGAGAGAGAACAGTGACCTGTGTTGCTCCCAACCACCAAAAACACCATTTGGACAGTACAGAGAAAGTCACCAGGCTTCTTCCAGGATTTCAAACTGGCAGCAGTAACATTTCTACCCCAGAGTCTGGGCCACCGTTAAGCTCTGACCTGATCTCATCAAATCCATCCAGAGATGCAAACTCATCATGGGCAGCAAGGATACCAGCCCAGGCTTCCCTATCACCCAGACTCCCCATTCTTCACCCCACCACTGGACTACCTAAGGGCTACACGCCCATCCCCACCCTGCTGGCTAAGAGTGTGGGAAACAAAGTGACCTTAATGAAACGGCCTGTTGATATCTCAGGGGTGAACAACAAAGAGAGACGGAGCAAGGGGTCATCTTTGGGTCTTCTGCCTACCTCTGCAATGGCTACCACAAAACTTTCAAAAGCACAAAGTACTCTTTGCAGTTCCCAACAGAACTCTCAACAATTGCAGGTACATGGACAACAACAAACACAAGTACTTAGACAGCCGGGAATGGCCCCAGTGACCACAGCTCTTCTTAAATCACTGCCGGCTAAAACAACAGAGTCTATACCAAAAAGTCCTGTCCAAGTGGTGTACAAGGTTCCAGAGGGGTTGGGTCAACTTGTAAGGAAAGATAGCAGCAGCCCAGTCAAGATTTCGGTGCATCCTGTCCTGGACCAGAGCAGTGGAGAGAAAATCAAGCAACAAGTGGTGATTCTGCCCTCTAACCTTCTCATTCACAAATCTGAGGAAAGGGTATCTTCTTTACATCAACAGTCAAAGGGTATTCAGGTCCCAGTCTCTAAAGTGGCAAGCCCTGTGTGTATGTCCACCAATGTGCCTGGGTTCTCCATTCCTGAAAATAGAATCCCTGTTCAGCAAGTAGCTCCTCTGAAAGACACAACCGTGAGGACCCCCTCTCCTTCTGTTTCTCCTTGTCTCCATGGGACTCTGAACAGCGCAGGTTTAAAGGGAGCACAAGTTTGTAGTCCCCAAGCTAACACACCACAGGGCGTCACGCCTAATCCCTCATCCATCGTAATGCCTAACACTTCAGCTTCAACGATATCTGTAAAGTCTACAGACCCCAAACAGGAGCTAAAGACTGTGTGCATTCGTGACTCTCAGTCCATTTTAGTAACAACAAGAGGAGGCAACACCGGCATCGTCAAAGTTCAGACATCCTCAGACCAGAATGCACTTGGTTGTCTGCCTACTAGTCCTGTCATCACCATCTCACCTCAGTTTAAAGCCTTCCTCGTATCCAAATCATCACCGACTACTTCTGCACCCTCTCGTACCCCCCCTTGCACCATCCCAGCCGTGGCAAGTATGTCAGTAGCCCAACCTCAGAAGCATGTTACTGCAGTATTAAAGCCCCCCTCCACAGTTACAGCTCCTGTGGTCACTGCATTCACTGGTAGCATTCCTGTTACTGTGCCAGGTAGCCAGACTACAGGGACTAGTGTGGCTTTAAGTCAAGGCTTGAAAAACTCACTAGGTTCTACAGTTACAACGAAGATTGGCCAGCTACCACAGACAGCAGCTGCTGCTTCATTAGTAAAAAGCACTTTTGTCCCATCAGTAAGTACTTCAAGTGTTCCTCAAGTTCTCACACAAGCTGAGTTCATTAGTAAGTCTGGTGTGAAACGGGCCTGTACAGATGAGGGACCCCAAGTTACTAAATTCATCCTGGTTACCCCCTCTTCTTCCTCAGCCTCAAATGTAGCGGTATCAAAAGACGCACTCTCTCCCACAAAGTCGTCACCTCTTAATCCAAGAGTCATGTTCATCAACCAGCCTGCTGCAACATCATCTACCACATTTGTAGGAAGTGTTACAAAGCAGCCCGTAACAACCGGTGCTGGCGGACAGCTGCTGACCACGTCATTATCAAGTCAAACTCTGAAAACAGGATTAAGCCTTAGCCAGCCTGCTGGTAATGTCAACTCACAGGCATTGTCCAAGAGCAAGAACATCACCTTGCCTACAGGTGGGTTTGATTGGTGCAATATTTCATTGGAATTCTCATAAATCTGCTGTACGTCAAGTTTGATGTATTCGTTTTACACCAGAGCAGTATTAATTAATACATGTAAACCCTTACTTAAGTTTACTTAGTATGGGGTTTTTATTAATTATAAGAAAATACCATGTTTTCATGTGAAAGTGAATTCATAAAGCTTTGCATGAATGGATGCATGAAGCATAATCATGATAAACTTAACCTTATGAATAAATTAGTGTATTTGTGTGAGCATCTTCCGTACAGGTTACCTTTAATGCAACCCATTCTTACCTGGGTTCAGCACATTAAATTCTTGTAGAAAAAACAAACTAAAAAGCCACAGCCAAAACAATGCACTTCCGAAGATAAGGAAACTGTAATTTTTAGTGAACGGAAAGCTTCAAATGATACATTAAGTCATTAATAATCATATATCACATATGGTCCTGTTATTGATTGAAATGATTTTTCATGCAGATATTCTATACAGACAATGATGCACAAATAAATATCTTTATCTTGTGTCTGCAGGGGTTCAAATCCAGTTAGGGAAGACAACAACCATTGGGCAGACTGTTGGTACCCTGTCACATACCCCTTCCAAAGGCAAACCAATGTCTGCCTCATATACTGGATGTTCACCAGCAACCACTACACAACTGGTCCCGTTCACAAGTTCAAACACCATCACAAGCTGTCCATCCCAGCTTGCCTCACAAGCTACGCTTACCAGCAACTCTCAACTCCAGGGTATCCTTTCCTTTACCGTTGTCTCCCAAAAAGGCTCTTCCACATGTACTGCTGCCACTTTGCCTGCTGCAAACATGATAAAGAAGGACCCAGGTCTTCCCACAGGTGTACTGCTCAGCAGCTCTCCTGCTCAGGTAACCACTACCGTGCAGAGTAGTCCAGCCAAAATCCCCGCAACTACCTGGCAGCCCCCAAATATCCAGAGCAGCTTCAATAAGGAAACCACCTCCATTGTATCTTCCTTGCAATCTTCTCTCAATAAAAATCAAACCCCTATCTCCTTAGCAGCAACCACCTTAACCCCGTTCACCACCTCTGCAACTGGCACAGTCCAACAGAGGATAGTCATCAACACCTCTACGCCCCTTGCTGCTGGCACACAGATCTTTCTTAATAATACAAGATTTGTAGTCCCTCCCCATGGTTTAGGTCCAGGCAGTCATGTGCTTATCATCTCGAGTCCTGCACCGCAAAAAGTGCCTAGTGTCAGTGCTACAGGTATTGGATCAACAGTACCTGTCCAAGGGGTAAGCCATGCCTCTGTAGCCCCTCGAGCACCGGTATTACCCCAGTGCCCAGCCAGGCTACCAGGTGTGCCACCTATTAATTCCCCTGTTGTAGCATGCAAACCTGCTATGGGTCCTTCATTGCTAGCAACAACTCCCAGTGTTATGCCAGTCCAGCTAACAGGAACAACTTGCCTGGGTTCAGCATTGTTACCCAGTAACACAAGTGTAGTCTCTGCTCTGCCCAGATTGCCAACTTCACTGGTTGGCAACTTTGTATCCCCTACTGTAAGTATCCCCACACTCGTCACATCTCCATGTCTGTCAAACAGCCTACCTGCCCAAGTTTCTCCAATGATAACCAGTTCCCCTGGTTTTGGTTCAGACGTGACGGCAACTGGATTAGCTGCTGGTACTCGAGCGGAATGTTCACCCCTCCTTTCATCTGCAATAGCACCCCCTTTACCTAGATTGTCAGCACTTACATCCTCCTCACCTGTTCTACCCACCCCTTTAGTGACTACCCTGCCCACCCCAGTTACACTATGTGCACCACATTTACATTCTCTTCCTGACCAGCAGGGCAACCCTGGATCCAGCCTGGATCCAGCTGTACAGCCACAACCAACAGGCAGGACTGTAGCACCCTCTACTGCTCCATCACAGTCTTTTGTACCGATCGGTCTTGGCATCACATCAGTCAAAAAACAGGTGCCCACAGTCATGCAACCAGTGGTTTCTGGTACTCGGACACAAGTATTGCCAACAGTGGCTGTCTCACCTATTATAAGCACAGTGTCTAGGATGCAGAAACTGCCGATTGCAACTGTTCAGCCCATTGGAAGCACTGTCAATGTATTTGAAACGGCACCCGTGGTGACCACACCTCCATCCAGCAGCTCCGTGTTACCGGCTCAACCAGTCACATCCCTAAAGACAAACAACACCATCCACCAACCTGCACTTCTAGCTAATCAAGCACTGGGAAAGCAATCTCTGCAGACATCAGCTTCAGGTTTGCATAACAATGTAGCATCCAAGCTACTAATTAGTCCTGATGGTGCTGTTTTGAGTACAGTCCGGTGTCAGGTCAGCCCAGCAGAGTTAACCGCCTGTCCCAAACCACTGGCTGCACTTATGGTTTCCCCCAACAGTTCCACTGGAGCACTAGAAACACATGATTCCTCTTTGCATCCTTCGCAAGCAGACACAAAGTGAAGCAGAAAGCCATGAGCAAGATATGTGAGGATTCAGACTCCATTTTTCAGCTGCTTAGTTTTGCCAGTGCCCATATTCATTGCTTGTGCTAATCCTAGGTTTCTGAAAACAGCTCTCCAACTGTAGTTTGACTCATAGATTTGATGTAGGTTAATACCGGTTAGGTAATCTTATTGATAAAACTTTATGCTTAATCGGACTGACTGGAAATGTAAACTGTGAGGGTTTTCTTAATTGAAAACTATTGAGGTTGCCTTGTGATGAATGTTATAGACTCCTTACTTCATGGTTTTTAACTTCATGGCCAGTAATGATAACTCTTAATGAATGAATACTGATGAATAGGTACTACTATTAGATACTGATTCAAGAGGTAAATATTGGGGTACTGTTCATTAGTACACTTTGCTCTACTTTAACTGTGATAGTACAATACAACTGTCTTTATTCAGATTCTGTCACTGTCCTTTTTTTTTCCCTGGTAAGTAACAGTTTGACAACTACATTTTATTTTTTAGAAATGTAAATAACTAGATAAATTTATACTACATGTTTGAGCCCATATAAAATGTTTTGCAGTCACATTTATTTATTTTTACCATATAGATTTTTCAAGAAAAATTTACTAGGTACATTTTCATTGAATAAATGTGGACATTACAGCATGGAAATAAACAATGCATCTGTCCCCAGCAATGTGTTTGAGTTTCTTATATACAGGCTTCTTGTGAAATTATTTTTATTATTGAAACAACTTATGTACATCGTTTTCATGCATGTAAATAATTTTACTAAGAGAAAAATAGTTTCATTTGTTGGTATAGTTAATTATGAAGGAATAGGAATCATGACAGTACCATTAGATTAAATAACAGACTACAAACAAAGTTGTGAGGGTTTTGTCCCAGATTCTCCTGTCTTCTTTGGCCATCTGTGTGTCCTCTGAAGAAGTCCTTCAAGGGGAGTAGGGAGGCGGCAGTGGCCCGGAGGAGATCTTTTCATAGGCTGGAGGAGCATTAGGAACCTGGAGAAGATGGAAAATATAAATGTAAAACAGCAACTCCTAAACTCATTGTTCCTGGAATGTGAGATATCTAATAATCCTGGGATCTCTATCAGTGCACTCAGTACTGATTACAGCATTGGTGAATAACTCTTTAAATCCTGGTCCTCATTTCAACTTTCTGTATTAGTGGATGGAATTTTTGTCGGAATTGTGCAAACAAAAGTTTAATTTGAAAATATAACAGTGCTATAGTGATAAGTGGCAAAAATGCATCAATGCGAGTACAAAAGTTTTGTTTTGGTTGCTGCTGTTGAGCTGAGTCATGGATGGGTACTGTCTGTATCGGCTGGTCTCAAGCCAATAGTGCAAGCCCCGCCCACCAGAGTCACACTAACAGCAAGGAAACATTTGGATTTTGAACAAAGCATTAAGAATTCTCAAAGGAAAGTTATGGATCATAACCACAAATATATTTTACTTGCAATAAGAATTTGGAATGTAATTCTGATCTCAAAACTTAAAAAAAAAAAAAACAACCTTTTCTGTGAGATTGCACTGCAGGGATACACTTGTGAACTCACGGTAACTCTTCACTTTGCTTTCACACATCATTAGGAATCAAACATTTCAAATACACCCCAGTCTGCTGACATAATAATCTCTGCTTTCAGACAGCCATCGCATTAGTTTCACGTGCTCTACACTATTCAGAGCCACCTTGAGGCTTTTGTCCTCAATAAGAACCCTGTTACAGACTTCAGATTGTACAGACTTTGAGTCTGCACTCTTGTCATTAACTGCTTGTGCAATGATCACTCTCTCTTTGCAAGATAAATATCTCTTGAATTTGGGGCACAGAAAGCAGCCTAAACCAGTTCAGTACTTCTAGTTTACTTCCTATGAGCTCACCACAGATTGGAAGCTGCCAAAATCAGTGAGAGCCATCTTGTTTTCTGCTGAAGGCCCAGCCTCTGAGTACTGGCCTCCTGTAAAACCTGGTGACCCTGACCTGGGGCTCTGCAGGAGACACAGAAGGATGAGAAAAACAGTGGAAAGTGAGGACAGAGTGACATGTAGGGGCACAAGAGGAAACCAGGGTGAAAATAATGACACCTCTGATGTTTTACATAAACACTCAGTGAAGTAATTGTAGATAAAACATCAATTCAATGTGATCCAGAAGATATACCATTGCCTCACCCTGATTATTTTGTAGCCACTTCTTTTCTTGAAATACCAGCAGCCCAGGATTAGGAGAGCTGCCAGGATGACCACAAGCAGAACTATGCCTACTGCTCTGGAGTACACAACACAATTCACAACAACAAAAATCACTTAGCGACAAATTTAGTGAAATACATCAAATCAGCAAAAGGAGAAACAGACATTAATTTTTTGGATCCAAAAAAAGCTGATTGGGACGGTGAAGGTCTACCTTTACATTTGTGAATTGTGAATATGAATAAAACAGATACACATACTCCTCAGCTCTGACGTATCCCCGTCTGCTGGTTGCAAAATAAATGTTGAAATCTCCTCGAGGCATCCCGTCTGTATGATTGCAACGCATCAAGCTGAAAGCAAACACAGTGTCCTTTCATCGGATTTAGTGCTGAAACATAATGACTATTTTTAATACTCACACAGTGTCCAACTCACTCTCCCTATCCCCTTTGATTGTGCAAGTGAACTTCAAAAATAGATGCAAAGTTCAGATATTGAGCTCTAAAATCAACCTTAAATCTGACAGTTCCAAGGCAATACATGGGCAGGAGTTTTATGGTACAATAAACACATATTTGTTTGAATAAATCTGTATTTGTTCCTCAGGACTTGCCCTGATTTATTGTAGACTAATGAGAAATCACAGGTTTCACTCCTTGATCAAGCCTTCTCTTCATTTTCTACAATTCTAGAATTTCATTTGGCTGACGCTTTTGACTCCAAAGCAACGTACAAGGCAAGCAAGAACGTAGACTGGAGGGACAACCTGAGTACGAAAAAAAAAAAAAAAAAAGCATTATTCAGTATTTTGTAAGTTATTGCTCAAATGCAATGCTTTGCATAGAAACGTCTTGGTAGTCTAAGAATTAACAGGTTTTTGATACAGGCTTTAAAACGGTCATTGTAGCCAAATATGATCCTAATTGGTGACATCGTCACTTGTTGCTGTAGCAGTAAATGTCTAAAATGTCACCTAACGCCAGTCAGGCAGCTTCAATTCTTGCCATCTAATGAGAATACAACTTGCGAGTGTGACTTCAGTTGACTTCAATTAAAACGGCCAACTCCGCTGCTCTACACTGTCTACCATTATAAGCGAACATCTCTGCCAGAATAAAGGGATTAACAGTAAATTATCTTACCAAATTGGATAATTGAATTGGAGACAGCAGCTCCTCTAGCTAATGTCTTCTCTCCAACTCCGGCTGGACTTTTGTGTTATTTCACAGCTCAAATATCTGGAAAGGAGAGAGGGGCAGAAAAGAAACCCTCATGACCGTCACGGGTTAGAGGCTCATGGTTAAACCCATTGAAGCGGAGTAATTACCGTGAAACCCCGCGGCCGTAAACGCAACATTATTATCCACTCGTGAAACTACAGGAGTCAGCTGCTGCCTTTTCATATGAATGTGGACGGTATTGTTATTAACAAATCCCTTTATCTGATAGCTTAGGCCTGTAGTAACAACTTCAACTATGTTAAAATAATCACCTATTCACGCTGATCTAAAGAAGTTTAGGTTTCTTATAAAAAAAAATGACCCTTGCTCAGTTTAAGAATCAAGACGTTCTCTGCTGATCGTAAGCGCAGCATTTTTTTTTAAAGGCCGAATAATAACTTGCATTCACAAGATGAAAGCTTGATTATGCATGAATGGCCCTCAACAGTAGTGCCAATTCATGAGGAGACATTTTAATTTTGCTACCATGTGTAGTAGATTTAAAACAGATTACCAGTAAAATAGTAATCAGTTTCAAAGCAATGCCAGCCCAAATGGAAATGTATCTCAGCGCAATTTTTTTCCCCAGTGTATTCATTTTTTTGTTCATAAGTTGCAGTGTAAACATTTTATATAAAAATAATAGGAAATCCTCTCATAATGCATGAAAAGTTTGAATGTGGAGAAATTGTTCACCATCTGTTTTGATGAAGGAATTCCTGAAGTTGTCCTTTCGGGTGACATTTTTCCTCAGAACAATATAGTTTTTCAGGATTAGAATAATGTCTTACATTAACACATCCTCAATTCTAGATATATTTTGCGTTGTTTTTTTTTTTTTTTAAGAAATCATTATTTCATCACTGACCCTACGCCTTTACATCAGGTATTTTCCTCAAATGAAGCAAGAATGCTACCTAATGAAAAAGGTTAGCTGGGTTAGGAGGCTGGAAAAGAGGAAGTCATTTCCTGTTCCACTAGAGGGAGACTGCAACCTCTTTATAAAAAAAGGTCTTTTTGTTAGAAGTGATGCTTTTTTGCGAGAAAATCAGCTGATTGGTTTATTCGGAGTTCATAGGTCATGAAAACTGCAAAAGTCATGGAATTCTTAAATAATTATTTCATAAACTTTTTTTTGGTTGTTCATATAGCTTTTCATGAATTCTTTGTAAATGTTTACTTATAATTTTGACATGAACCTTTATGTTTATCTTTCATGTGTCAACAGACATCTCAGAGAATGTATGTTCATGAAAATCTTAAAGTTGTAGAAAAGGTTTGGAAGTGTGTTGGATGAAAATGTGCTTTAACCCCGTCTCATCGTTCCCTTATCTGTTATGACATCACTACTTGGCCTCTCAGTTGAATAAACAACGAAATGACACAGTAAAACTAAAAGTAAAACCATTTAACATTGAATTATGTAAATGAATCAAGTGGTTCCTCTGCATACCCACAGAAAGAGAGGCTATTTGTATACACATATCTGGAAGCTGTGGGATTAACTGAATACATTTTCTGAAAGATTTTGAAAGCAACTTCTTGGAAATTGTTATAGAAACTCAGCCAAGGCCATGTTCCACTACACCTTCTACCTTCCAAAGTTGTAAGAAGTAGAGGGGGTATAGTGAAACTAGTGAAAGTGAAATTTTAGGGGGTTATGGGTTATTTATCATAGTATTATTATATGATATATGATATGATATAAACCTATTTTTTATGTTAACAACAAGGAAGCACAAAACTATTGACATACCATGAATACTGGGAGATGTTGGCCATGTTTTAAGCAAATATTGGTCCGAAGAGCAAAAGTCTTCCTCTTCTCATCATCTGTTGAGGAAAGATTGTATTAAATATTATTTGGAGCTTTTGCATTCAATATTTGGAAAAGACAAAAAAAAAACATTTCAAATTCACACTTATAACGTGATTTTTGTTTTTGAATGTACAAATTGTGAGAGTCATAGAACTTGTATACCGATAAATTAACAACGGTATCTCGGCCAATTAAGATATCCGCACAGATATCGGTTAAAAAAAAAAGAAAAAAAAGAAGAAGCAATATCGCGCATACCAAGTTCACAAGCGGAGTTCTCTCTTGTGCTCTAAAAATATACAACAAACATCAAGATTATTTTTTGAAGCGCATGACATTTATGACCAGGAAACAGCATCTGGATTTCATGAAGTTAGTAAAGCATCGACATGGAAGGCTTGGTGAAGATGTGACAGACCCCTCGTGCCTTGTCTTATCTAGACGTTAGGACCATGATTTGGCTCCTCACCGGTTGAGGGAGTTAGTTCTTTTACCGATTCTTCCGGTCGGCATTTTGAGCGAGAGAGAGGGTTAGACTGCCCCCCCCCCCTTTCCCCGTTTCTCTGATTCTACTCTACTTAAATATAACTGCTAACATTATAGCATGGTAGCGTCTATATGTGGGGGAAACCGTAGGATAAGGCCGGTTTGATGGGGATGCTGCCCGCCGTCTCCCAGTGGATACATTCGCCGTGAGAAAGATGACGAGCCCCCAGCCTCCCCGACGGGGATCACTGCCGTTGTGATCGCTATTTCTCGGAGGAGCTGTTTGAACGGTGGGACGGAGAGGGAGCTCTTCTCCAGCTCCAGCTGCCATCCTGCTCCTCCCCCTCCTCCTCCTCCACTTCTTTCTCATCACATCCTGAGGTAAATAAGCCACACTCAACAGAAAACAACCGCGTCTAAGACCATTTATTCACTCAACCCCTGGCTTTCTGTTTCATCAGGTAACACCAGGCAGCATTTGAGATCAGCCAAGGGGAGAAATATGATTTGTGATGGGGTCTGTGCTTTGTACCCCTGCCTCCCTGGCGTCGGGTCGGGGTTACGCTTCCTAATGCAAGTCCGTGGTCCACTTTGTGAGCTAGAGATGCGTCGGTGAAGGCCATTGCGAGTGTGGGGTGAAAATCCACACCGATACATGACCTGTGTGATACCAGGAGCGTTTCAGAGCTCCAGTAAACACACGGCTTACTGATTTTGATACACTACCGGTGATGCTAGCTCAGGCAACTAGCGTTAAACCTAGCCAGCTAGCATAGCTTCATCTCCAGTTGTTGCTAGCCGGCTAACCCCGACTTGATTTTATTCACTCTCACTCACGTCGTTATACTGCTCATTCTCTCAGTCTACAACACCGAACATAATATAGAACGCTGTAATAATACAGTCACATCTGGTGTCAAGGTGAGCTAATGTCGCTATTATGGGTCTGGACAGCCCCGGAAATCTTAAGTGTCGGTTTAACAAAAGACAGAATCTGAGTTGGGTTTTTGTAAATTACAGCCTTTGTGTTTTTGTTTTTGTTGTTAATTTCACCCGGAACGAAAATAGATAAGGCAGCCAAGCTAAATGCACTGACATTCACATAGAAACACGAATAACTTTTCATCATCTAAGCTAAGGAAACAGATGTGCACTTATTCTAGGTTAATGTTACTCATTACACAATGTATAAATGGTAACTGAGATAGCTGGATTTTTGCGGGTCAGTTTACAGTACATGTTTAACAAGAGCAGGTTGGAATAGCACAGCAAAAAAAAAGAGCATTTATAAAAGGAAAATAATGGACCACAATGGTATGGAAACACCAAAAACTATTACCACTGAATAACATTAAAGACATGTCCATGCTGCCTGCTTGTTATAAGACCTTTACGCACTATCCACATCAGAATAATTCTGTAATCCTGCACACTCATATGACACAGCACTGAACCCCCATTCCAGAAGCATACTGGCAAATACTTGACAATTTCCTTATCATAACAATATTAAGAATAATGCCTTTAACGGTACTAACCTTGCTAAAAGTCCTGTAAGAGTGTCTGATGTTGTTTTTTTTGTCTCTGCAGCATGTTGGAGATGTGAGGAACAAGGAGCGATTGGTAATATCGAGCAGCCTGTGCATTGACTCGACCTCTTGACCTCATGTTCAGCATGAATGGTGATATGCCTCATGTTCCCATCACTACTCTTGCTGGAATTGCTAGCCTGACTGACTGTAAGTGCAACACCATCTCTCTGATGCTGTTCACACATCATAAACACAGATATTCGATCCAAAATGTGGTACCACTAAGGAATACACAACCCTGATTCTTTAACTTGTACTGCGGATCATTATACTGCTTCTTACCAGTCGTGATTTCAGGGCTGGTAGAGCTGAAGTGGTTTGTGCTTAAAAAGTTTCAAGTCGTGGGTGTAGTGACCCCAAATTAGCTTCAATGAAAGAAAAACTTTGTTAACGCAGAAAAGATTATAACACAGTTAAGCATGAGATGATTTTTGACAGGCGTGCTTACTTATGTTGCCTGGGACGGGGTAACTTTACTAATTTGACCTTTCTTCACTCTTCTATCACTGAAATTTCAGGCCTTGTAACAGCATGTTTATAGTATTTTTTCAACATCTTTCTTCATAAAATATGACGTTGACATGTTTTTCAATGTGTGAATTGTGATTACAAAATGAATAGTGCAAAAAAAAAAAAAAAGACCTGAAGAAAAGAGCATTTATTCTGTATTTTGAGCCCTTTTTTCCTTAGAAATAGTGCTTTGTTCAACAAGGGCCGACGATATTGGCAAAATTAAATACCACAATATTTAATACCTTAATGGCAATATTATGGCAATGCTGTAGGGATCACTTGATTTTTTGATGAAATTTTACCACAATGATATTTAATTTCTTTAAAATCCTCATCAATGGTGTTATTTTGTCCACGTCTGTTAAGGCAAGTAGTAAGTGTATGAAAAATGTTTGAACAGTCTCACAACTGAAAAAACACACACTATTTTACTGTTATGCAGCCTTCATAACCTGGGAATGATGCTATGTCCAAATATATGTTGATATACAGTATTGCGCAGCCCTGTTATCAGGCAAAGGATGGTAATTTCAGATGTAAAAGATGTATGTTGACAGAAAAATATATGTAATTAGTGACATTTGAACCATTTTGAAAGCATAACAGATTTATTATGTTGCCCCCTGATTTTCCACCCCACATACCATGTTTTTTCTTCGCCCTTCATCTGTCCAGTGTTGAACCAGCTGCCCCTGCCTTCTCCTCTTCCTGCCACCACTGCAAAGAGTCTGCTCTACAATGGAAGGATCTCTGAAGAGGTCAGCAGCCTCCTGGTGTGTCGAGACGAGAATTTGGTGACTCAACTGGCACACAGCCTTAACCAGGTGTCCACAGAACACATGTAAGTAGCATAGCCGGTGTCGTCATTTACTATTTGTCAGCTGGTGTCTACATGATGTTCTTCTGTTCTTCTCTGTGCTTCCCAGAGAGTTGAAGGACAATTTGGGGAATGATGAACCTGAGGGTGACATGCCAGTGCTTCTACAAACATTGCTATCCAGAAACCCCAAAATCTTCAGGGACAGGAGTATGACAATTCATTTCATGTTTCAGGTTGCCTAGGCGGTCTCATACAGTGGACCAGTGGGGGGGGGATAACACAAAGTATCTTGGTCTAGCTTGGTATCTATGGTAGTATTTTGTGTCTTTACAAGGACTGAAAACATTTGAGACACCAGATCCGTTCATCTATTTCAGTTTTGAGTAGTTAAACCTGAGCTACCTTATTTCAAGAAGTGCAGGTGCTAACAGGCATGAAATTGTGTATCACTGAGTTTCAATTACTGGTGCTGCAGAATTATGTATGTGCAGCTCTTTTATTTGTTTGATTTTCTCTTAGGTGTAATACAGCAGCCAATGATTCAACAGTATAAGATGTCTCAGAGTCAGGTGCATGGGAGTCCAGCTTCCAACTATCAGCAAACCACTGTCTCTCAAAGCCCCTCTGGGTAAGGCTGTGACATCATGTTCTCAGATATTGGAGAATGCATCTGCACCTTATACTAAAATGACCTCTTGTACCCTTTACAGATGCTTTACATCCCCACAGTCTGGGTCAGGAACTCGCTTCATACCGCAACAACAGCATTCCAACAGCCCCATCCCCAGTCCATATACTCCTCAGAGTCCAGCAGACTACATGCAGTACAGTCCACCCAGTTATTCACAACACCAGCAGACTCAGCAAGGTGAGTCCAAAGTCAAGTTAGGATAAATGTGTGAATGCTGCCTGCGACACCACCTAACACTAATGGTAAACAGCAAAATGTGCGCATTTCTACTGTTGTTGGTTTTAAAACAAGTCAAGGAAGACGATGTTACACAAGGTTAGTCAAATTATTGCTCAGTGCTTTTCCATCTGTAGCCTTGTGTCTACATAGCATTTCTGAATGGCTGAAAAGTGTTTTTGGGCTGTTGGAGCTCTCATTCAGTTCACATTCAGTGTTGGTTTGCGCCCACAAATTGACCGGGTTTTTTTTTCTATTCTGGGATTTTTTTTTTATCAATTTGGATACTTAGATATGGAAATAACAAGCTCCATGAACAAGAACCAGTCCCAACTCAAAAGAGAGAGCGAGACAGATGACACAGGCGCCTTTCTGAGAAGTTCAACTATTTTTGAGATTTTAGAGGCACTTGGAGCACAGAAATGGTGAACTGTTCTGAAAAAGAAGACGTCAGCCTCTCCTTGGCTCTAAAAGAAGAGACCTCTAATTAAACTGCTCTAAAACCCACACTTTAACAATTGGCTCTGAAAGTCCTCACTGAATGATTGTTACATTATCCCAGGGGTCCCAAGTCTCAGGTACAGTAGTTTTGCAAGAAAAACCCCTGGTTTAGCATGCACACAGAATGGGATTTTAAAAAGTAGCCATTTGTTTTACTGGCTTGTAGCAAATCAGTGTGGAAAAGAAATGTAGCATTGCAACTCTCCAACTACTTAGACAATCATGTGGCATCAACACAAATAACAAGATTTTATTTGTTTCTCTCCCAGTTTCTGGCAGTCTTCGAAATATCCATGACAACAAGGTCTCTGGGCAGCTATCAAGTAACTCATCTAATCATAATGTGAAACCAGGCTCTGATGAAGATTATGTGAACATGGCTCACAGACTTGGAAATGAGGTAGTTTGGAGTGAGAATATATCCTGACATGAACCTTGGCTGGCACTGCCTGTTCAAAATGCTGATTAACGTCTTGTGTTCAATAGGAAAATGACCCCTCCATGATGGCCGCCTTGTTTCCTGTTAAATCACCACAGTCTGCATGTTCCCCTGCTGGGAGTGAAGAAGCTGCGAAATGTATGCTGCTTTAGCAATAAGTCCATTTCCCTTAATATTCTGAAATGAAAATATTAATACCATTCATTGCCTTTTTCTTTGGTACCAATTTTTCTTGATTTTACGTGTACCTCTGCAGGGTCAAGACCTCTACTCATCATGCAGTCACCTCCCTCCGATGTGCCAGCGGGTGCAGCCCCTAACATGCTCCTTTCATCTGCTGAGCGCAAAAAGAAGCAGAAAGAAAGGCGCAAAGAAGAGAATGAGCACATCGGGAAAAATGCCTTGTATGACATTGTGAGTTCTCCGCTGAAAGACTCTGCCAGGCTGACTTTAAAACTGTCCAGAGTGAAGACGTCACATGTGGAACAATACGGAGAGCTTTCTCCAAGGGCACACGTGCAGTCAGAACATGATTTGGTGAATAGTAATAATGATATGTCAAGAACCAACCAAGACTTGTCGTGCAAGTTAAGTGCTGAGGAGCAGTTGCACTGCCAGCAGCTCTCGTTTCAGCCAAATACCAAGGAGGCTGTAGCCGTCACTGGGACTGGGGGTGTGCTCGATGATGCTGAGATCGACACGCTGGCAGAGAGTGAAAGAACAGAACGCGAGTCAATCAGTGAGAGGGAACGATGGTCTAAAGAAGTCCAGGATAAAGGTATAGTTCCATCTTCTTTTTTATGACTTAGGACTGTTCATGTTCCCAGAAAGGCTAAGCTACAGTGTTCTTTATTGCAGACAAACCTCTGAAGAAACGGAAGCAAGACTCGTACCCTCAGGAACCTGGAACCGAGGCTAGTGACGGTCTTCTTGTACAAGGAGGCAACACAGGCAGCAAGATGACACCCAAGAAGATGAATGCCGCAAGTAACGGTGCCAGTCGTCCAGCTTTGATGGTCAGTATTGATCTGCAGCAAGCCGGCAGAATAAAAAAACAGCCTGTTGTGGTCCTGGAGGCAAAGCAATTGTGTGAGGACCACATTCGACGTCTTAATTCAAAGACAGATGACAAGGTGGATAAAGGCATTGATAACAGATCTGGCCTGAACAAACAGCCAGCTGACAACTCCAGGAAGTCTGGATCAGAAATCCGACCAATAACGGAGACGCAGGAAAGCCGGCGGGAATCGAAGCACAGACCTGATGGCAAAATGGACAGCAGCAAAGGACACACTGATGGAGGACGACCGGACACACCACGGCAGAAACATAACAGAAGTTCGGACTCACGACACAAAGAGGAAAAGAATCACAACTGTCACCAAACCCACATCAGCCAGCCTGAGTCTCTAAAAACCATGAGCAAGGCAGAGCGTAACTCCAGTCATGTTGAAGACAAAGGCAGGGATAGAGTCATGGATAAGGAGAGAAATAAGCTCATGGACAAGGATGGAGATAAGGATAGAGAGAGAGAGAGGGACAGACATGGAGAACGGGATAAGGACAGAGGTAAGGACAAAGGTAGACTCAAAGAAAAGGATAGAGATCGGATTAAGGAGAAGGAAAGAGAGAAGGAAAAAGATCAGGATAAAGACAGAGACAGGGTCAAAAACAAAGATAGAGTTAGAGAAAAGGACAGACATAGAGGAGTGGACAAAGAAAGAGAAAGGGACAAGGACCGAGATCGGGACTTGGACACAGAAAGAGATAAGAATAAGGAAAGAGATAGGGACTTAGACAAAGAAAAAGATAGGGTTAGGGAGAAAGACAGGGTTAAGGACAGAGATGGGGATAAAGATAGAGGTAGAGATAAGATCAAAGATGGAGATCGAATTAGAGATAAAACCAGAGATAGGGCTGAGGGCAGGGACGGCGAGGCAGTCAGAGAAAAAGAAAGGAAACACAAAAGTTTGTCAAAAGAAAACTGCAGCAGACACAAACAGTCTCCTGACCAAAGTATGAAACCTGATAGTGCAAGAGTGAAACAAGATGGAAGCAGAAAATCCACTGACCACAGTGGTCAAGAAAGGACAGAAAGCTCCAGCTTTCAACACCTCCAAAATCAGAAAGAGAGGAAAAGTGGGCACGACGGCACTAGTGGCCAAGCCGTAAATAAACAGCAGTCCGAGAATAAAATGAGTGAATTCCCCTCTTACCTGCTGGGTGGAAATTCAGGAAGTCTGAAGAACTTTGTGATTCCTAAACTGAAACGGGACGACAGAGAAAAAGAGGCCCAGGTTCCGGGCAAACCGGTGGACGGCTGGCGGGAACCTCGGGTCAGACTGGAGAGAGTTTCACTGGTGGAAAACTTAAACAAAGGAGCTAAACCTGTTGTGGTGCTCCAGAAACTAAACATCGATGAGATCAAAAGCATCATAAGGGAGAGCAGGAATGCTCACAAGTCCAGGAACTGGTCATCCTTTGGCAAGTCAGGGAGAGGTACGTTCTACAGTATTCCATTCATGTTCTTTGAATATGTGATACAAGTAAATATGTGGGAAGTGGGTGACACAACAGCCTCTGGATTTGTGGAAATCACCATCATTAATCCGAATAAAAGGTTGTGCTGTTAGCTTTATTTTGAAGCTCACTCACTTCCTGTGCTTACAGAGATGTCGTTTGGCGAGAAGCCAAACAAACGCAGACACAGTCTGATCAGTAAGACCCCCAAGTATGCTGAGATGGACTCTGATGAAGAGGAGGAGGAGGAGGAGGAGGAGGACTCTGGTGATGAGGGTGAGCCTCAAAACAACTCAGCGATCACCAGTACACACCAGAGTAATATAATTGAACGTTAGGGCTAGGCAGTATTTCACTATCTATTCAGTATGGTTGAGCTGTGTGAAATGTGGTTTTTCTATCAAAACATTTTGATGAACTATTCTGCTTTCGAAATCAGCGCCAAGAAGGAAATAGTCAGATTTCTCACCAAAAAATAGTGGCTTAAATGATGGTATCACACTTCCAATGCAGGACCAATATGATGAACGTCAACTGCATTATCTGACGTGTTATTTTCCAATATTAAAGCAAATACTGAGTTATCTGAATTTTGGAATACTCACTTTTTTATGATTTCAGGCTTCCTGATTTGATGTAGTCCTATTATACATATATCAAAGTATATAATTAAGATGTATTAAAGAAGAGTACGATAAGAACTCCGTTTTTTCTGTTTTTGTATCAGCTCCTAGGAAAAGGCGCAAGAAAGATCAAGACAAATCATGGAAGCGTGAAGAGAAGAAAGGTCGTCACCGTCAGCGCCACTGGAGCTCAGATGAACGTGAAGGCAGTCCACCGCCAAGCTTAGGGGATGGTGAGTATTTAGTGCAAGGGCCCGGTCCAAGGCCCACCTATTCATACTCATACCAGGACCCATTTAAAAAGAAGCTCCCAAGTTTTTTTGGGCTAATCTGTTTATCGATTAAATCTCAAATCACCAATTGCTGGGCCGATGGAAGCCCCGGAATACAATTAAAACGAATAGGTTCTTTAAACTTTTACGTATCCAAATGTTACGGGTTCTGTTGCCAAAACGTTGTTTGTTTTCTGTGAAGGCAAAGTGATTTCGTGGGAAAGTCTGACGCTTCTGTCAAAGATCTGACAAAGATATTGTGTGTTCCTTTATTTCAGTTGCCAAAAAAATGAAGAAAAAACAGAAAAACCGAAAAGCATACGAAAAGATGAGACCAGAGGGTAAATCTTCAAATTCGATGTATAATGTATTTCACGATAACATAAAAACACTATTCTTATCAAGCGATCTCCTAATATTTATTCAACAGAACTGCTGGACTCCTCCACATTTAAGAGATTCACAGCCAGTGTAGACAACATCCTTGAGAATCTGGAGGACGTGGACCTCACTGCTGCAGGTAAACACGCTCTGTGTATTTCCCAAGGATCCTGAAAGTTTGACAAAGTGGTAATATAAATATCTATGTGCACTCGCTCAGACGACGATGATGAGATACCTCAAGAGCTCCTGCTTGGGAAGCACCAGTTGAGCGAGCTGTGCAGTGATTCTGCAAAGATTAAAGATATGGGCATCTTCAACAAGGTAAGAGGAGCGTGTGTGTGCGTGTGTGTGCGCGCGCGCACCGTCACGCAGATTTTTTTATCCATCTGGCCATAGTTACATAATTCTGAAAGTGACCAATCATCTGTTTAATCCACAGTTTCCATCAGATAAATTGGTTAAAATGATGAATATTCTGGAAAAGAACATTCAGGACAGCGTCAAACTTTCCACACTCATGAATCATGTAAGTAATCAGATTACTTTTATTCTTTTACTTCTTTGCATCTGTTCTTTTTTGCCTTTTCAGCAAACTTTGGTTTTGTTTTTTTTAAACGGAAAAACTAGTGAATTTATTTCAGTGGATATCAACATACTAATTGACCTTAATGAAGATCCGTGTGATTGACTTCTGCTTCCCTAAATGCTGCAGGTCTTTTGTCTTCTGGCTCAGCTTTCCTATTTTGATGTTCATCCCGTTTGTTCTGGGCCCAATAACTAGAATCAATGTTTATGACACAATTACATGCATTTCTAATGAAAAAAAACTTCACATTTAATATCCAAAAGGCCAAAACTCAGTTTCATTCTCATATTGTAAAAGTCTCGTTTTCGCCATCCTTGAAAATTATGGAGACTGAGCACCAACAACATCCGTTTACAAACTCTGAAACAAATCTTCCAGTAGAATTCACTTGTGACCAGGTCGCATGGTAAATTTAACTTATTTACACTTGTTTTAGATGAAGTATTACTTTAATCCCCAAAAATATGTCGCTGCCTTCATACAGTTGACCGACATACTACTGTAGCTGGGGTAGGCACACAACTGAAAGCTCATTATTCTCATTTCCCTGATGTTTTTTTTGGGGGGGGGTTTTATAGGGTAATGATTCTATGGATGAGGAGCGGCTGTGGCGTGATCTCATCATGGAGCGGGTGACCAAGTCCGCTGACGCCTGTCTGACTGCGCTCAACATCATGACGTCTCCACACATGCCCAAGGCTGTTTATATAGAGGATGTGATTGAGAGGATGCTGCAGTACACCAAGTTCCATCTGCAAAACTCTCTGTACCCCCAGTATGACCCGGCTTACAGAGCCGATCCCCATGGAGGTTAGTCTGTCTAAATTGTAGATCAGTCCTGCAGTAATCCAGATTGTGATTCACTAATTAACAGTATTACTAAGATGTTGCATGTGTGCTTACATTTGCATTCACTAAAAAGTAGAGGGCATCTTCATTTTGACATCCGGCTGCTGTTCAGGTTCACTCAACTTTTTCTTCCTTTTTTTAAAAATTCTCTTGTCTTTCTCTTCAAGGTGGCATGCATAATTCAAAGAGCAAGAGAGCAAAGTGTTCTGCCCATAAGCAGAAGGTGGTCATTGTGCTGTACAACAAAGTGTGTGATATTGTCAACAACATCTCAGAACTCCTGGAGATCCAGCTGCTAACTGACACCACAATTCTTCAGGTGAGACTCTCAGTCTGTCCCAGTGTCAGTCCAGTTCTTGACTACATCTGATCTTTGACTCTTGGCCTCCCTCAATAAGGTATCCACGCTTGGTATTACACCCTTCTTTGTGGAGAATGTCAGTGAGCTTCAGCTGTGTGCCATCACAATAGTAACAGCAGTAAGTTTGACCCGGCGTATTGTTACTTTGTTGTTCTTAATAAATGTTTTCCTGCGTACATCATCACATCACCCCTTTTGATTTGGTACTTTGAATTTTACTCCTCCGTAGGTGTTCACGCGTTACAAGAAGCACAGGCAGCTCATTCTTGAAGAGATCTTCACGTCCATGGCGAGACTGCCCACGAGCAAACGCAGTCTTAGAAACTTCAGGTGGGGGCCAGGATGAAAAACCCTCACCTGACTTATTTATATTTTTCATTGAGTCACCTAAATGAGTCTTCGGTGTTGCTAATGGAACCATGTCTGACTCATACTCAGGTTAAACAGTGATTCGGATAGAGAACCTGTGTATATCCAGATGGTAACAGCCCTGGTACTTCAGCTCATCCAGTGTGTGGTACACCTCCCCTCTCACAAGGACGGAGAAGAGGAACATAGCAAGAAGGTGGGAACCAGGCACTTCACTGATGTTTTAACTGCATTTATCCAAAATGTCTTCTGAATATTTGGAGGTGTACTCCATATTCTTCCACATATATTCCATACCTTTCTTCAAGGTGGACAAAGACATCATTATCACAAATTCTTATGAAACTGCCATGAGGACCGCTCAAAACTTCCTGTCAGTGTTTCTAAAGAAGTAAGTCACTTTTCCTGTTCTCACTTCTCAACACATTCCAGTTTCACCAACTTGTTATTGTCATCAATTGCTTTCTCCAACTGTGTAATGCAATTGGAGAAATTGAGAAAGTATTGTGCATATAATGTCAATGTCACACTGTTTGACACCTTTCAAACAATTTGACTGGCGTGTTTTGCCTGGAATGTGTCTCCCAAATATGTTTTTGATTGCAAATCCATGTGATGCAACTCCATGGAAGCCTGTCAGCATTCAATATTCTCCTGTCATCACTGATGTTGTTAGTCTGTTGAGCAGAGTCAGAAAATGGAGGACAAGTTGATCATTGCTGGCACCTAGTGCTGACCTTGAGAATGAAAATACAGTCAAGACAAACACAGTGTATCGAATGTTAAACCAGTGCTGGTTTGTCTGAGCTGACAGCATTTTTGGGACGATTTGATGACTTGAGGCTGCTGTTGGAAGATGGCTGTGTCCACTAGCAAGCTAATGCTAACTTGGTGGAATTTTCTCACTCTCTTATATCAGAATTGGCAAGGGCTCAAACTTCCTGTACCCTTAAGGCCCTACTTTTAACCTGGTTCTGCCATAGACTTTTCAAAATGCACTATTGTAAAAGATGACTATTACTTGTGTGGCAGGTGTGGCAGTAAGCAGGGAGAGGAGGACTACCGGCCTCTCTTTGAGAACTTTGTTCATGACCTCCTGTCTACAGTCAACAAACCAGAGTGGCCTGCAGCTGAGCTGCTGCTCAGTTTACTGGGTCGATTGTTGGTGAGTAACATCATTCAGTCCAGCCCCACACCTAGTTACTATCTCTGTAACGTTTACAGCTACTCATGCTTCTTGCTGACATGTTTTCCCTCCGCTCTGTGCTCCAGGTGCACCAGTTCAGCAACAAGCAGACAGAAATGGCGCTCAGGGTGGCGTCACTCGACTACCTCGGCACTGTTGCTTCTCGCCTGCGTAAAAATGACGTCACTGGCAAGATGGACCAAAAGGCCATTGACCGCATCCTCAGAGAGGTAATAAAAACAAAAAGGGAATAGTTTAAACATCTATAAGTTTCTGTCACTATTGGACTGGTTTTGAGATGTTCCTGGCTAACTGATTTTGATACAGACTCCAGGTAATGATGAGACCCAACAACTCCAGAAGGCCTTGCTAGTCTACATAGATGAGAACATGGAGACAGACCCATCTCTAGAGGTGGGTGGTACACTTTTGCTGTACAGCACTAGTTTGTGTCATATTTGTGAAGCTCAGCGTTGGCGTGTTGTTTCTTTTATACACATGTTGCATGAAGCTCCAAAATGACTTGGTGTTCATTTTTCATGACCCACTGTCTGCATGCATCTGTCTCACCCAGTTTGCCAGGAAATTTTACATTGCCCAGTGGTACCGGGACGTTACAAGTGAGGCAGAAAAGGCGATGAAGTCTCAAAACGATAACGACGAGGACCGGGAAGGTCAATGTCATTTCAAGGATGTCGACTCCACCGGGGAGATCATGCAGAGGGTCGAAGCCCAAAAGAAATTCTTGCGGAAGGTGATCCGGATTTCATCATCACATTTCAGGTAAATACCACTTCAGCCTGGACAGCTGTACCTGTTCTTACTTGCTCTCCAACACCTATCATGGTATTAATCTGTCTTCTTAACTTTCCTTTTAGGATGAACTCTGACTCAATAGACTATGACGACTCCTGTCTGATTGTCCGATATCTGGCCTCTATGAGGCCATTTGCACAGAGCTTTGATATTTATTTATCACAGGTAATAGGATACATTTTACAAATAAAAGAGAGTTTACATTAAGTTCCTTACTCACTCTCTCTGTGATTCTCCCACATAGATTCTGAGAGTGCTGGGTGAAAGTGCTATTGCTGTCAGAACGAAAGCCATGAAGTGTCTCTCCGAAGTAGTGGCTGTGGATCCAAGTATTCTGGCGAGGGTTGGTCACGCAGATAATTTTCATTTTTACATCTGTAATCGCTGTGACTGAGTTGTTCTCTGAGCAATTCCAAAACTCAGGCAGCCTTCATGCATCCTTTGTAGACACTGACGGAGGACTGAGCTGCTGCTGTTATTGCTGCTGCTGCTCTACGTCTGTGCTGCTTTGAGTGTGGTGTCTTAGAAAGATTATTTTCTCAATTATTTGTTGAATATGTTCCCAACTCACTGATTATTCATTGGTCTAATGACATCCACAAATTTATGAAGGATGTCTGTTTCCATTTTCTGAATGTGATAGCTTGGTTGTGAAGCCAAAAATTCACTAATATTCCATTTGCCTTCACATATACTGCAGAAAGCCTTCAAATTTATTGATCGATTCTCATGCGTTATTTATTTCACAACCTGACCATCAAGACTGTGTTGTAACTAGCAGCCATAAAGTTTACAAGCCAAAGCTGTGCTTCATCAAACTTCCCATTTTGTTTTCCAGTTGGATATGCAGCGCGGGGTTCACTGCCGCCTCATGGACAACTCTACCAGTGTGCGAGAGGCAGCTGTAGAGCTTCTCGGTCGTTTTGTGCTAAGTCGACCTCAACTCATCGAGCAATACTATGACATGCTCATTGAAAGAATATTGGTAATTTTATGATCTAATTCTATATCATGTATATCTATAACCATCTACTCTTTTTCAGCTAATGTGGTCACATCATGTGGCCCTTTTTTATGTGTTTCAAAAAGGTATAAGCAATGTTTGCTTTTGTTTTTGTCGGTAACGCTGGCCTAACAGTTCATTTGAAGTGCAAAAGTTCAACTGAGGTTAAATCTTCACAGTGCCACCTAAAGATCAAATGGTGAATTGCAGCCATTTTGCTTTCGGAGGTTTATTTCAAAAATGCCCATAACCATGCAACAATCCGAAAAATGTATTTTGACTTCACACCTTCACGTTTAATTGTTTGTATATATTTTTCACATTTTCCTCAGGATAATTGGTATTTTGTTATCTTTTATATAATTGTTGTCCTTTATATAATGAAAGGGTACTTATAGTTTGTATTGATCCTTCCCTTGTCTCTAATAGGACACTGGTATTAGTGTGAGGAAGAGAGTCATTAAGATCCTGAGGGATATTTGCTTGGAGCAGCCAGACTTCCACAAGATCACTGAGATGTGTGTCAAGATGATCCGAAGGGTCAACGATGAGGAGGGGATCAAGGTTTGTATTCATGTGAAAGCCTTTTGCAAACCGCTGCTTCTCGTTTTCAATTATTGAACATTTATTTTACCCCAAATCTTTGATGACGCAGAAACTGGTGAACGAGACCTTCCAGAAACTCTGGTTCACCCCGACACCAAATCATGACAATGACGCCATGACCAGAAAAATCCTGAACATCACAGATGTGGTGCGCACTATATACACTGTCAATATACTGTTGTGCTATTGTTTAAAAAAAAATTCAGCGTTTGATATCGTTGTTTTTCGAATTCACTCCAGGTGTTGGCATGTAAAGATTCAGGCTATGACTGGTTTGAACAGCTTCTCCAAAATGTAAGCAGAACCTGAACATTTAGAGGTTTGCCTTTCTTTGCGATAGATGCTGTGGTCATATTTATGTTACGTGTACTGCATATTTTCAGCTTCTAAAATCAGAGCAGGACGCTTCATACAAGCCTACCAAGAAGGCCTGCGGCCAGTTGGTGGACAATCTAGTGGAACACATATTGAAATATGAGGAGTCTCTTGCAGGTAGATGCTTTTTGGCAATTTTTTTTTTTGGATGTGCAACGTATTGTTTATGTGAAGCATTTCAGTACAGTGACAAACTGTCTCTGTTTTTCAGACTGCGAGGACAAAGGTGTCAGCTCAGGTCGCGTGTTAGCATGCATCACCACTCTGTACCTGTTCAGCAAGATCAGACCGCAGTTAATGGTCAAACATGCCATGACTATGCAGCCTTACCTGAGCACCAAATGTAATGTAAGAACCTCATCATCGGAATGATTTCTTTAAGTTGGTTACCAAAGGACTGAAATGAATGCCATTTTATGTGGCGCAATAGTGCCACTTAGTGGTGGATACATGAAAACTTATCAGCTAAGTATTATTTCCTTCTTAGCTTTTGACTCCTCTTATATTATCACTACAGACTCAGAACGACTTCATGTTGATTTGTAACGTCGCCAAGATCCTAGAGCTGGTTGTGCCTCTGATGGAGCACCCTAGTGAGAATTTCCTCACCACCATAGAAGAAGACCTGATGAAACTCATCATCAAATATGGCATGACGGTCTGTCTCTTTCAGATAGTTCTGGAAAAAAACCTGCACAGCACGGATGTTAAGCTACTGAACTGTACTGTTCTCAGTATCATGACATCATTTATTGGGTTTCCCCCTCAGGTTGTGCAACACTGTGTAAGCTGCCTGGGTGCTGTTGTGAACAAGGTCACGCACAACTACAAGTTTGTTTGGGCTTGTTTCAATCGTTATTATGGTATGACAAATGAATGTTTACTCTTACATTCTTATCTATTTTAACATTGAGATGAATAAATAAGATGAACAAAAGCATTGAACACATCATGAGTGTATGAACTACAAGAACAAAAGTTCTTATGATGTCACATATGGGTGTCGTTTTGCAGGAGCTTTGGCAAAACTCAAGACGCAGCACCAAGAAGACCCTAATAGTTCCACGCTGGCAGCTAACAAACCAACACTCCTGCGCTCGCTGTTTACCGTCGGAGCTTTGTGTCGACACTTTGATTTTGACCAAGAAGAGTTCAAGGGTGCTAACAAGGTAGACAACTGCTCTTAGTTCAAATGTTAAAGTGATTCTTCACCCAATAAGTGTTTTTCTCTTTTCAAGTACTGACAAATAGATGTCACAAGTTCACATTGAGAACTGCATTACTTCTTTGTGAGGAGCCAGACATGCATATTTACTGGATAAAGAAGAAGATGTTGGGTTTACCTGCTGCTATTAGCTCCAAGTTAAATATACATATACATATACACACACACACACACACATATATATATATGTGTATGTATGTATGTATATATATATATATATGTATGTGTGTATATATATATATATATATGTATGTATGTATGTATGTATGTATGTATATGTACATATATATATGTGTGTATATGTATGTATATATATGTATGTATACATTTCTGCAGTAGTGCAGTGGGGATGGCAGCGGGGGGGGGGTCTTCATGAGCTCAAGAAACCTATTTTTGTGAGCACTTGAAAAGAACCCTCTTTCAGTGAAGTTTGGCTGATATTGCAGAACTGCTGTCAAACCCATCTTGATAAAAATGTGTGTCTTAGATAATCATAAAGGACAAAGTGCTGGAGCTTCTGCTGTACTTCACTACTCATGAAGAGGAGGAGGTCCAGATCAAGGCTCTCATAGGTCTAGGTAGATAACCTTATCTCTTTGTAACATTGCTATGTTCTGTCATGAATTATCAAACTTGTTCTTGCTATGTACCTAATTCTGTTTTCATCTCAAGGCTTCCAGTTCATCATGCACCCGGAGCTCATGTTTGTGCAGGATGTGAAGGTTCTGTATAACAACACGCTGTCAGATGAAAACAGTTCAGTCAGTCTGAAGATCCAGGTCCTAAAAAACCTGCAGACGTACCTGCAGGAAGAGGACTCTCGAATGCAGGAGGCTGACCGCGAATGTGAGTTGAACAAATCAACTTGTGCCACTCTTGTTTATGTATGATCATCCTCCGACCGATCAAGCTGATGGTTTTGTTTATTTAGGGAAGAAACAAGCAAAGCAGGAGGACCTTAAGGAGATGGGGGACATCTCATCAGGAATGAGTAGCTCCATCATTCAGATTTACCTGAAGCATGTGCTGGAGTCCTTCCTCCACACACAGTCAACTGTTCGGCACTTTGCTCTGAATGTCATTACGCTGACTCTCAGCCAGGGCCTCATCCACCCTGTGCAGGTATGTTTACATCCTCACTCTAGCATATGCTGATCAGGACCACCCAAAACTTGAAATGCCATGTTGAATCAAGATGATCATTTTCCCCTTTTTAAATTTTTTTTTTTAATTTTAGTGTGTGCCATACTTGATTGCCATGGGAACAGACCCTGAGCCAACCATGAAGAACAAGGCGGATCAGCAGCTGGTGGAGATTGATAAGAAATATTCAGGCTTTATCCATGTGAGTGGTTCAAAATCACCAGGGGAGCGACACCTTGCGCACTTAAGTTAAATCAGAAAATATTATGTTGTTCTTTATTTAGATTTGTTTTTTTATGACGTCAATGAAAATCAGCCGCATATCTGCTGTATTCTAAGTGAACTTGTAAGCCCGAGTGCTAGTAAAAATAACATAAAGGCATTTAACTAAGTTTTCACCATTGAATCCACAGATGAAGGCCGTTGCCGGGTTGAAGTTGTCTTATCAGGTACAACGGGCCATCGCTGGATCCAAAGATGCAGTGATCCGAGGTTTTCGTCACAATGACACCGACGCGGCTCTCTGCTCTCATCTTTACACCATGGTCCGTGGGAACCGGCAACACAGACGAGCCTTCCTCATTTCCCTGCTGAACCTGTTTGACGACAGCTCTGTAAGTTCCCCTTTCATTCCCTCGTGTTTATACTGGAAAAATGACTTTCTTCCATGATTCTCCGAGACCTGTCTCAAATCCATCTTTTCCTCCATGTACGTCTATAACAGATATATGATTCTCATGAACAGGACTTTTGAACAATGTTTTTTTTTTTTTTTTTTTACTGTGTTGCAGAAAACAGAGGTGAACATGCTGCTATTCATAGCAGACAACTTGGCCTGCTTCCCTTACCAGACCCAAGAGGAACCTCTCTTCATCATGCATCATGTAGATATTACTCTGTCTGTGTCCGGCAGCAACCTGCTCCAGTCTTTCAAGGAGGTGAGAAACTTTAATGGCCTGTTTGTTTGCTGATCCTGTGATGTTTTGGGGCAGGTCCATTTAACATAGTGAAGATTTCATTTTTTTTTCCAGTTATGTGGGCTGCAGTCACGATGGTGGATGCTCTCCAAGTGCCCTCTAGTTCATTTTCTTTACCATGTCATAAATATTCTAACTTGTGGAATGTTTCTTTTGTATATTTTTGAGTTTGAGTGAAATTTTCCTCCATTCAGTCTTTACGAAAGGGACCTGTACAACAGCGAAAAAAGATGATCAAAAAGAAGAAGAAGAAGAAGAAGAAGAAGAAGAGGAAGCAGCAGCATCGGAGGAGAAAACACAGCTCTGATGACACTGATGAGGAGAGCAGCAGCAGTGAATCCAGCAGCAGCAGTAGCAGCAGCAGCAGCAGCAGCAGCAGCAGCAGCAGCAGCAGCGATGAGGAAGAGGTTCACAAGCCAAAAAAAAAAGATTCAGACTCTGACATGGACGATGAAGACACAGTTATGGACCGTCTACCTGAAAACCCCACACCTCTGCTGGACTTCGCCATGGCTTCACAGGGAATCTTGCTACTGCTTGTTCTCAAGCAGCATCTGAAGAATCTCTATGGCTTCTCAGACAGGTAGGCTACTCCCGGGATCGGTCATTAAGCCTTCATTACGAGTGTTCACATGACTTAAAGTCAACGGAACATTTTACTTGTGCCGCAGCAAAATCCAGAAGTACTCGCCAACCGAGTCTGCCAAAGTGTACGACAAGGCGGTGAACAGGAAACCTAAGGTGCACTTCAACCCTCGTCAGACACTGGACTTCCTGAAAGGGGATCGAGCCAAAGCTGATCTCAGCTACCAGATGAAGAGGGACATTGTGAAACAGTATTTGGATGTAAGTTGTAATTCAGACCCGGTTCTCCACTGATGACCGGTGGACCAGTTGTTACTTATCTTACCATAAATTAGGTGAGTGCCAACTCATTTAAATGTTTACCTCCTTTTATCTCTCAGTTCAAGGTCCTGATGGAGCACTTGGATCGTGAGGAGGAGGATGAGGAAGGGGGCGAAGCAAGTGCCAACGCCAGAAACAAAGCAATTACTTCGCTGCTAAGGGGCCCCAAACCCCGCAACCACAACCACAACGATCACGCTGCGCCAGTGGAGTCTGACGATGAAGAAAGCGAGGATGAAGATCCCCCAGCGGTTAACACTTCTAACTTTCTTTAAGCATGGAGCTGTGATTATTGAAAGGATTCATATGTCATCTTCTTTTAATCACACTAAATAAGAGATAAATGGGTTCCCCCCAAATAGCATATGCACTTATCCAAAACTCGAAATGTGTAATTTCCCTACAGCAGTGTTCAAAAGTCTACCTGCTCAGCCCCAGTTCAGGGGCCTCCTGTACATCCAGTAGGCCCAGCCTTCCTGTTATGGCCTTTAGAAGTGTGGTTGCCCACTAAAAGCACACACTGTGCTCTCTGTCCTGCTGCTGTCCCACAACCCCAGTTGAACTTCGCTCTGAAGTCCAGTTGATCCTAAAACCCTGCAGCAGATTTACAAACAGGCATTAGTTGGATGAACCCATCAGGAGTTCAGCAGAAAGTTACATATGACTGTAAAAATTAAGTCAGTTTAGTCTGGCTCTACATCTCTAAAGATGTAGGATGGTGCATGATGGGAGGCTGATGATCAAACACAGGCAACGTACAACGGTTAGGCAGCACCATTTGCCGTGCAGCAGTCAAACAGTCACCCGGGATTCAGTGCAGCTGAATATTTACTTAATGATCCAAAAAAAGAGCACATACAGAGACATATGGGGAGAGTGCAGTGTGTGGAAATTCTGCCACTTCTAAATTTGAATGTCTTCCACAGCGAAAACCGAGGAGAGGCGAGGACTCTGCAGATGATTGCGGTCACATGAACGAAACAGTGGAGGCCATGGATGTTGTCGCCATCTGCTGCCCCAAGTATAAAGACAGACCACAGATCGCCAGGGTCATCCAGAAGACCAAAACTGGCTACAGTATACACTGGATGTCTGGTACTTACTCTGGGCCCTGGGCTGAGGCCAAGAAACGGGACGGTCGCAAAAAGGTGCCTTGGGTCGACACGATCAAGGAGTCGGACATTATTTACAAGAAGATTTCATTGACAAGCGGACAAAAGCTTACAAACAAAGTGGCACAGACGTTACGGGCGCTATACGCTGCCAAGGAGGGGTCTAGGCGTTAATCACCTGATTTTACTCACACAGAATCCCTTGACAGTCCAAATCTATGAGGACCCAATATGTTACAAAAAGAGAGACATGAAAACCTCTTTATATTTAAGGACCTGATAGAGAGGACGTCTTGTGAACACGGACGTGATGAATTGAAACAAAAGAAAAAAACACCAGAAGGAAATGTTTGGGGAAACATTGTGTGGGAGTTCCTTCGCTGTTGTGCAGCAACTTGGTTGTTTGATTTTTACTCCCACTGTATTATAGTTTAACTAAACATGTTTATATCTGAACATAATTCTGTAAAAATAACAAAGTGAATGTTGGAAATTAGTGTATTGATGATGTTCTTAATAAAGTGTTTTTGGAGTTTAAAGTAGCACCAGATTAATTGATGTACTCTGATTCTAACAGGTTTTGTATACATATCTTACATGTTTTGGTATTTGACAAACTTGAAGCACTGAAGTATCTATGCTTATATGCACAGGAAGAAGTGATATTTTCATATGGATTTTGATGATTTTGATCAGAGAGGAAGAAAAGAGACACCCACTTCAACCGTAAAACTTTTGTTCTTGTAGTGGCTTGACGCTTAAATGTTAGGGAATCATAGTCGAGGCCTTCACCATATTCATGCTTTAGCAAATTTTTAATTTAGGCCATTTTTATTGCCTTTCTTCTTACTTGATCATTTTTGCTTTATTTCAGGCTATGCAGTGCCCTATTGGGGAAAAAAAGGCATTTTGAGGAGTAACTCTACAGTATATAATATGCACTGTAAGGGGAAATGCACAATTCTTTTTAATTATTAAATTTTCAATTAATTTTTTCCTCTGAAATAATGCCATCCATCTCACATATATGGTTGAAAGGGGATAGTGCACCCACAAATGAGTAGAAGACGATTTGTAAGACGTATGTATTCGACTGATAGAGGCAGCAGAAAACTTAACCCAGTGTAGTCTGCGAAAAATTTGAGAGGCGAAGAAGAAGAACCGGAAGAAAACCTCTCACCTCCTCAGCGGTTGTATGTGCATGAGGTTGGCGGGCTGGGAGTTTTGTATGTGTTGGATGTGATTGTTTTAAATTTGAAAGTGGACAAAACGATTTATTTATAAAGTCAAGACCAGGCGGGATACTTCCGGTCGGGTAAAACCACCAGTTCACTTTAAAACACCATTTAAGGCTTAGCTTATTTAGCATTTTATGCAAAGAGTTTAATGCTAGCAGACAGCTAACAGCCGGTTTCTCATCAATTTGCTAGCCGTAAGTCAGCTAGCACCGCAGGACTCATGATTAAGGAATGGTATCTCGGCTGTTTTTGCTAATATTATTGCTGGTGTGACTGGCTTTCTCCATAGGAAAGTTCGCGGTGGTAGCCCAGTCATGCCGTCCAGCGCCGGACCCAGCAGCCCCGCCGCTGCTCTCGCTGAAGCGCTTGATAATTCTGCCCGGCTGATTGACAGACACCTGCAGGATGACCGCTGTTTTCCGGACCTGTCCGAGCTGCTGAGCGTCCCCTCTCACAGTAAGTAACGGGGAGGTGGGAGGGGTGGAGGGGAACCAAGGAGAGAACTCGACTTAACTTTGTTTACATTGGAGTTGCCGTGGTGTTGGAAGGTAAATATCCAAATACAGTTTGAGCCGAAGATTTGACTTGTATACATGAAATTTGTGTTTTCAAAGGTACAAGGTACATGCACTTAGTAGATATTAGTACTTATTAAATAAGTCATTCCTAGCTTGGTTGTCACTATCATACTTTTCTTTACTAAAGAAAACTTTTTAATTTCCCCTATACAAAATGTTGTGTAGTGTACAGAATTGCAACTCATACTTAAATAGTTTGAAGGAAATTCTACATACTTTTTTTAATGTTGCAATAGAATATATACAATCTTTATCCGATGACACCAAACATTTTGTCTTATGGTAAAAAGTGTGTTCTACTTTAAACCTCTTTTTGGTTCTTCCTGTTAGGATGTCTGGAAAAGAAATCCTCATTTGAAACATGATTCATATAGATTTTTTGTGTTATTTATAGTTTATGGTTCTGCAACTTAATAGCATGTAATTACAGTATAAAAGTTCAAATGGCTCCTGTTGCGCTAAAAATGATCTTGGTGATTTCTATATATTTTAAATAGCGATTGATATGAGATCCAGGACACTGGAGGGTTAATGGCCATCAAAGCATGTTTCTGTCTGGAGGTATTAGTTTTCTAGCACAAAGGTGAAGAGGTCGCACACTCTTTTGAACACAGATCATAGTTATGTTTACACGTGCAGGCTGCAGAAACATTTGTGTTGCTAAATAAATTCCCTCTATCAAGGACTGACATTAGCACAAGCAAGTCTTAAAAGTTATAAAGTGGCAACTTTGTGTGTGCAATCATTTGATACGACAAACTGTGAATGAAATATGTTTGGCGCTTAATGGCTGAGTCTTAGCTTAGCTCGTAGTGATACTTGTGTTTTTGTTGATTTTGTTTTTAGATATGCCCTCCCTCTCTGGAGTGTCAGATATGGACTATCCCCTCCAGGGCCCGGGTTTACTCAGTGTTCCAAACCTCCCGGAGCTCAGTGCAGTCCGCCGAGTCCCTCTACCGCCGGAACTGGTGGAGCAGTTCAGCCGTATCCTTTTATGTTATCAGGAGTTATTCGTGTTATTTAGTTATTGATCTTCTGGAAAAAGGATTTCAACTTAACTCTTTTCTAGATATGCAATGTAACTGTTTGATGGGAGTGTTTCCTGAGATTTGTCGAGCGTGGCTCACTGTCGACAATGACATATTCATGTGGAATTATGAAGACGGGTGAGTGTGATTAGTATCTGCACTCTTAAGTGACCAGTGAAATGCATTTAACATGGTGATGGCGAGCCTGGAATAAACACACCTTCACAATTATTGTTTTGCTGTGTGTTTGCAGAGGAGATGTGGCCTATTTTGACGGCCTTATTGAAACTATTCTGGCTGTGGGGCTTGTAAAACCCAAACAAGGTACATAGGTGTCAACACTTAAGCTTGTGCTTCATTTTACGAACCGTCTTTGACTGGAACTTCATTTGTGTTTACCTTGTCAGGAATTTTACAGCCGCACATTCACTACCTCTTAGTACTGGCCACTCCTGTGGATGTAGTCATCTTGGGTTTGAGCTTCCCCAACAGCCAAGCTGGTGAGTCTGTCACTGCACTCGCGGGATTCGGTCAGCGTGGGACAGAAGCTGTGTGTTAAATCAGAAGAATTGCATTCGTTCATCTCGGTCGTCTTTTTTGTCTCTTGTTTTATCACAGGATTGAATGATAGCATGTCTGGTGGGATGCAGCTGCTTCCAGACCCCCTCTTCTCAATCCCCACAGACAACACCTACATCCTCTCCATCACCTCCACAGACCTGGGTCGTATATTTATGGCAGGGAAGGACGGCTGTCTCTATGAGATAGCATACCAGGCGGAGGCAGGCTGGCTGAGTCAGCGCTGCAGGAAAATCAACCACTCCAAGAGCTCTCTGTCCTTCCTCATCCCTTCTGTGCTCCAGTTTTCATTCTCTGAAGATGGTAAGAAGGAGAGCAATGTCCCAAAATGAACGTGTCAGTTCACCAGCCAAATGTCTGGTAAATTAAACACTCTACCAGCCAAAAAATTGATACACGAGGGCTAAAAACTGTCGTGAAAGATGAAAAGTAGGCAAATAAATTGTGTTTAGACATATAGATAGACAACCATTCACACTCACAGCTACGGTCAATAGAGTGTCAATTAGCCTAGTCCCCTCTTGATGTAGAATTGACCAATGTATCTATTTCAGCATAGGACATTTTTAAGAAGATGTCATATTTTTCAAATTAAACAACCATTCCCCTTCCCTTCAAAGAGATTTCATCACTTACAAGGTGCACGTGAATGCATCATGAAGTTGTCTTGCAGGCTGAATGACATATACAAAGCTATGAGATGAGCGCTAGTGGCGGTGCAGGGGTACCCACTCCCATATGGTTGCGCACCAGAGAGGGAGCAGGGCTCCAGAAATAGAACCCATATAGGAGTCTGGAGGTGGTTTGTGGCTGGAGCTTCCTCGTCTGATCAGACTGTCTTGATCACCTCAGTGTTTTTTTTTGCATGACTGTTTTTGGTCATAATATTTACCCACCACTTGTCAGATTGTCCTTCGTTGTTTTTTAGAAGACGATGCACTTCATCTACTTCAACCTTTCTCCCATCTTTACAGATCCAGTTTTGCAGATTGCTGTCGACAACTCCCGCAACACACTCTTCACACGCTCTGAGAAAGGCGTCTTGCAGGTATGACGTTTCTGGCTCACATCAACAACTTAACTGCCATCAGTGAGCTGAAATAGTTGTGTTTCTCAGGTTTATGACCTTGGCGCCGATGGGCAGGGGATGAGTCGTGTCGCGACCATGTCCCAGAGCACTATTGTGGCAGCTGCTGGAAACATTGCCAGGTATCTCTGAGAGCTTCCTTCTCATTTGTAATCACACTGTCACAAAATGAAGAAAGAAAGGGTTTTAGTTTTGTCATTTTGAACCTCTCCTCCCCCGTTTGCAGGACAATTGATCGCTCGGTCTTCAAACCAATCGTCCAGATTTCTGTAATTGACAGATCCGAGTCCTCAGACTGTCACCTGCTCGCTGTAACTCACGCAGGTAAAGACGACCAACGCTGTTGATAATGCTCAGAATGATGAAGAGTCACATGCTCATACATCCTGTAAATACTTCACCAGGTGTGCGTCTCTACTTCAGTACAACTCCCTTCGCCCCTCCACACCAGAAGCACGCAGCAGTTCGACCAACCCTGCTAGCTTTAGTCCATGTCCGTCTGCCACCAGGGTTTTCTGCCTCGTCTACCCTGCAGAAACCCGCCAAAGTCCATAAGGCACTACACAGCAAAGGTAAAACTGTTTACACTTGGAATTCCTTTCTCGCCCAGTGTTTCCATTCACAGGACAATGAGCAGGAATGCAAATGTATGAAATTATTTGTCTGTTCTGTGTTTAAATGTGGCAGGGGTTCTGTTGATGGCTGCTTCAGAGACAGAGGACAATGACCTCCTGTGGTGCATCAACCACGACTCATTTCCCTTCAAGAAACCTTTGATGGAGACTCAGGTGGGTAGAGGAGCAGCGTGGTGCAAAAGGATTTCCACCTTGATAGCGGGGTTTGTTTATCAGAGGCAAAGAAGGAAGGAAGAGTAGATAAGTGATATAAAGCATTCTGTTTTTTTGAATGTCCGTGAATGTATTTTAAATGTAGCTGTTGTTGTTAAAGCATCATGTCTCTCTATTATGTTTCATTGCAGATGATGTCGACTGTTGACGGACACACTTGGGCTGTTTGTGCCATTAATGAGGAGAGGCCAACCAAGATTTTCTCTCCTCTGAACAAGGACCTGATCCCCATCCCTGATTCACCCGTTGTAGTCCAGCAGCACAATATCCCTCCACAGAAATTTGTTCTTCTTTCAGCAAAGGTTAAAGCTGTCTTTGTGGTGCTGCTGATTATAAAGCTCTGTATTTTCGGTATTTGCTGAATGCTAACCCTCATGCTCTCCTACAGGGGAGTCACATCTTCCAAAAACTACGGCCGGTCGACCAGCTGCGTCACCTGCTGGTGAGCTGCGCTGGTGGAGAAAGTGAAGAGATTGAACGCTTCTTCAAACTGCACAGGGTACGGATAATATGTTCTGAAGTGACAGCCTTTTTTACACTGTTGGACACACATCTGATTGGCTTCTCTACTGCAGGAGGAGCAGGCGTGTGCAACAGCATTGATTCTGGCTTGTTCCAGAGCTGCGTGTGACAGCGAGGTTTCACAGTGGGCCACGAGAGCTTTCTTGAGGTCTGATAACGTGATTTTAAAAGATTGAATGAATTCATTAACATACAGCTGTACATCTATTCAGCATATGAGCTACAAACGCTGTCTTCTATTAATGTGATTAGATATGGAGGAGAGGCACAGATGAGATTCCCTGCAGCCATGACCTCTCCTAGTACTGTAGGACCCATGATGAGCTCCCCAGCACCAGGTAAATGATCCAAGAAAATTAGTTGGGGGGGGGGGGGGGTGTTACCTTGTCAGAACCAGACAATCAGGCAGATACCCACCTCTCTTCTGTGGCTGCATTAGAAGCCCACAGAGATGCTATTTAGCTTAGCACAATGAGTGGGAGTGGAGGGGAACTGTGAGCGTACCTCTGCCAAATGTCACCAAATCCACTTCTCTCGTTCTGTCTTTGCCTGCAGAATGAGAACCTGGGTTTTGTGTAAAACTGCAACTGCTAATCATGGTTACAGCAAAAGGAAAAATAACTGGTATCACGGTCATAAAATACTTAAAAGCCCAAAGTCTGAAATTATAATAAAACAAAGCAAGATCTTGAAATGTCTAATATTTCCTGTGAAGTCTTAAAATAATATTAAAAGGGTATTGATATATTTTTTTTTAATGTTTTTTGAACTCTGTTAATTTCTTATTTGAAATGTCATCGTATCTGTTCTAATCCCTCAAGGCATTTTGCCGCCAGCTTTCACCACACCGTTTACACCGATGCCGTCTGGTGCCGCCCCCATCACACCCTTGTCTGCTGGTCCGGAGGTGATTTTCTCAGGGAAACACAATGGCATCTGTATCTACTATGCTCGCATTCTTGGGTCAGTAATTCCTGCTATGATTCTTCACTTTGATGTGTTTTGCGGATATGAGCCTAAATATGTGTGCTCTTCTCTGTCCTGAATTATTGTGAAGATGTCCATCAGTCTATCATTATTTTGTTTTTTAATGGAAATGTAAAATTTAGAAAAAGAGGTCACATTCCAGTATCGAAATATTAAGATTTAAAATGCTTTTAGTTAGGATGTTCTTGCATTCGGGGCGGCACGGTGGTGCAGTGGTCAGCACTGTGGCCTCACAGCAAGAAGGTTCCAGGTTCGAGTCCCAGCTCAGGCACGGGATCTTTCTGTGTGGAGTCTGCATGTTCTCCCTGTTCCTGTGTGGGTTCTCTCTGGTACTCCAGCTTCCTCCCACAGTCCAAAGACATCAAGAGAGGACGAGGCTGATTGATACTCTAAATTGACCGCAGGTGTGACTGTGAGTGTGAATGGTTGTCTGTCTCTATGTGTTGGTCCTGAGATGGACTGGTGACCTGTCCAGGGTGAACCCCGCCTCTCACCCGAAGGCTGCTGGGATAGCCCCCCCCCCCCCAAGCATAAAATGTTTTTTCCAATAATTTATGACAGTGTTCTGCAAAACAGACCTAACTACTTTGTCTGAGCAGTGGCTGCTGATGCTTGATGACCTTTTTTGATTTTTTCTGACCAAACAGAAACATTTGGGACGCGAGCATCGCCGTAGAGAAAATCATGTGCAATGGAAGTCAGACTGTCAGTATTGTAAGTGTTACATTAACAGCAGTTAAACTCCGATGCTACGTGAATAGAGTCGTGGTCGGTGGTCTCACCTGCTCGTTGTGCCCACAGTTAGAAAGCAGCGTCGGCTCAGGCGATCTGGAGTCGGTCCTCCTGGAGCTCCGGGGTTTGCGGGAGTTTCTGGATAAAAACTCTCAGTTCAGTCCATCTTCTCTGGGTGGTGCAAGGTGAGTTCTGGTTATAGGTTCACTTTGAATCTTACAGTGAAACAATTTGTGTGTTTATAGCTGAATTGGTTACTTCGACACATTCACCTCCATTCACCGGATAACCAGTCTAAAACAGTCTTGCCGAGTATGATTGGCTGATTCACTTGCAACTTTCTAATTTAAAACACACACACACACACATACACTCACACATACCCACATACATACATACACAAGCTCTTGGAACTTCTGTTCCTCAACATGGAGGAAGCCAGCAGGCTCACCCCTTCTCCGCTTATCAAAGAGAATAAAAAAAAATCTGATGGGATAACTCCATTTTAATGGTTTCAAGGCCTTAACCCTTTGATTTCTCTGCAAATTTGATAGAAAATGAAGCTTAACTCTGACAGAAGAGAGAAATGTTAGTAAGTTCAAGATTTGAAATTTAACATTTAAAATGCTAATATGTTTGGCATTCTGAAGTCCAGCTGGTCCCTGAGGTATCCCCTCTTCATTTTCACCGCTTTAACATTAATAGCAGTGCATATGCGACCACACGTGGCCTGCCTGTCGTTCTTTCATTACTGTGACTTCTTCTTATGGTACTGTAACATACCCTCTGAATATCAGCCATTCTGCTCTTTTACAGCTTCAGTTCCCCTGCCAACCTGCAACAAAGGCTGCTGGGATTTATGCGTCCTGATGGTTCCAGCTCTCAGCAGGTTCAGCAGGAGCTCCAGAGGAAATATTACAGTGAGTGAATGAATGCAGGATGTCACATTTTCTCTCATCAGTCGTGGAATCTTTAAACGGGACGGCTTCTATCAAACACTGAATCTACATCTCGACTGACTTCATTTGCTGGCAGATAAACTACAAGTCCACGTGTTAAAGGACAGAGAAGGATTGTACTTATTTTTCAGCTTGATTCCATCTTACGTAACTCCATATCTTTTTGTCTCCAGCCGAGGCCCAGTTTTACGAGAAAGGGTCCCTGCAGGCCATCCAGCAGTTGGTTCATCGCTCCTATCAGACTCTGGCCCTCTGGAAGCTGCTCTGTGACCATCAGTTCAGTGTCATATTGTCTGACCTGCCAAAGGTACAACTTCACACCGACACTTCTCCTGCATTACAAGCGGGCGCTCATACATCATCACCTCAGTGTTCATCCACACCCTGCACCTCCAGGTCTGAGCCTTATGCTTTGTTTCCACAAACTCATAGTAGTTTTGTAAGGCGATAGAAATGGCCACTGATTAGCCTGTGGTGAGAGGTGACACACCAGTGTAAACTCATGTGAACGTTATGTCCCAGCAAGAGTAAGTTTGGAAAATATTGCATTTCTGTCTCACTGCAGTCGAGGAGAGATTTTTCATTTTTATAAATGAATCACTTTCGATGACTTTGCATCATGCAGGCGCTCCTTTGATTTCCCTCCCTGACTCTTCCTCTCTTCTTTGTAGGAGTTTCAAGAGCAGCTGAAGGGAGCAAGTTTTAAGGACGTAGTAATCCGGGGCAAGGAGCTGACCGGAGCGCTGATCACAGCACTCATTAATGTCTACATCAAAGATAACGCCTCAGTGGTTGCCATCAGCAATCACCTGCGGGACACCTGTCCGCTGCTGTACAGCACCGAAGACAGTATTTGCTCAAAGGTTGGTGCATCACAAACATGTCACAAATGACGCAAATGTGGTTCTCTGCAGCATGAACCCTTCAAATGGATCGAAATGTCACTGTTCCATGTGGTAAACAGAGCCCAGTGAAGCAGAAACACAGCAGCATGTGACCTCAGAATCATGAATCGTGTGTGTCTGTACTGAATGATGCGTTTGTTTCCCACTCAGGCTAATGAGTTGCTGCAGAGTTCCAAGCAGATCCAGAATAAAGCTGATAAAGAGAGAACGCTGAGAGAATCTCTACGGCTCTACCAGCAGATCAGCCAGAACACAGACCTGCCGCTCGTCTGCTCCCAGTACCGACAAGGTAGAGATTCACCTCACTGTCCCTGCTCCCTCAGCTGCTTTGCAGATTATTAACGCTGTTCACCTGCCTCAGTGCGTTTCTATGAGGGAATCCTCGAGTTGTGCCTCACAGCAGCAGACAAGAAGGATCCACAGAGACTTGGGCCCCACTTCTACAAGAATGGAGAACCAGAGGAGGACCGCGCGGGACAGCAGGCCTTCCAGGAGAGGTAACTGGAGGGGCAGCACTAGTATTGGCAACGAGTTGGCTTTTCCTGATTGTGACCAATATTCCATCCCTCCTCTTTCCACTCCAGACTTCTTTGTTATAAATGCATCACAGACACCATGCAGGAGCTGGTGAACCAAAGCAAAGCTGCCCCTCAGTCCCCCAGTATCCCGAAGCAGCCTGGACCCCCTGTCATGACCTTAGATCCTAACATGCTCAGTAACGAAGAAGCAGCAGCCCATGTGAGTAAGAACTAAGACGAAGCATTTACAACCAAAGACGTTTGTTGTTTTAAAGATGATACACATTTTGTTTGGGGTTTTTTTTCTTGCCAATTTGATGCCAGTGATGGTTGCAAAATGCCATCTTTTCTCTTGCAGTATGAGCTGATGCTGGGTCTGGCCCAGAGATCCCAGGATGAGCTGTTTCACATCGCTCTTTACAACTGGCTGATCCAGGCTGACCTGACCGACAAGCTCCTTGAGGTTCGTCGCTGCTGTGTTTAGATGTTTTTTTGTTGTTGTTGATGTTGCTAAAATTGAGTTTTTTGGAGGATTATCAGAAATAGTGGAGGAACGTGCTGTTTTTGTTTTTCTGACACAGAAACAAATTGCTATTGCTGAATTTTATGCCCACACAGGGATTCAGAACAGGAACGTCCTTTCAAATCCAGATCATTTTGTTTAGTTAATGTCTCACTCAGCTTGTATTCATCATTTGCCTCAAGGGGTTATCAAGCAAAGATCTTCAAAAATGTGGCAGGTTTCATATTCTTTAATACGAGGTCTTTCCCTGTGATTGGACTTCCTTTGTCTTGGTTGTCCAGGTGAACTCTCCGTACCTGGAGGACCATCTGATGCACATGATCAAACACGACCAGAGTAAAGTGCACAATCTGGACCTTTTGTGGCGATACTACGAGAAGAACCGTAACTTCGGCAAAGCAGCTCAAGTCCTGGCTCGCCTCGCGGACATGCACAGGTCGGGATACACAACAGCTGGACCATAAATCACTCTGGTAGAATATAAGTCATTTACAGTTGTTTCTCTGTCAGCACTGAGATCTCTCTGAAGCAGCGTTTGGAGTATTTGGCCCGAGCCATCCTGTCTGCTAAGAGCTCCTCCTGCATCTCAGCTCAGGCATCAGATGGAGAGTTCCTTCACGAACTGGAAGAAAAGATGGAGGTGTGCGCGCGTGCGTGCATCTTACATAAACCCAGGAGTGCTAAACATGGATTTGAATTGTCTGACCACTCAGTTTCTCTTGTTTTCTGGTTCCCTCCTCCAGCTGGTGCGCATCCAAGTACAGATTCAGGAGACCCTGATCAGACAGTACTCCCATCATCCCTCAGTGAAAAATGTCATCTCTCAGTTGGATTCAGAGCTCATGGACATCACCAAGGTAACAGACAATATCACAAAAGAAATTGTACATATATTTATATATATATATATATAGTGAGTGTGCATAGTTTGTGAACACATTTTCTCTTGCTCAGCTCTACGGGGAGTTTGCTGACCATTTCAAATTGTCTGAGTGCAAGCTGGCCATCATTCACTGTGCAGGACACTCAGATCCCATCCTGGTGCACTCCCTGTGGCAGGAAATCATGGAGAAAGGCAAGCAAAACGTTACTGCAAGCATTCGGAAATGAACTTAATTTTAGGGGTGACAATTGTCTTGAATGTGGTCTTTCAGAACTTGGAGACACCGTTGCCATGGGTCCAGTTGACAGGATGAAATCCCTGAGTGTGAAACTGGTATCACTGGGAAAGATCTACGCTGGAACACCGAGATATTTCCCCCTGGGTCAGCGTTAAATACCTTCCTCTAATTACCTTCACTTCTCTCTTCACTGTTTATATATATATAGTGTGTGTGTGTGTGTATATATATGTGTGTGTGTGTGTGTGTATGTATATATATATATATATATATATATATATATATATATATATATATATATATATATATATATATATATATATATATATATATATATATATATATATATATATATATATATATATATATGTATACATATATGTGTGTGTGTGTATAAAAATGTAATTTCCAAGACCAACAGTTTAGTTTGGCATATTTAAGGCTTCATCTACATGAAGCAACCACAGAATGAATGTTGAAACGCCTGCGTCCTTGCAAAGATGTTGTAGTACAACACCAACAACAGCAGTATTCCTCTCCTCTCCCCCAGACAAAAATACACAAACACAAATTCTGTAGGGAATCTCAAGTGAGTAATGCACTAGCAGCAAGGTTAAATGTCTGTGTGTGTGTGTGTGTGTGTGTAGAGTGTGAAAATACCTAAGGAAGTTCTGATGTGCTTCTGTGGTTTACAGAGTTCCTGGTGAAGTTTCTGGAGCAGGAGGTGTGTCAGTTGAACTGGGACGTGGGCTTTGTCACCTCCACCATGCAGGAGATCGGAGTACAGCTGCCACGTCTTCTGGAAGTCTATGACCAGCTTTTCAAAACACGAGTAAAAGCTTTGATCAGATTTTTGCTATTGTGTTAAATCTTTTTTTTAGAATAATTAATTAATTAATCCATCAATCTGTGTTGTTCTGTTTTTTTGTTTGTTTTTTTGTTTTTTCCCCCACCTGCAGGATCCTTGTTGGCAGCGGCTGAAGAAACCTCTACACTTGGTGGAGTGTATCCACATGCTTCTGTCAGGTTTCGTGGAGGATCCCAGCAGAGTGCCAACCTATGACAGGTAATCCCTCTCATGGGAGTGCTGTTCAGCTGCTGGCCTATAGGGGGTGCTGCAGCGCAGTTGAAACACCCCCAGGGTTTCTGACCCCCACTTGTAAATTGTGGATTTTTTATGAAACTTTCCAGTATCTTCACAGGTGGAATAAATGTTAAAGACAGGTCAGGATGAGAGTGGAGGGCCTGTACTATTTTCATGGATGATTTCTATCCAGACAGTTGATAAAGGCTTAGTGATCAACGCCAGTTTTAAAGCATCTCATTGTCATTAATTAAAGGTTTGTGTAGTGTCAGGTTCAAAAAATACCAGACCTTTTTGTAATCAGTTCAAATATTATCCAACCAGATCATCCAAACAAGGGGCTTAAATGTGTGTTTTAAAACCTACACCAATGTGTCACTTGCAAATTACACAAACTGTCATGGGGGATAGGCTGGTTCATAACAGTGCTTTTATGAATAGAAATCTTAAAGACGTGTATTTGCACATAGAACAGAGCAATAATGTCAGATCACAAGTGACCCCTTGAGACGCGCAGAGACTGAATTAGAGTCCTCAGAGCGGTGGACCTGTGATCACATCACTCAGTGTGCTTGTTAAAGGTCTCAGTACCACACAAACCGTCCCATGAACAGGATTCTGTCCTCTTCCGCTCTAGACGGCGATTCACCAACGTGAGCCTGGACAACATCTGTGGGTACCTGGTGGAGCTGCAGTCCCTGAGCCCCAACTCGGCCCTCCAGCAGACCATCGGCAACTTCAAGTCCCTGCAGGCCAAGCTGGAGAAACTCCACTGATGTTGCTCGTCAGTACAAGGGACAAGCCACCAACACTGATGCCTTCGCCGAGCTGGGCAGGTTGACGTGTCACAGTAGGAAAAGTGTAAATACTGAAACGACTGACGTGTTTGTTTCAGGGCTCTGGGGAGGTGCACCGTCGTGGCGTACAGGGACGGCAGTGTAAACTGAGTAGAACAGCGAAGTTCAGCATTACCCGCGGTTATATTTGAAAACACAAGAAATAATGATTTTCAAAGGTTAGTCATTCAAGTGCTGTTTTTGAACAGAATTATTTTAGTCTTACTTATTCCAAGATTCTTCTCTACCTGGACAAAGGGCTGAAGCAACGTGGTTCCTGTATTCTGGACTAACAAACATCCAGAATGTTCAGGGCCGGTCTAGAACCCTGAAACCATTTCCTACTGTGACAAATCAAATTTTCTGCTCTACAGGTGTACAACTGTTTTGGCCTCTTCAGTCCATTGTGGGAGCGTCCGCCATGCACTTGTTACTAAGGGACAGTGAAAGTATATGGCAGTAAAGATGAGGCAGACCGAGGGTTTTATAACTTATTCTATACATTCTGTTGGAATTCTAAACCTTAAATTCACCTTTGAAAAGAACTACACTGATTATTAGGATTTGATTTACATGTGTTTTATAAGAACATTAAAGTTTTCTTATTGAAAATGCTCTGAATGATTGATCTTTTTAATGATTGGGGAGATTTGTTGATATAAATTCAGCGTCCGACCGGAACAGTTTTCCTTGTCTTACATCGCACTCGCCACATGTCTGTGTTGGGATTATACAGAACTGGGTGGTTTCTGCCGAGCTCAGCCGACGGAGCTCCAACGAGAGGCTTTTTGACCATAAATACATGCTTATGTGGGTAATTACATCACCAGAGCTAAAATATCAAGTTGACATCGGGACATATTATGGCATCTTTAACATATATTGCACCTTCTTGCTGTCAGCCATATTCTGAGTTTGATTCAATTCAAATAAATTGTGCAGCCTTCGCCACGACTGCGTCTGTGAGCGCTCCTTATTAGTGACAGTCACCAAGGGTGATTGGCGGAATGGAGTGATGGATGAATGATGGGATGTTATTGCTTCTATGTATAGATGGATGGATGGTTGATTGGAGGGGTGGATGAGTGGACAGGATGTTCTTGAAACGTGTTTATTGCGTGTTTTATTTTATTTTCTTAAAGTCCCCCCTAGGGATAGGCATTGGAAATTAACTAAGGCTATAAATGCGTTGATGCTTTCTGTTGGATTGTGCACAATCCACATGAGTTGTATCTGTCCCGATCAAATAAACCCCAAGTAAGTAACATACAGCATCCAGACAGAGATTCACAAATGACTTTAGTTTTAATTGTGAGCAGTAATTGTTTGTAAGCTGTTTTATCGTCTTGCTGAGCTCTTTGGGGACTTTGTAGGCTGTGTCTAATAGTCTGAGTGCAAGCTGGCCACTGCTCAGTGTGAAACTGGGAAACGTTTACACTGGAACACCAAGATATTTCCCTCTGGCTCAGCATTTATACCTTCCTGCAATTATCCTCTCTTTCTCTCTCTCTCTATCTATCTCGTGGGGACTTTCCAGCTTGATGCTTTTCTACTTTGTTAATAATATAATTAGACTTCCCTTCTGCATTATTTATGTCAGAATGTCTCTGTGGTACAGTGCTGTTGAGACATACTGGTACTCGGGATGATTTGCTAAATTTTCCTCCTATTACTAAGCAGCCTGTTCTAACTCGTCCTCTCTGTGGAGACCGATTCGTTTTAAATACATCCTTAGCGCTGGCACACAACACATTCATTCAATTAGCTTCTGCGCAACGTGTTTTTTCCAGTCAGTGACATCGCTGAATATGCGTTTCTATGAAGTGAAGATGTCATCATGTGGTTTCTGGAGTTCCTGGTGAAGTTTCTGGAGCCGGAGAGGTGTCAGTTGTCACCACCAGCATGCAGGAGTTTAGAGCAAAGCTGCAACTGCAGGAGAAGCTGGACAAACTTGATGGAACCTGTTAGCAGTTGAGGTGTAATGCTGCTGCTGCTGCTGCTGCTGCTGCTGCTGCTGCTGCTGCTGCTGCTGCTGCTGCTGTGCATTTCTGCTCCATCATCAAAATCGGGGCATGAATGAGCATAAAGATGAAGCGCATCAGAGGCTTCGTAACTTATTTAATACATTTTATTGTCAGTTTAAAAAAAAAAACCGAATTGCGCATTGAAAAAGCAAAACACTTTGAAAAGATTAATTTCTTTGAACCCGCTGCTTGACTGAAAAAAAATCATACTTTTAATTTGCTGCAGGTTCATAACAACACTGCAGAGGGAGTCCAACGATGAGTTTGTAATTATCTGTAATTGAAAAAGCACTCAGGGTCTCTTACAGTCAATGCCAACAAGGAACGAATTGTTTTTTCCTACAATTAGCTGCAGCGCTCACAGTTCTGTGTCATTTTTAGCTTTGTGAAAAATAACTTCTTTTTTTGGCTTGACCTTGTAGCATGAGTTCACCAGCATTGCTGCCAAAATTGCATAAAGAAACAAAAAAAATATACAATGGTTAGAATTCTTTTTACACCTTTTGAATGAATCCATTACAATTTATGTTATTATCTGTTATCTTATTTATTTCCTTAAAGCCATTAAATTTCTAGAACATGGTTCCCACAGATGCTGGAATATCACAAAACTGCTTACAATTATAATTGCATTACTCTTGTAACCTTTGTTGTGGTTTTCTTTTTTTTTGGGCTCTCAAACCACCACCATAGAGTTCCACCATAGAGCCATTTTGTCTTGGGGGGGCAAGGGGTCTTTTGGGGACGATAGCTCACCAGTTTGCCACATAGAAGTGATATAAATCACCTGAGAACTGGTTTAGACCTGGAGGTTTCAGATGCAGCTCAGCAGTGTCTGTTTTTCTAGTCGTGACTCTCTGTTAAACGTGTATTTTGGCGTCAGTGCAAATTACGAGAGTGCATAAGTGTTTAGCACGTTATGAGTGAGGTATGGCCACTCCTGCGTACAATTATGGTTCCAAGGTTCATAAATAATAGAATAAAAATGTATATCAATTCATCCCATTTTATTTATAAAGCTCAAAATCCCAAATGGGAATTGACCTCAGGTCTTTCAACATGCTCTATCCGTGGACTGTTGATCGGGCTGAACAAAAACTTCCTTCCAAAAAATCTAAGTGACTGATGAAGTTCCAACTGAAAACCACATCCAGACTCCAAGACAATGAGAAGCACAACAGACCTCTTCAGTTTATCATTTGCTTTACAAAACTTGTAATTTGTAGGTTTTTCTTTCTGCACTGTGCTGGAAAAGCGAACAAATGTACCTCGACAACACTTTACAGGCTAGATTGACTGAAGATGTAGAAGCACATCAATTAACATGATACTTTTTTTCTTGCTGTTTTTGTGAGTTTAGAATCTGCAGCGACGATATTGTCAAACAGTATAACTGAACTTTTCTTAATATGTTTTTTTTCCACAGGGGGCGGCATGGTTCTGAGGTAGATTGGCCATCTCGTAACCGCAGGGCTGCTGGTTCGATCCTCACTTCCCTCCGTGACCATGTTGAAGTATCCTTGAGCAAGATACTGAACCCCCAATTGCTCTTGATGGCCCTGCGACGGACTGGTGACCCGCCCAGGGTGAACCCCACCTCTCGGCCAATGTCAGCTGGGATAGGCTCCATTATTCATAGTGATGTGACAGTCCACATTATAGGAAACTGTGTAGCTTAAAGCTTTTAACTCAATATTTAGAATATAAGACGTGAGCCTGAAATCATGTTCTACAGAGTGCAGTAATTCCCTTGTTACATCTTCTGTCAGCCCATTTCTACTTTTTGCAAGAGCAGTAAAGCTTTTTGACTCCGTGCAGAAATATGTACGGGATGATGCAGGTGTAGGAGGCTGCAATGTAGCTGGCCACCTCCACCACCAGGGATGAAGTGTGAATGTTATTGGTGATGCGTAGAAATAGATGAGTTAGCCAGCAGACCAGGAAGATGCCGGCCACAGCCACCACGCTCTTAGCTGCCCTCACCTGAGTGTTGGAGCTGGACTTCGCCGTTACCTGGCCGGGCTTGGAAAGACTTGTTGAAGTTCCAAGTTTACTGTCTGGATCTTTCTTGGCATTGAGGGGTGAGCTGTGAGCTGCATCTGGACATGAAGAAGGAAGCGGAGGAGGAGGAGGAGAATACACAACAGATGCAGAATCTGCTGTTTCAGAAACACTGACTTCCCTGTCATTTCTATTCCCAAGATCTTTTTCCTTAACCACTTCCTTGGTGGGGTCAGATTTCTGACCCCTTACACGTCGCTGGTTTTGAAGCAGAGTTATTACTATTTGGACACTTGCAAATACAGTCCCAGCCAGCGGGAGAGCATTAGCCAGCGTGAGATAAAAGCTCTCATAAATTTGTCTGACAAACATGCTAGGAAAGACATCTATGCAGTCTTCATGACTTCCGTTGTCCCCCCCTACAGTGACAAAGAAAAAGTGCGGTATACTGAAGACCACCGCCACTGTCCAGCTCCCAGCCAGCAGACAGGCTACCAGGCGCAAGCTGTCCAGCCGCACCGGTGCACCTCCGCATTTCAGGGAGCCAACCAGCTTCTGGTGCCAATAAGCGCTGATGAAGAAGGTGGTGTAGATGCTGCTGGTTTCAGAGAGATCCGCACAGAAGCGAAATACACCACAGTAGGTTTCCCCCAGGAACCAACGTCCAGCGAAGTCTGCCATGGTGTCGGGCAGGTCCACCAGGTAGTTAGTGATGAGGTTGGAGATGGCCAGGTTGATGAAGAGGATCTCATTGGTGCGAATCACAGATTTCTTCTCAGGAATTGAACGAATAGCCAAGCAGTTGTTACCCAGGATCCCTGCGAGGAACATGAACGCTCTAATGATGGATTCTATCAACTCCTCCGCATCCATCGTCTCACGAAGTCAGGCGATGAGCTCAGGTCGTCTGCACCTCTCACTGATGAAGTGATGCAGCCTTTCCTAGTGTCTTTGTGCATTTATAGAGCAGCTGAAGACGTTCAGCCCAATCATGTTGAAGAGCCTCCATCATTTTATCCCACTGGGATGATCCTCTCCTGACTACTCCCGGTAGTTTAAGTGTTTCTCAACATCTGGGGTGGGGCCACAAAATATGGTGAAGTTGAAGCTCTTCTTTTTTACAATGGAAATGACTAAATCATTGGAAAATTTGTTCAAAAGTTCATAAAAGTATTAAGATAATTATTACTTCTATAAAAATTCACCATCAAAAAACACATGAATAATTCCAGAGGCTCAGTTTGGCAAGCTAGCAGTAACTGTGATGGGGCAAATAATGGAAAATCTGACATGCACACCCATAAACTTAAAAAAACCAAAACTCTGCTTGTTTTTGTTGCTAAGAAGTTTGCACTATAAAATTGCTACTTCGTGTACCACAGCGAATGAGAGAGCCAGTGGTAGAGGAGCAGCACATAAAATATTTATATGTTAGATTTAAAATCCTTTACATCGAGCTAAAATTCATATATGTTGTATGTCTGTGCTGCCCTCTAGTGGAATCCTCCAGTAACACAAAATGTACATAGACAAGTACGTGAAGGAAAAAAAACATGGTAAAAAACCCAAGTATATTTCGACTGAAGCCTGCTTCTCACAACTGTGCCCCCTGTTGGTACTTTGAAAGAATGCGATGGCTTCACTTTTCAGTGCCTATTATACAGTCTGTCCTCCTCTAAAGTCAAAAGATTCCGTAAAAAAGAAACATGGAACTCTCAACACATATATCAATATTCAGTCTCTATCAGTACTTGATAGAGAAACCTGATGAAACCTGATTTATTGTGGCCTGCAGGTTTAACTCACTAAAGTGTGATCAGATCACGTTTGTCGGTCTTTAACGTGTGGGAGAATTCTCTCAGTGGGGGTGGCTGAAAAAAAATTGAAGACAGCTCTCCCTGCGTTTCACGTCATTCGTGTGTAAAAGCTCCACCTTTAGGATGAACCGGAGGCGGCACCGTGTACCGCCTGTCTGCAGGGACTGACGGGACGGGATGCGGGAGCGAGCGGGCGGGCTCTAGTTCTAGTCTCTCTTTCCTCTCATCTGTATTTGATCTTCCAACACTTAGGGGTCGATGACGGGTTTTTCAGAAAGGACTCGTATGCTGTGTATGTGTGAACCATCTCTTCCGTTAATATGAGGCACTGGTGAGTCAGTGTGGAGAGGACAGGATGCCCGGCAGCGGCGCAGACTCGCTGAAACCCAGCGCCTTCATCCCGGTGTGCACGGCCGCCTGCCTCCTGGTGGGCTCCTCCTCCCTGTTCTTCGTCTTCACGTAAGTACAAGACATGAAAAGTTGGTGATCATACACCCACGCGTGCATCCATCCCTTCATCCATCCATGCATCTGCAACCACTCATTCAGATATGTCTTTTTTAGTATTGTTTTTAGCACATGAATGTCCTCAATTACTTTTTATTTGCTAACGCCTAAATATCAACCTATGTCTTCATCTCTGACCTGCTTCTCTCTCTCTCTCTCTCTCTCTCTGGGTCTGGGTGTCTGCCCAGTTGCACCCTGAGGACTCAGAAGAGTATAAGCACAGTTGAGTTGATAAGCCACCTACAATCAAGAGGCATCAGCATGTCATAGTGACCCACATGTGTCACACATTTAGATCAAATCTGCACATTTAAAACTGCCTGGGTTTTTTTGTGGGTTTTTTTTTTTTTTTTTACCCACAAGTTTGAACGGCTTGTTTTTGACCTATTTGTGAAAAGGCTCCATTCAAGCGAAAAGATGACATGATGGAGAGAAAATATGATGTCATACAAAACCTAGAGAGTCCAGTGAACTCTACAGTACTCTTGGAAATACATGTATTAATACCTCTAATCTTTAAGTAGTGCAATTTCTGCGTGAAACCCCTCTAATATCTACTATCGACTACATCATCTAGCGACCCTTGACCTCCATAGCCATATCTGTCCTAGTTTCTCCTATATTCTCCAGCCGTGCATCGTTTCCACTGGAATCTGACACCAGATTGGAAGTACGGGATTAGGATCTGGCCTATGCCATGTGATCCCCCATCTGGGAAAACTGAGTCTAGAATCTTTAAATGTTATGATCAGTTGTCAGTACAAATCCTGTCTTCTACTGTGGGAGTGCACGAGTCACGGCTCTTGTCTTGTTTCTCTTAGGATGACTAAGTGAAACTGTGTTCAGTATCTACGTTTAATTTTCTATTCATGCAAACCATTTTAAACTATTTGGTGCTTTATAAATACTGCGATACAAAAATGCATTTCTGGTCGCTGCAGTCATAACTCTCAGGTTTATGCAGCCTCCCAGGCCCGACAAAACAAACAAACCCTGATGAACTCCATCTTCACTGTGAGAGGAGAAAAAATAATCAATATTCTGTTGATGTGATGGATTGAAAAGAAGCTTCTTGATTTGGACTACAATGCTCGAGCAGCAAAACCGGGACACTACAAATGATTGAACGACTGATGAATCTGCTTCTTTCAGCTCAAGTGACCCCAAAATCTTACATAAGACAAAGACATTTATGAAGAGGAATAGAGAGACGCTCCGCCGTCACAGCTCCACCGTGGCTGAGAATCAGTGCAAATACCATAACGTACCAGTTACACTCCCTCCTCTAGCTTCTTCTAGCCTCGTACAGTAAACTGGAATGAAACTGTAGCCTTTAATCATTTCATTTGTGTGTCATCTGTGGCTCCGAGTGAGCATTTAGCAGTGCTAGTTTTCATTTTTATTTCCAAAACATCTTTGTCAGACTTCAACAAAGTGACCTTTAAAATTTAAGATGCCCTTTTTTTTTTGTCTTCCTTTGGCTAACAGAATGAATCAGTTACAGGTTTCCTGCTTTTGTTCGACAGACCTTGAGCTTTTTATAAACTCAAATGGGTCACCTGGGTCCAACCAAAACCAAAACACATTGAAAAGCCCTGGAAAAATGTCCAGCGCTCACAACCTTATCACTCACCTGCTGTGTTTTACTGGTTGATAACCTTTCCAGGAAATATGATGGTTTCACAGTGCTATGCAGTAATACTACTACTACTACTACTACTACTAATAATAATAATAATAATAATGATAATGAAAATCTTTTTTGTTGATCCTTGATTATAATTTAACAAAATGTTAGGTCCTAAAAAACATGAAACTTGTTACAAAGTTGAATTTTTAGAAAATACCATTGATAGGGTAGAATGTAATACTGTAGATATACGGTAAGCACATGAGATACTATGACTACTGCTACTACTACTACTGCTACTGCTACTAGTGCTGCTACTATTACTACTACTAATGGCAGGGTGTGTTCAGAGTATTAGGATGGAACTAGTAAAGGCACAATCGTCTCACGGATTATGTCAATTATTGCAGATACTACCAGCGTACGTGTCTTACAGTGTAAAACCTTTGTATTATTACACGGAATCTCATTTTAGACTGAGAACACGTGGAGTTGTAACGTACCTCGAAGCTGAAGAACTGAAGTTGTTTGAGTTTGAGCCTCAAAAGCAACTAAATGTAATCATTACAGTTTCCTGAATACTCCAATATACAAGAGTAATACTTAAATTCACATTCAGGGATGGATTTTCCTGTCCGTCTGCTTTGATTTGTGGCTTAAATGCAGTCAGTTGTTGTCGGGTGCATCAAAGGTCAAAATTGTTGTTACCTTCAATCACAAATGTCGGTCATTTACTTAAGAGAACGTCTTTGTTTGATACAGAGGCCTCCAAAAACACTCGCCATCATAATTTTGAATGTTTTTAAAACGTGAATAATGGCACAATATTCATATATGTCACAAAGGCATTATCATTCAAAATGGCTAATGAATTTACTCTATGTGTGGTAGAACTGCTTCACCACACATCTGGAAATCTCACAGCAGTGATGTCATTAATGTCACACTGATAGTATTTGACAAAGGGCATCCTGTCTGCCAGCAGCCATGAACTTGCCGCTTGCTTGGCTGACTGACGGCTGACTGACGGCTGCGCGGCGTCGGCTGTGCCACTGACCCACTGCAGGGATGAGGGCAGCGTGCAGATTGCAGAGCAGCTTACTGTTGTGTGTGATTTAATACAGCTCGGCCTGGGCTCTTTCATTAGGTGCGGCTTGTCTTGCCACGCTGCCGCGGTGTAATGAACTGTCTCTCCCGGTGGTCCAGATGGTCTCAGACCAATGATGGAGGCTCGCCGACCATCCGCATTGTAATCTAGTCCACAAGAAATCAGTCAAATGAATCCAGGTTGAGTGTCTTTAGCAGCAGAATCTGTGGTACATAGGAGAATGTAGTGACTATCATTATTTTTCTTACATGTTGTCTTGAGATCATGATATTTTACTGCAAATATTTCACGCGGCAATCTGTCATGATTTCTTGCAGTTATTTGAAACATCTTTTTTTAACCATCTTTACCCACCATTTGGACCCACCTGGTGTGAATAAATGAAATACAATGCAGTTCATCCAAATGCACCCCCCTCAAAACAAAGGAAAAGGTCATACAGATAATAGTATCATAGATATAAATAATGACTGGTAGTTAAGGTAGAAACAACAAACCAATGAAATAACATGATAATTTAAGCCTTTATCTTGAAAAGAATATATTCATGAACTTTGACCTCTGTTCAAAAGCATGTCCAAGCGCAGAATCCGGTTCGTTTATTCTAGCAAATTAAATCAAAATCCATCCACACATTTTGGAGTTCTCCTGCTGACAGTCAGACGAACAAACCGGTGCTGGTGATCCCACGGTCAGCCTCTTGGGCGGAGGTGTTAATTATTGCTCTTATTTTTCATCTATAAACCATAATACACTCAGAGACACAGTTTCATATTTAATGTTAGCCTACCTAAGAGCGTACATGTTGTTAAAGGTTTTTTTTTTCATACGTTTCTATTTCTATTTTTAGTTTTATGACGTGATGAACAGATCAGGAGAGCTAAATATATAAAAAAGACATAAAAGATATAAATAAACTGTGTTTGCACAGAATGACACTTGGCGACGTTGAAAAGTGCCTTATACCAACTTTCAATTGCCAAGAGAAGCAGAGGCCGCACACACACACTCACACACACACACATAAAAACACACACGTACAGTAGAGTCAAAATACACTCTCTTGTGAGAAGGTTTAAAAAAAAAAGTTATAATTAGAAATGTAGTTCGTTACTCAGTTATATAATAATATTATTTATTATTGTTTAAATGCGATGATATGCTAAAGCCTTATCTTGAATATCAATCAAGTTTAAATATGACCCGACACGAATAGGAGGGTTAAAGATCTTATATGGTGTCGAGTTACACGGCTTAACCAAACTGATGAGCTACGACAGTTTAAGCACGCGTCAAGCACGACCACGATGAGTGAGGGGACGTTGGTCACTAATCCTGAATTGAAGCCTGAGGGCCACATCAAATTATATACTCCTTAATCTGTTTGTCACACGTTCACTACCTCTTAAAGTTCCCAAAACTTTAGGGTGCAGAAGTCGGTCCAATGTAAGAATCATTTTTTTGTGCCATTTTGAATGATTCTGCATGTGTGCTCCATAGATGGAGTCCGCAGTAGAAAATCAATTATCACGTGGCGTTTGCAGTATATGATAGTATTTATGTGATATATGTTGAGGTTTGCCGTGTGTGTTTAGTATTTTATGTGAGGATTCCACAATGGACTGGCAGAAATGGTCTGTAATCCAGAGTTCATAATCCAGGGATTAATGGGTTTGCAGCTGGCATGGCATCAGCAGTGGGAACCCCTCCCCCATAGCCTAAAACCAGCCAGGGGGGTTTGAGGATTGGACCTGCACAGGGAAGGATAAAACAATTGAAGCTCTTAATTTTGTTGTGTTTTCACTTTTTGATCAGGAAGTTGTGTCATTTCCCCCTTGAATCTAAAAAACAACAACAACCAAAAAGCCTGTCGTATGATCGGTTGTCTGGTTTTACTGTTTCCACTCCACAATCATCAATGATATGTTTGTAATTACGGTATCTCCTCGGGTAATAATACCGAACACTAAAATATCCAGAAAATTCCCACACGTTTGCTTAAACATGCGATGTTCATTGTTGATGTAATCCAGTGACTCTTTCCTCTCTGTCTGCCACCATGATTACACTGCCCCCTCCCTCTAATCTCAGGCAGTGGAGATATAATCACTCCCATTCAGTAACATTCCCACAATGTCAAGAGTTTAGAGCTCATATAAGATCCTGACAGGCTGCCCAGCTCAACATATGGCTTACGTTCATTTACAAGCACCTAACAGACTGGAACAATTCATTCACGTGGCTACAAACCATTTTGGTGTCTTTTCAAGCTTGTAAATTGCTGCTCATGTAATATTAACTGCTTTGATTATGGCTGTTTGTTTATTTTGGTGACTGTCATCATACCTTGCAAACTACGCCTACGCAATGTTGTTTCCGTTTGAATTAACATGAAGTTTTCAGTATGAATAATAGTATTAATCTGATGTGGGATTATGATTCTTAATCACATGCAATTTTTGTTGGAAAGAGCTATTTTAAGATCTCAGTATGGTCTTGGCTGGTTTGGTTGATCTTTTACTATTTTCAGACGTTTTGTGGACTAAACCTGAGGCCAAGAGGAACGAAACAATTAAAAATGAAAAAAGACATTCTCTCCACAGCTAGTTTTTGGTTACTGTATGCTTATAAATCAGTTTCACTTCCTGCAACCACGAGATGGCGCTAGCGCTGTGACTTGAATTCAGCTGGAAGATGTCTTAAACTGCAACTGTCTTCAAATGTGTGAAGTTTGACAATTTCTGAATGTTTGGAGTCCAGTTAGTGCAGCTTCCTGTTGAATGTTGAAATATGAAAATTGGCCATGTTACCGTAGTAACACCTTTTATAGAAAAGTCACAGGCTTCAAGGTAATTTATGAAGGTGTTTCCTGAAAGTTTGGGGCCATTAGGGTCAACCAATCAGGAGGAGTCCATCAAAGTACAAAAAAAAAACAAAAAAAAAATTATATATACGTGTTTGTGTGTACATATATATGTATGTATATATATATATATATATGTGTGTGTGTGTGTGTGTGTATATGTGTATATATATATATGTGTATAAATATATATATATATATATATATATATATATGTGTGTGTGTGTGTGTGTGTGTGTGTGTGTGTTTTCTATTGCCACCAGGTGGCGCTGTGACTGATCCTCCTCAAAATTTAAACCAACCTCATATTTTCTGCAACATCTTGTTAACAACTGCTACCAAAAACATGATCAGCTCAGTATCCAATTACTAAATCAATCATTCAAATAATCAAACCAATTAATCGCACCGATGTGTGTTTTGCATCCCTCTAAGTGTCCGGCTCTGCCTGCTGGAGAAACTCTGACATTTAATCCGTTGATGTGTGGACATGCGCTAATACACGCTTATCTTTCACTGTCAACAATTACTTTTGAGATCCAGCCCTCCCATCGCAATAAATGGGATGAAGATTATCCCTCAAAGTCTTTGTTGTAGCTGTAATTTGTGTTAACCTCAACCTTGATGGGATGGATACTTGCAAAATCTCTGAAACACTGTCAAACAATCAGCATGAATTCAGATGTGAATGAAGACAGGGAATAGTTTTTCATATATATATATATATATATATATATATATATATATATATATATATATATATATATATATATATTTATTTATTTGTGTGTGTGTGTGTGTGTTCAGATGTCCGTGGCTGGCTGCGACCATCTGCCCTGCCGTGCCACCATGCTGTGCCATCCTTTTCCTTTTCGTGCTGGCCAACTTCACCATGGCAACCTTTATGGATGCTGGTGTTCTCCCGATGGGTTAGTCATTGAAGTGATTCTTTACAATCAGAAAATTAATGTGTTTTTTATAGAAGTGTTATATTCATGCATTGATGTCTCCAGCAAATGAGGATGAGGACAAGGACGATGAATTCCGGGCTCCTCTTTATAAGAACGTGGATGTGAAGGGCGTCCAAGTGCGGATGAAGTGGTGCGCTTCGTGTCATTTCTACAGACCTCCACGCTGCTCCCACTGCAGCGTCTGTGATCACTGTGTGGAGGTCGGTGCATATTTAAATATGTGAAGGGTGAATTTGAATGGGGGGGGGGATAAGAAAATAGAGGGCACGGATGGACGCATGAGAAGTGAGTGAGTGTGGAAATCTGTGTGGGAAAAGAGACAGTAAAGTGGGATTTCTGCTGTGAATGATGGACAGATTGTGATGAAGGCAGAGAGACAAAGAGAGAAAGAGAGAGAGAAATCTCATTAATCAGGTTAATCCTTTTCTAGAAATTCAATTTCTGAGAGAGTTCAGATATTAAAGTGTAGTTAGAAAGCGCAGTGGATATAAAAAGACAAAAATTAATATGTGTTGTGAGATATTTCTTTTTTCTTTCCTAAAATCTGCCTGCAGGACTTTGATCATCACTGTCCTTGGGTGAACAACTGCATCGGGAGGAGAAACTACCGCTACTTCTTTCTGTTTCTGCTGTCACTGACAGGTCACATGATCTGCGTCTTCACCTTCGGCCTCATGTACGTCCTGCATCACATGGATGAATTATGGAAGTTGCACTGCACCATCACGTATCCTTATCCATACTCAAGAGTGTGTATAGTGTGTACTTACACGTGTGAAAGCTTTGTCAGAAGTAGAAAGTACTCCCAGAATGCATCCCTCCACTGAGACAAACTGTCAGCTCCTGTCATGCACGTCGGAGTGTGAGACTGTTCCGTAGAGCGTGAGGAAGGTTAAACCTGCTAATATTTGCACCTAGTATGAGTAGTAGAGTACTTGTGCATCCACTTGATGGTGCTAGAGAAAATATATAATACGTGAACACAAGATATTGCAACTCTGACAGTATTATTTTGAGGCTACAAGATACAACTTGTTCCCACAATTTTGTAATTTTTAGTCTGAGACATAAAACTTGTTTCTTCATTGACTTGTTTTGTGATCACAACTATAACTTGTATAAAAATTAACTATCAAGTTCTGTCTTGGCTTCATAATACCAGTCCATCCATTTTCTATGTTAAGGGTTGTGGGGGGGCTGGAGCCTATCCCAGCTGACATTGGGTGAGAGGCGGGGTTCACCCTGGATGGGTCACAGGTCTGTCACAGGGCCATCAGGAGCAAGTAGGGGTTCGGTATCTTGCTCAAGGAGACTTTGACATGGTCACCGGGGGAAGAGAGGATTGAACTAGCGACCCTTCGTTTGCTTGGCGGCCACTCCACCTCTGAGCCACGCTGCCCCAGCTTCATAATAATGATAGAAAAATCTGTCTATGGTCACTCTTAGTCACCTTCTGTGACCACTAGGTGGCACTATGACTACAATTCAGGTGGTAAATGTCTGCAGGCAGGCATTCATTTAAACATGAATTCAGGGAAAGATCTGACTACGTAGTGTCCAGTTATAATCATCTCCTGTCAAATGAGGACATGTCCTAATTGGCCTCCGTGCCACAGGAACACCATTTAGAAAAAATTCCCAGTCTTCACAGTTATTAGTATGTTTCTGACCAAATATATGGATCTGGTTTACCCACTTTGAAGAGTTAAGTGTAAAAAAAAAAAAGAAAGAAAGAAAGAAAAGAAGTCATGCCCTGTTGCCACGATGTGGCGCTACAACTACACTGCCCCCAAACTGAATGAATTCTTCTTTGGCCTGTTCTATACCCCTCTACCAAATTTGGTGATTATCAGCCTCATATTCCTGCTGACAGACAGACAAAAGGCCTCTGACAAGATGACCTCTGTATGGAACTTTGAGGCAGTTTTCCTTAACCTGGTCTCCAGTTTGGTCGTGATCAGTATATCAGGGCTGTTTCTTCTCCCGGTTCTGGGTCTCACTGGATTCCACCTGTACCTTGTGTCTAGAGGACGCACCACCAACGAGCAAGTCAGTTTTATCTCCCCAATATAAACCTTCTGTCAGGCTGCTGGATTTCTTGTTTTGATCAGTTCATTACTTGTGTCCACACAGGTAACTGGGAAGTTTCAAGGAGGAGTGAATCCGTTTACACGAGGTTGTTGCAGCAACCTGGAGTATCTGGTTTGCAGTCCAATCTCTCCAAAGTGAGAAGAAGTAGTTGTTGTTGTTTTGTTTTTGTTTTTTAAATATAATTGTCATCATTTCTGGTCATTTTTAACCCTTAACTTTCTCTCTTAGGTACACGGCGAGGCCCTGTAGGAAAACCGTCATCCATATTCAGCCTCCGTTCCTGAGACCAGAGAATGACAGGCAGCTGCCAATAAAAGTCAGGGACAATGGCATACAGAGCCACGATGTCCAAAATAAAGTAAGCATTGAAATCTATGTTTCCACACACCATCATCTGAAGATGACGTCCGCTGTCAAGAGATGTGACTGGATCTCTCATGTCTCCTGTCAGCGAACCTCAGCTCGAGCTGTCGAGCTGTCAGATACCAAACAGATGAAAACTCCACCGCCGCTGCCGCCAAAACCAGAACACGGGCTGTTGAAAAGTCACCTAGCTGCCATGGACGGTACTGCAGGATGCTTGATATGCTTTATTTCAATATTTTCTTCATATTATTTTTCATGTATTCTACAATTTCTTATTTTTAAAATCATGTGTTTTCCAGAGATTGGTCATCACACCAAATCCATCATTCCGGTATCCATCCCCACTGTGCCGCAGCTAAGGCCGGTCTTGGAGGCTATATCCCGAGGATCATCACCCATTCCTCCAGAGCAGGTGCTGCTCACTCTGATATTCACTTATTATATTAGATACTGCAGAGATCACATGCTTTTTAGGCAAACCTTAAAGTTAGCATCACTTGACCAAAAACAGCTGGAGCTGACAATGGATTTCACATTATGGCTGAAAATAAGATTCTATTGTAAACTGTAGATTGGCTTGTAAGTAAGTAAGTAAAGTTTATTGATGTAGCACCTTTGACAGATATAGAACCACAAAGTGCTTTACTTAGAGAGGCAAACACACAATTAAAAAAAAGAGGTTAAAAAGAAGAAAAATAATGGTAATAATGTACATATGTATAAATACATCAATAAAACAAACATAATAGGGTCTTCGCCCTGGAGGACCTCCGGGCTCAGGTCCTAATTAACAACAGGAACAAAGCAGCACCGGGGCTGACAAGTTGAAAACATAGCAGCAACGCAGAGACACAGTGAGATCAAGTTTAGCTAAAAGCCTGTCTGAATAAAAACATTTTCTGCTGCTGCATGAAGCTGTCACGGGAGTCAAGAGAACGCAGTCGCAAAGGCAGAGCTTTCCATAAATTAGGTGCAACAGCTTGAAAAGTACAGTCACCTCTGGTTTTGTGATGGATTTGAGGGACAGTAATGATTGGTGTGATGATCTCAGAGTCCAATTTGTTGCGTAAGGAAGGAGGAGGTCAGTAATGGTGGCGTATTCACTTTTCACTTTCATGATCACTGAATTTTAAATACAACTGTTAGAGGAGCAAAGCTAAACTATGTTACAAACAAATCGCACTGCGGGCGTGAGACTCCAAGGTCAAACACCTCTGGATTCAAAAGTGTGTTTTTTATCTGCATATCTTATTTTATCGGAAAAAAAAACCTTAACAACCTTAAAATATTTTAACCTTGGGTTAAAAACAACATTTATTTCCCCTTCAAAAATCCTACTGATATTGCGACAAAGGACGTGGAGGCTCAACAATGCGAACCCTACCTCTAACAGGGTTGTAGGGCTCCTTCCCGCATGGCTCTGTCACAGTGTGATTTGTTCCCTGTCTGACAGACATTTGGTTTGTTCTTTTTAGTTGCTGAAGACATCAGAGCAGCTAGGGAACGCTAAAGGTTTGGACCTCTGCTCCAATGAAAGCCCAGAGAGAGGCAGCCTGCCCCCCCTCCAGGCCAACACCATCTCCAGCTCACTCCAGCTCAACTCACACTCTCTCACCCTCAAACACAGCAACCGCCATGGTGGTAAATCCCAGCTTCCTGCTATGCATGCTGACAGTTTGGGACCCAATCCACCGCCAGGTATCATCTCCTCCAACCTGCTGGCCAACCACAGCAGCAGCCTCTCTCATGATAAACTCATCACCCCTGCAGACCCTCTGTTTCTGTCCCAGAGAGGGGCTCTTCCAGTCAGCTTCCACCCTCATTTCATGTCCCTGGCAGATGGGACTTTGGTTCAGCGACCCCCACCTCACGCCTACAGTCCAGTGTTTATGGGCATCACCAGACAGTCTCCTCAGCCCCGAGACTCCTCACCTTCTTTGCAGGGTTTAACCTCAAGGGATCCTTCACCCTCCTTCTCAGGTTTCATTCAAAGAGACACTTCACCTGCATTTCAAGGGCTGATGCCGAGGGACCTGGGTTCCCAAAGCGTAGCATCAAGAGACCTCACCCCTCCCGGTCTGGCAATACGAGATATGACCGCTCAAAGTCTCCGAGACAGCCGTGATATTCTTCCACAGAGTTTGACACCTCCGAAGTCTGCTGCTGCTCGCTATGACAACTATTCAAAAGCCATCATTTCATCTATCCATGAAAGACGTGAAATGGAAGAGAGGGAGAGGATGTTGCGTCTACAAGCCAGATCACAAGCCCTGTACGGCCCAGATATCGGCATCTACGACATCCCGAGCAGGCGGAGTCTCCCACCAGACAACATGCGACCTCCGGGGTCCCGTGGACCAACTCCACCAGCCTATGGCTCGAGGGAGTTCCTGATGAGCACAGGTATCCTTGGTTACGGCATGAGGACCTCCCCCCTCTCCAGCTCCTCCACATCATCTCTAACTCGAGGCCCTAAAATGTCCAGCTCTCCCCTGCAGAGCAGCAGCAGCAGCAGCCTGCAGGGTAGAGGCAGGTCTTCCTCTCCAGCCTACGGCCCTCCGGACCGACAGACACAACCCCTCCCTTCCTCTACATCCACCCTGCCCCGTTTACCCTCCACTTCCTCCATCCCTCCATACACTTCCTATGGCACTACTAAGCGATCCTCTCTCCCATTCTCCTCTGAGCGGAAGGATTCTGTCACCTTGGGAGCGCTGAAATAAAAACCGATGGTGTGAATGAATCATTGTTACAGCGTTAGTCTCAGTCTCCCAGATACTTTGTACATATGAGGCTGTGTGGGACTTCCCTGTGTGGGAGGATATGTGAGAAACAAATACACATTGAGGAATAAACGTCAAAATATTCTTACACGTGTGACTGTCAATACAAACAAGGCGATTCTCAGGATAGTCGTGCCTCCTCGGAGAGAGCGAGCTCTGAGAGGAGCTATGTGAAGACTACAGATTTATGGTTGTATGTGTTTTGATATTGCTTTTGTGAAACAATGTAATACATTATCTTTGTCTCCCACTGAAAAAAACCCTATTTAATAGAATTTTGTAGTTGTTTATATGAATAAACCTATTTTGTAATTTTCATTTGGTTTTTGTCATTTTCTGGTGCGAGTCGCTGTCAGGGAAGCTGCGTTGAAATATTAATGACATCATTACATTATACCATGCACTCTGAGTAGCAAAAAGGACAGAGTGAAGTGATTTTTGTTGTCACTCACAGTACATTGGTCATGCACAAGTTCAACAAAATGAGTTTGCCATTTCCATAATGTCAACTTAGTACATGCAAATCAACAGATAAATACGAATAAACAGAGTCAAGCAACAACAGCATGAGCCGTATCCTGCAGTAGTAAAATGCAACAAAGCCAATAATGTCGGCTGCGGCGTATAAATTGAAAGTTGCAGCACATATTTAAAAGTTACAGAAAAGAAAAGAAAAAAATGGGATGATATTTACTATAAGTTTGTATGTGGCTTCCTCTAGCGGGCAGATTCAGAAGCTGCAGTGATTATAACCAGCAGATGGCGCTATTGTGTATAAAATGCCACAATGGAGCAGATCTGAAGCTGCAATACCTGAGAGGGATACACGGGCATGTTGTGTAACAGCAGTTAAACACCACTGCAGCTATCTCAAACTGAAAGGAAAACACTTTAGTTTAATCTACAGCACCAGTGTGAGGCTTTTTCCTTGTTTCCTCCGAGCCAGACAAGGAATCTGGTGGCAAATATGAAATTTTCTCCTTCAGTTTAGGAGAGCCGATGATGAAACTCAGCGATAGTTAGCGGTCCAAAAGCAAACAAACCTTGTGTTCTTCCAAATGATGTTAAGAGCCCAAATTTCTGTGAGGTGCCTCTATTATATTTTAAGTCCAATTTTCAAGTGCAAGTATCTATTTGACATCATTTGAACCAGGAGAACACAAATGTACCGGAACATGAAGTAGTGCTTCACTTCAGCCGCTCAGAGAAAAACCGACTGACAAGGAAACTATTAGGTGCAGTATGATCCAATCATGGATTTTTTTCTTTCCGGGATTAAGAGCTTTTTTGTTTTTTTTTACCAAACACCCCCTCCAAAAAAGGTCAGAGGCTAGAGCTTCTCGCGTGCGTTCAGTTGTAGACGTGCAGATATGGAAACAGTAACGCTTGAACAGTCTGATTCATTTAAACTGCTGGCAGGAATTTACAACAGAGCCCAATAACTGACACCAGAATGGTAAATTTAGAGGGATGTAAAAATGGCTCTATTAAAAGGCTTAGCTAGAGGCCTGGCAGCAACAAAAGCTGCGGAACATGAGCAGGGAAAAAAAAAAAAAAAAAGAACCCTCTCAGTTGGAACGCCTAGGAGCTACAAAAAAAAAGAAAAATGTAAACAGCAGTTTTTAGTAGTCACCAGAGCAGTTGCTCTTGCCAAAAATGTCAAACAAGATAGCAGATTATATTACACAGCGTTTTCACCCAAGAGTCTGTGAAGACAACAGTGGAGAATGGATGAGGACAGCGCCAAAGAATCAGAAGAAGCCGAGAGGGATGTGAGGAAGCTGTCGTCTGTGACTCACTGACATTGTCTCCTCCGGTTTGTATAAATCAGTGCTAAAAAAAAAGAAGAAGAACATAATTCATTTTCATTTTTCATTTTTCCACACAAAAAAAAGTAGCACAAACCATGACAAAAAACCATCAGAAACCGAAACCGTAAGGAGACAGTAACAAGACATCTGATCCCCTTTCGAAACATTAGGATTTTGAAAATGTGTCTGTGAATATTCTCAGTTATCCAGGTCATCGTAATCCTCAAAAAAGACCAAACTAGGCAACTGGACTCACCTCCTGTAAGTGAAGACGTTTCGCCTCTCATCCAAGAAGCTTCTTCAGTTCTAAAATTCTGGTGGGAAGTATCAGGTATATAAGCGCCCCAGGGAGGTGGTGGCAAAAACAAGTGGTGGTCAGGCCAGAACATTTAGGCTCGTTAGGTGGTGATGTGAGTCGTTGGCCTCAGTTTCGGGTCGTTACCCCTCCCAGTCCTCTGTGGAGGTTTTTGGTCGTTCAGGTCACCTGAATGAAGGCGTGAAAGCTGGCTGCACCTCCTAAGGAGGGATCTAAGGACAGCATTGTAGGTGGGTGATAAGTGGTGTCTGAGGCCCCCTCCTCTGTTCAAAGATGAACGTTCTAGTTTGACATGAATGGCTTCTTTCACCCTTCTTTCAAACCATCTGTCCTCCCTGGCTAGAACGCGTACCTTGTGGTCTTTAAAGGAGTGCCCCTTCTCCTTGAGGTGGAGGTGGACTGCTGAGTCCTGGCCTGTGGTTGTGGCCCTCCTGTGTTGCGCCATGCGTTTGTGCAGTTGTTGTTTTGTCTCCCCTATGTGCAGGTCAGAGCATTCCTCGTTACACTGGACTGCATAAACAACATTACTCTGTTTATGCTTTGGAACCTTGTCTTTAGGATGGACAAGTTTTTGCCTCAGGGTGTTGCTGGGCTTAAAGTGCACGGGGATCTGATGTATGTTAAAGATCCCTCTGAGTTTCTCTGAAACTCCTGCCACATATGGGATGACAACGCTCCTCTTCTTTTGGGCGTCATTTTTCTCATCCTCCCTGGGCTTCTTGGCAGTTTTAATGAAAGCCCAGTTCAGATAACCACAATTTTGGAGAGCTGAGTGGATGTGGTCGTGTTCCCTTTGTTTCCCATCTGTTTTGGAAGGGATATTTTGTGCTCTGTGTTTGAGAGTTCGGATCACCCCTAGTTTGTGCTCGAGTGGGTGGTGTTATCTGGAGATACTGATCCGTGTGGGTGGGTTTCCTGTAGACCCCAATGTTAGGTTCCCCATTGTTTTCAACGTGTACCGCACAGTCTAGAAAAGCCAAACAGTTGTCTTTGACATCTTCCCTCGTGAATGTGATGTTCCTGTCCAGCGAGTTAAGGTGTTCAGTGAAAGGCTCAGCTTCACTTTTCCTGGTGGTGACCCAGGTGTCGTCTACGTATCTGAACCAATGTCTCGGCAGGTGGTCTCTGAATGTTCCCAAGGCTAGACTCTCCATCTCTTCCATGTACAGGTTTGCTACAATGGGGGATACCGGAGATCCCATGGCACAGCTGTGTTTTTGCCTGTAGAAACCATTGTTGTATTGGAAGTAGGTGGTGTTGAGGCAAAGGTCAAGAAGGTCACACACCTGTTCAGGTGAGAGGTTGGTCCTTTTCGCTAGAGTTTTGTCTCTCTGGAGTTTTGTCTCTTGACTGTCTGTACAGCATCTCCCGTGGGGTTGCATGTGAACAAAGATGTCACATCCCATGAAACCATGGTTTCTTCAGGGTCTAGACTGATTTGTCTGATTTTGTCTGCAAAATCCATGGAATTTATTATGTGGTGGGGGGTGTTACCCACCAGAGGAGAAAGGATGGAGGCAAGAAACGTAGCACTATTGGTGGTTACAGAGTTAATGCTACTCACAATGGGTCTGAGTGGGGCGCCATCTTTATGGATTTTCGGCAGCCCATAGATGCATGGAATAGCATCGCCAGGATAGTTTGTAGTAGAGAGCTCGGTCAACAGCTTGTTCCTTCTCCAGCTTCTGCAGGCAGTTAACCACCTTGGTTTTGAAGGTGTTGGTGGGATCCCGTTTAAGAGTCTCATAGGTTGCTGTGTCAGAGAGGAGGCTGCTCACTCTGGAGTGGTAATCGGCCGTGTTAAGGAAGGTTTTGGAAATGACTCCAGTTCATCGTCAGGCTACTCACATGTACTGTAGCAGGGGAGATGCTAGTAGAAGTAGAGAGGCATACAAACTGCACGGTGATTCCTACCACAAACACGAGGACAACATTTGTACAGGTGTAAGATTAAGACACCAAGATACGTTTGCGTTGCAGAAGCGAGTAGAAGATTGACGTCAAAAAGCAAGAACAGAAGACGTGGAGAGCACAGCTACCGATTTAAACCAAGCCGTCTGGTGAAGTTCTGGATATATTCCCCAAACTTTGAGGGGGCAGTCTTTCATGGAGGGAGTTCTCAGAACATCCTATATATCAGAAGAATGTATCAAGCACGCGCTGTGTGTGACACTTTAATGTTTTACACACTCTGGGAAGATGATCAAGAACCTTTACAGAACCAAGTGTTGGGACTCTCAAGTGTACGGTTATGTCACAATAGCTTCTGCAAACATTCAGGGAACGCAGTGTAGAGATCTAGGGGGAACATCCCACATATGTGCCCCAAAGTTTCCCTCTGAAATCACCCCTGAATATCTGATAAACAAGCCTTAAGCTTTAAAGAACTGTGGGAATGTTTCAAGGTGTTACACCAGCAAGAGAACAATTTCATTGAACAGAATCATACAGAAACATTTCTAGCACATCCTAAAAATCGTCTTTGTAATGTGACCATGAAAAAGACAAAGTGGAATCTTCTGATGAGGTCGGAAAGAACTGTGAACTTTCGAATTGCGGTAAAAGATTTTTTTTTTTTTTTTAAGAACGTCATAAAATCTCCTGCAAAGGTTCAGGACAATCAGTCACTATTTTCAGCTCTGAGAATTTATGATAAAAAAAAAATCATCATAAAAAGCCTTTAAATTGCCTTCTAATGGAACGAGTACAATCACATCTGCACTTTCAAATGTCACATGCATCGATGGAACATAGCCATTCACTTCCTGGTCCTGTGGACTCTTCCGTTGGGAAGTTGAGGTGTTCCAGCGTCATCGCATTGCTTGTTTTACTCTTCTATCAAAAATCCAGCAAAATGAACCTTCTGTAGAAGTTGATTCAATATTTTATTCAGTATTTGAGGCTGCAGCTTCACTTTATCCTTGGTGGGACTAAATATTGTAGAGATGTTCTTGTTCTCCTGATATCTTTTTCCTTATTCACACTTGTTTCTGTTTTCTCACCTCCCTCCCTCCCTCCCTCGCTTCCTCTCACCCATCCTTGTTTCTGTAGCTGGGGGTGAAATAATAATGACAAGCCTGCTGTGCAAAAAACACAGATTGCAAGTTCATAAGCAAGAGGAGGGAATCAAGTGTATTCTGATCACATTTCAGTGTTTCGAGAAGCCTTCGACCTCATGCTATGTTTTTTTTAACAATATGTCTCCATAATGAATTATTGGAGAGACTTAAATTTGTCTCATTCGCTGAATGTGTGCTGCTGTAGCAAAGTTGATTTATGAACCACATCATAATACATTTGCATCAGGAACATTAAAGTGATTTATTTGATCAGGTCACCACTGAAATGTAGTCAAGATTAATAAAATTTTATTCGGTGTGAACAGCATTGGAAAATAATATTCTGATCTGATCAGAAAATAATCTTTTTAGCATCAAATTCCCTCCTCCAGTGTCCAAGGACGGTGTGTCCCAGCTGCCCTTAACAACGGGAGAGAATTTTCTGCCTTGTTAAACTCCAACACAGAACCAGGGGCCCCGTTCATGACATCTTCTGCATAAATTTGTTCTTGCATTAAAAAGTGTTTTAACCCTCAATTCAATCTTCCAGGCAGGAAGCTAAGAGCCTTTACCTGAGCAAGGCTCATCACGACAGATTCAAAAATACAATTTAGGTCTTCATCGGGGGACGAAAGGTGAGTTAATCATCAAGCTGGCACTTTGTAACCTTGTCCGGGGGTGTGGTTTAACTTTAATTGATAAATGAACGCAGCAGGGTGATTACGCGGAGAAGACACCTTCACAAAGACACGCCTCCTAATCACCTTGTGGAGGGGATGCAGGTGGGTGGCTTCAGTAAACTGCTCGAGGAACTTAATTGAACAATAATAGGATGGAGGAGGATACAGCTGGTGCTCCACCTGGCTAAGTCTTTGCTAAGGATGATCAAAGTGTCCAAACTGAGAAGGGAGAGTTCCACACACTTAGGGCCGTGTAGTGTTTGACATTCTAAAGAGCAAAAGAGGAGAAAAAGAAGAGACAATTCTTAAGTCGTCTCTACTGACTTTAAAGGCAGAGACTCAAATGATGGTTTAAAATTTACTATACAGTCTGTCAGAAAAAAAACTGTACGTGAGAACATTTAATGAGCGAGACCCCAAGAGGACTATGGATTTTGTCCTCCATTAAAAATAAATACAGCCTTCACTGCCAGTATGAACAGATTGAATAATTTCAGCAAATAATAAAACCGTCTTATCTCTGGTGATACCTCAATCATCAGAGGTAAGATGTGAATTTTTGTCCTCAGATTGGATGGAAATGACTTTTTAAACCTACCTCATAAAATGGAATCTTTATTATTAAAAGCTAATATGATGTCATATAAAAGCTAATTTGTCAGTGATACGCTGATTTCACTCTAATCATTAAAACGGTTGTGTTCTACTTTCACAAATGGGATTTTTTTTTCTTTTTACCTTGATTCAAAAAAATTCTAGAAAAGTTGGCAGCCAGATCAGCTCACTGTTGAAAACTTAGTCTGCAATGGGAAACTGTGGCACCCTCCAAAAAAAAATTTGAATGCACGACACCCCTGATCCAAGTCACCTCAATCTTTGAAGATGAGGGAGTGAGATTCTGCAGACTGACCTACATTTGTGTGTGTGTGTGTGTGTGTGTGTGTGTGTCTCTCTCTCTCTCTCTGTCTCTCTCTCAGCTCATTGATATGCCTGATCATCAGAGGCATCACTGAACTGGCTGATTGTCATTTTCAGCAGCACTGCCAGCAATGCATCTCCTCTCTGGGAGCTCTTGGTGTGATTAAGCACTTGCTGCAGTGCTACTTGACAAGAGGGAGTTGGATTAAAGCACACTGGCTTGCTGGTTACTCTCTGGATACGGTGTTTAGCTATATTTACATTATTTATCAAATCAGCATCAGCAGGAAGGGGTGTATTGTGTCGTGTTGCTGCATCTATAGGGATGAGCCTGACTGACTGCTCCTATGGAAGGGGGGGGGGGGGTATACGTCAGCATGTCAGGTGGTGCTTTGTCATTTATAGTCTGAGTGCAAACTCTTAATCTGACAGGATACTTTCCAGAAACAGCAGCATTTACACAGCTTTCTGGTCCTGCAATTCTCTTGTAAACGCTTGGATCATTTTTGAATATAAAAATCACAGGTGACCTTTTTTTTCTTTTGAAGGCAAATGGTGACCTTTTCTGGTATTTCCAGAGTTATTATGCACTCTGTGTGACAGTACCTCCTGAAATATGGGCAGTGTTTAACACACTCCTGGTTCTTTGTTCCTATTTTGAAAAAAGAAAAAAAACCTGTATTGTCTCTGGGGTTAAATTGGATTTGCCTCAGCTGTGCATGCCAGCCTGAAGAGAGCCGAGGTGGGCAGCGCGGGGGTTTAATTAGGACAAAAATCGACACTGACTGTGTGTCTCTGTGGCACAGTCCACCACAGGAGCAGGGATGTGAATTACCCTGCTGAGTATCAAAGTCCGTGTGGGAATTTCTTTGCAATTCATACAGAACTACACAAACTGCAAAATAATCTTTTTCTCACTAAGAGTTGCCAGATAGATCTCGACTGTTCGTGCCCTCTCTTTTCATCCCAGCGTGCAAATAATGGGCCACAATAATTACGTTCATCTCTGTCACATTGTGGAGGGCACTTATCATCCAGTGATGACTAAGGGCTTCATCACTGGTAATGTGTGCAGTGGCAACAGTTAAAAAAAACAAAAACAACAGCTTTATTTACACATTAAGCTGAAGTGTGTGGTTGCAGAAAAGCCAGCCTGTCTTGCGTCAATGCACTCAGAAGTGGGTAGTAGCAGGATTTACTATTGCTGTGCTCACAAACAAAACTCTGTGTGTGTGTGTGTGTGTGTGTGTGTGTGTGAGAGTCATGGCAGGCAACAGGAGCAGAGAATAAATCATGACAACAAACAGCAGAATGAAAACACTTCATTATTAATAAAAGGGTAGAGCAGTGTTTCTCAACCTGTGTGAAAAATAATCAAAGAATTATATACATTAAAAGAAATAAAAAGAAATAAAAACAAATAAATCGATGGGCCCAAACAAATAAATAAACAATAGAGTTTTTATATCTTGTATAGTTTAAAAAATATTATGTTTTTATCTGATATAGGATATAAATATTCTACCGCTGTATCAGTGATTCAGCGAATGTTGGTTTTATTGAGTGTGTGAGAGTCAATCAGCTGTGTTCCTGCACTTAAAACTATGACTACACTCCCTGGCCACTTGATTAGGCACACCTGTCCAACTGCTCGTTAACACAAATGACTAATCAGCCAATCACATGGCAGCAACTCGATGCATTTAGGCATGTGGACATGGTTTGAGTATTTCAGAAACTGCTGATCTACTGGGATTTTCACGCGCAACCATCTCTAGGGTTTACAGAGAATGGTCCGAAAAAGAGAAACTATCCAGAGAGCGACAGTTCTGTGGGCGAAAATGCCTTGTTGATGCCAGAGGTCAGAGGAGAATGGCCAGACTGGTTCGAGTTGATAGAAAGGCAACAGTAACTCAAGTAACCACTCGTTACAACCAAGGTATGCAGAAGAGCATCTCTGAACGCACAACACGTCGAACTTTGAGGCAGATGGGCTACAGCAGCAGAAGACCATGCCGGGTGCCACGCCTGTCAGCTAAGAACAGAAAACTGAGGCTACAATTCGCACAGGCTCACCAAAATTGGAAAACAGAAGATTGGAAAACGTTGCCTGGTCTGATGAGTCTGGACATTCGGATGGTAGGGTCAGAATTTGGTGTCAACAACATGAAAGCATGGATTCATCCTGCCTTGTATCAACGGTTCAGGCTGGTGCTGGTGGTGTAATGGTGTGGGGGCTATTTTCTTGGTACACTTTGGGCCCCTTAGTACCAATTGAGCATCGTTGCAGCGCCACAGCCTACCTGAGTATTGTTGCTGACCATGTTCATCCCTTTATGACCACAGTGGACCCATCTTCTGATGGCTACTTCCAGCAGGATAACGCACCATGTCCTAAAGCTCGAATCATCTCAGACTGGTTTCTTGAACATGACGATGGGTTCACTGTATTCAAATGGCCTCCACAGTCACCAGATCTCAATCCAGTAGAGCACCTTTGGGATGTGGTGGAACGGGAGATTCGCATGATGGATGTGCAGCTGACAAATCTGCAGCAACTGCGTGATGCTGTCATGTCAATATGGACCAAACTGTCTGAGGAACATTTCCAGTACCTTGTTGAATCTATGCCACGAAGGATTAAGGCAGCTCTGAAGGCGAAAGGGGGTCCAACCTGGTACTAGCAAGGTGTACCAAGTAAAGTGGCCAGTGAGTGTATAAAGTGTAAACAGGGACTGCAATGGTGCTTATTTTACATAACAGCTATTCTTGGAAAAACATTAGGCCACACTGTTACTATATGGCTTTCTTCTATCTATGTTACCAGGCCCACTTGTCAAGTGCTGTCAGTGCACAAAAATGAATCCAACACTCAAAAGCCAAAATGGAATTTATTACTCTGTCTGTGGGCAAAAAAAGTGCAGGGTGTGGGCGGGAGTGAGGTCAAGAATACCAACTTGATTATTGGAGATCCCAACAGATAGACTGAGTATTTTTGTCAACCCGTGGATGAGCATGTGATCTTAAATGAAAAACAAATAGGGGAAAAAAAAAAATTGTGGTGAGAGGCGATTGTACCCATCACAGAAATGTGCTTGTGGCATCAACAGAGAATGCTTGGTAGTTACTGCTGCTGCTTCCTTTGAGGCATCTTTGTCGCTCTATTCATTAGTTAATGAAGCGACAGTAAACAGGAGAGTGCTGTGTGATGTGGGCAGAGAGACGATGATTACACCACGCAGCATGAATAGAAAATACATAATAATTCTTGCAATTTTTGTTGTTATTGTCGTTGGCTCATTTTAAAAAAAGGACTGGATAAAGTGGAAATTCTTGGCTGACCACAGAGTGTCGTTTTATCCTTCAGTGATTCATTCAGGGACAGATATTCACATACTGAAGCTCTTGTCCTGTTGAACGGGAAAAAAAATATCTTCAACAACCAGACGGAAGATGAGCTTTGTAAGAAACAGTCAGAAACGCGCTGAAAAAAGGTTGGATTCAAGCTGCGTCCACCAATCTCCCTTCAAGTTTTCATCCACTTTCTTTAAATAATACAGAACAACTAGTACCTGCGTTGATTCTTGTATCTGCTTCCTTGAGTTTTTGTCGTAGTCCATTTCTTCTCCCTGCATTCCAGCCTGAACCATCATGATTAAACACCCTAACCTTGACTGTAAAACCAGCACATATGTAGGTTTTCTTTCTTTAAAAAAAAAAAAAAAATCAGGATAAATAAGGGAGCAAATCAACCCATGGTAGAGAGCAGCATGAAGGGCAGTGGCAGTGTTTCTGTTGTTACTGTTTTATGTCTTTTGCTTGAGTCTGTTTCTCAAACTCAGCCCCAGCAGAATGATGTTATAACGCTACTTTAACACGGTCAGGTAGAATCTGTGGCGCAGAAGGAACCAGCAGCAGCAGGCTCCATATTAATGACTAAAGCGATTTCTCCTGGTGGGAAATGGCAATTAAACCATTTGCCATTACGGGCAAAATTGGGATGTTTACTTGAGTCACTTTTGGGAGATTAACATTACCCATTAATTATCTGACTGACCCCCAAAAAATCCTTAATGAACTGGTCTTGAGTCTGATTTCCCCCCCTAAAATCAGCTAGTCGCACCCAGACATTAAACCTGACCCGAAGTTGTGGGGCCTCCAATTTTGACCCCACAAAGTGAGATAAATGAGTACACACACACACACACACACACACACACACACACACACACACACACACACACATACAAAGGTCTGCAGTGTCTGGAGGCTCTGTGAAATGTGTTCCTGGCAGGGTTTTACAGTAATGTCAGGGAGTAAATATAAAACCAGGCTGAATAATCCGCCATCCTATTGTGAGTCTTTTCTTACCCTGTCACCAGTCAAGTTTTGCATCTCAATCCATAAGCCCTGAGTGTGAATTGATGAGTATGGAAATCATGTATTATAGCTGTTATCCACCATATCGAGATGCAGTCAAGCAATTATGTAAGAATGTGGCGTGACGTATGGGTGGTAGGAAGGATGCTAAATGCTTTTATTTGCACAGACTGATGGATCCTGGTGGATGATGGAGTTGATGGAGTAAGTAGGTTTAGTCCTGACTTCATTTAACTTCAGGTTCTGCAATTAAAATCCATCCATTCATCCATCCATTTTTTTTTTACTGCTTATCCTGTTAAGGGTCACGGGGGGCTGGAGCCTATCCCAGCAGCCTTCAGGCGAGAGGCGGGGTTCACCCTGGACAGGTCACCAGTCCATCACAGGACCAACACAGAGACAGACAACCATTCACACTCACAGTCACACCTACGGTCAATTTAGAGTATCAATCAGCCTCGTCCTCTCTTGATGTCTTTGGACTGTGGGAGGAAGCTGGAGTACCAGAGAGAACCCACACAGGAACAGGGAGAACATGGAGACTCACACAGAAAGATCCTGTGATGGAGCTGGGGCTCGAACCCGGAACCTTCTTGCTGTGAGACGACAGTGCTGACCACTGCACCACCATGTGGCCCATGCAATTAACAAAATATATTATTTTTAACTAAACAAACATGTGGTCTGAGTTTCATTAATTATGAAAAAAACACATCTAAATCACAACAAATCCAGCAAAACTTCATAGGGTGACTTGGGTGTCTATAAATCCAGTGAAAATTTAGATGCACTGAATGATATGAGAGGATATGAGGTGTCACAGGGTTTCTAATGATGAAAATGTTTCTTCTTTCCGGCTGTAAAGATGATGCAGAAGAAATGATGGAAAGAAAGTTACATACTGAAAACACTCATGTGTGCAAACTGCAAAAGAGGAGCATATGCATGAGGTATTATGTAAAATTATGAGCTCTGAGGTGGAAAGCAGCTCATAATGAATGAAACATTAATTTTGACTCACAGATATGTACAGGCATCGTCAAAGCGTTTTATTGTCACATGCACAGTTAAAAAGGTCTCTCTGCGCAGTGAAATTGTTCCGTCCACTCCTAATGCTGAGCTTAAAATCCAACATGAGGCATAAACAGTCTGAGATATTCATTAAAAAATAACACAAGGGTATAAAAACAGTAGAATTAAAAATAAATCATCCTTAAATATAAAGTGCAGTATGATACAGATATAGAGTTACAATCTGTACCAGGGTTTTCCACAGTGGGGCCTGGGGGAACCCAATTTGGTCAGTCAGATGTAATAAATAAATATATGAATAAATAAAAAAAAGGTCGGACGTCAAAATAATGAAACAAAAAACTGAAAAAAAATTAACATAAAGGGCAAAAGTAGGTTAAACTATAAAATGCTGTTTATGTTTGTTTGTTTTTTTCCCGAGGCAAAGATGCTCTTTAAATATGAAGGATTTGTGCAAAACATATGAAACTCCCTGCCTCACTGCCTCACCTCATGTTTTGTGGTTGTAAGCAAATGTTAGCGCGCTAATTACTGTACATTACTAATTCCACGCTGATTCTAGGTGCCAAAATGTAAACATGCCGACATTTGCTAGCACTGCTATTGGCATATATTCACATTCAGGTGTTAGTGTTTGAAGGTAACGGCAGGTCACAGGAGTGCAGCCTCGCAGAACTTCCATCTCTGCATTTTTGGTCGGATTAACAAGGTATCAGGCGCCGAACATACTTCTGTCTCGCTCTCTCTTTATTTCTGTTATTTAATCAGAATGTCAGAGTCTAAAAAATACTGAGTGCGATAAAAGCTGTTGTCTGTCAATGAACTAAAACCATTAAGATACATTTTCCATTTGATGGCACTTGTACTTTTCAAGCGTGGAGATGGAGCAGTAGGAGAGCAATCATTTCTGGAACAAATGGATCCCTTTTTTTTGCATTTCAGTGAATTTGTCTAATTTGAAAACATGTTGTTTCAAGGATGAACTCAGAGGATAATTTCTACTTTTTAATTAAAGAAGATGTCTTAAATCTTAGTACGAGGGAGCTTCCAGTTTTTAACTCACTGACTGATGAAATCTATCATTTGTCATTTTTTTTTTGTCTGGGACAAAATGTTATTTTAGATATGTTTCAGTTTCTCCTTCGGGTTGCTTGACTAAACCAATCAAACTTTAAAAGTTTAAGCACCAAGGAGTAGAGCTTTTACACACCTGTGGAGCGACAGGTGCACTGGAAAAGAAAAGAAACATCCTGTCCAACTTTCTGTTGTGTGCTACTGTGCAAGCATCGGCCACTTTAATGAATGAGCACTGAAATGGAAGCCAAGTAGTTAGTTTGGAGTTCAAGTCAAAGTAATTGAGGATTACTGAGAATATGGCTGATAAAAAGGATGTGGATTACACTAAATAACGCGCTTGAGAGTTTGTAAATAAGTTTATCTGGCTGTCATTATCTGTCAGTCACTGTTGGCGTCAAGATACCTGTCTGGCTATTTCTGCTGACAAAATGAAGTCATGCAACTGGAAAAACTCACCTATTGTGAGTACTTGAAAGGCAAAATAAGCTTTTTAAGTACAATTGTTGATCAGTATCGCCCAACTGCAGCGGTGAGGAATTCAAAATCTTGTGGTGATGGTAGCGTAAAGAGTATTTTCATTGTTTCTGTGTCATTCCTGTTTTTTTTTAGCTCCTCTCTTGAAATGAATTGTGCTGGATGAAGAGTTGTAATTGTTGGGTGGTGAAAGCAGTTTGATTTATTCAGTGCAGTTTATCTCTGCCTGATGCTGCATACAGTGTTGATGCACCTTGTCCTCCCTCCCCCTCTCCCTCTCCCTCTCCCTCTCCCTCTCCCTCCACTCCCCATCCTTCATCCCTTGTTCTGGCTAACATAGTAGTGAACTAGACTTCTCTGTGCTCCAGCTGCATCTGCTTGTGAGCCTGAGGGAAACAGTGTGTGTGTGTGTGTGTGCGCGCGCGCGCGTGTGTGCATGCGTGTGTGTACGTGTGCCAGTAAAACTGCACAGGGATTGCAGGGCTCTGCACTCTCCCTGAGCCATTCACAGGCTCAGCATCACACAGTTGATTCAGCACCTTGCTAATAGCACACACATTAACTGCAGCACAGAACAGAGGAGGAGTGCAGTAATGAGACAGCGAGAGAGAGAGGGGGAGAGAGAGGGAGAGAGGAGGGAGAGAGGGAGCAGCATGTGAGAGACTGTGTTGAGCAAATGTGTGCATGGCGCATCTAGTGTGTGTTTGTGTAAGAAAGAAAAATAGAGGAGGCAGTGAGAAAAGGAGGGAGAGAGAGTGAGAGAGCGAGAGAGAGAGAGAGAGGACGTGTGGTAGTGGTGAGAACTGCGAGGAAGGATGGCTGCTTATGTTTAAACTGCCTCACATGCTCAAAGGGAGAGTCAAGGCGAGAATTGAGCAAAAGCAGAGAAACAGACGTCTCATTGGGGGGACGCATCTTGTTCATCATTTGTGGGAGAAGATTTGGCAATGCCTGCTGAAGTGAAAGAGGTAAGTGTGTAGAGGAATGGCTCTATTTGCTCTGTACCCTCCCTCTTTTTTGTGCACATCAGTTTTTTTCTCCTCCTGCAGAGAACTGTAGCCCTCCTCAGCTTTGCATTCTGCCTCTGTCATGATGAATGAAGGAGGCATCAATTGCTTCACCTCCTTGCCTGCTGTTCGGTGCAGTCTCCTTGTGTGCACGGGGGCATGATGCTAACATCTCCATCAAGTGTGTGTGTGCGTGCGTGCGTGCGTGTGTGCGTGCGTGCGTGCGTGCGCGTGCGTGTGTTTGTGTGAAAGCAGATGCATAGGCTCGCTTATAAGGAGGATAATTTTTGATTGCATTATGAAGGGAGGTTTTCCCTTTGGGGGAAAATGCTGCACACTGTATTAGAAAGACATTAAACGTGGCCATGCAGCATTTAACTATTTCAGGGACAATGCACAATAGAAAGTGTCTCCAAAAAATATGAACTTTGCTGATTTCTCTCCCTTTTTTCTTCAGTCTGTATGTTGCATAATGTGTATTGGTGCATCTGAAATATATAAACAACAAAAAAAGAAGAAAAGAAATCTCCACTAAGGAAAGTACTGGTGCCATTTTGATTCACGATGCGAGAGACGTCTGTAGCTTTTCAGTGACCATGAGCATCACTGATTCAACAGATAGTGGAGGGCAGATGAGTTGTGACAAAGTTGTGACTAATGTCCTCTGACATCACTGGGTTGATGTCATGTTTTATTACCCCGCGGAAGCATAACTGTTTCAGTCCCACAGTTTGATAATGTTTCATCACCACTAGATGACTTTGGTCTACAAATATGTTGATTTAATTGCAAGTGCGTGGGCCAAAATCATTCAAATCCTCTTTTATTTCACATGGTATCTTCCAAAGGGATAAATGACAAGTTTGAAACATGGCTTGTGCCTGCTGTGCCCTTGAGCCGGACACCAAAAATCTGAACTGACTCTGCGTTAGATCAGAGTGTCTCCTAAAATAATACACTGGCTGCAGCTGGCCTCAATACAGAGAGTTGATGGGAACAAGATGCTAATCATGTCCTTCTGTCTCCTGCATCAGTGCACCTAACATCTAGATACTATACTTCATCTCGTCAGATTCAGAATCATCATCTCGACCCATTTGGCTCTGGGAGCAGACTTAGTTAGTGATGGTGCAGTGAGTTATTTAAATTAGCTTTGACTCACTGTGGCCTGGCCTTCCCTGGAGCTTGAATCAGACGGGGACAACACACAGGCCCCTGTCCAGCCTGTTATCATCCTCCAAATCCTTAATCAAGCTGTCTGTAGAGGACACTAGTTTCTCTCTTTTGGCCGGGCGTTCATTTTGTACCGCTTAACAATATCCAATCAACCTCCCCCAGAGGTGTTTGAGCGAAGATCATCTCCTCGCTGCCAATTTCTCCCGTGTGACTCTTTCATCTCCTCGTCCCTCTGACACATTTTAGTTCAGGCATATGAGAGGCTCTTGTGTTCGCTGAGGGAATCATGTTCTCTCCTCACACTCGCTGGACTGTTCACTGCAGCCTGATTTAATGCAGCGGAGTTGAGTGCTGCAGCCTGAGAAAGAAGAGATTATGTGCTATTTTATCCTTTTGTCACAGTCATTTAGCGGAGGGGTTTCCCAACATTTCAGCTCAGGACCCCTCAGTGACTCACGATTAGCAAGCATATCCAAAATATGAATTTATTTGAAATGTACTATTTTTATCGCAGCTATAGCAATATTTTTATATTTTGAAACAATAATGACAGCAATAATCTTGCTTTATTTCTAGAAACTGTCCCCCGGCTTTAGAAGCCTCACATTTTGTGTCACATTTAATATTCCTGCAAAACTGATTTCCAGCATGGATATTGTTGTGTAACCTAGATGGGGTTTTCCCTCCATAACTTAACCTTTTAATTACACTCTTATTTTGCGATGGATTATTTGTTCCACCGAGAAATTAAATAGATAAAATCAGAAGACTTTCCAGACATAATCTGATATCTATTGAATCATTAGAGCAGAGAAGCAGTTTTCTCCATTCACAGGAGCATCAATGTGAAGTTAGTAGATTTTCGAATAAGAGAAATAGCATGAAATGTGTTTACCGTCAAATATTGCCTCCAGATCTCTCTCAGACTAAGATGCTGAATAATTCATCCACTACGGTAAATGAAACCCATTTTGTTGAAAGTTTAAAGTCTACTGGAAATAAACAAATGGGAATTACACAAATATCCACATGGTGTACCGGAGCAGCAGCTGCAAGCATTTCTCAGAACAAATAACTTCATAATATAAGCAGTCTCATTCACAATGTATTTATATTCTTAAATGGCGGAGGAGTCGTTTTAAAATCTTTTCAAAGATCATTTCTAGCTGTTACAAAATGTTTAGTCTGCACTTTTTTTTGGAGATGAAAATTCAAAATATGATGTTAAGGGACATTTTCCTTTAACCGTCGTATTGGCCTGTTGGAAGCAGCAACTGCAGTAAAAATATAGTTGCAAATGTCCAAAAACAAACAACCTTTGCTTTACTGTGATGGGAATTTTATTGTTTCTGTATGTGGTTCAGGAGCAGACTTCAGAGGGGCCTCCTCCGCTGTCTTTGTCCCAGGAGCCCAAACAGGTGACTCCAGATAAACAGCCATCCACCAATGACGAACTGGACACGCCCACTTCCATTGCCTCAGTGATGACATCGACCAACGAGAGCTCCACTGAGAACGATACGCCGCTGCAGACGGACTCTGAGGTTCATGACTTTATATGTCTTCAGATGAGATCACCGTCAATTGTCTTCCGGCACTTTGTTTTAGTGGTGTTTGAATGAGAAAACTTTATTGGCCATTTTCTCATAACAAAATTATATGAGGCTATGAACTAAAGGATGTTAAGTAAATTTGACACATTTCAAATCCCCAGATTGAGATACAATGAAGTGAAATTGCTGATGCCCTCAAATTCATCACAGCTTCTGTTTTATTGACACTACAAGTTTCTCCCATTGCTTGCTGTGATGGAGTTAAAATCTAAATCAATGAACTAAACTAGACCATCAATGTCCTACAATTTACCCTGCATCTAACAGTGGCTGTAGTTGTTTCATCACAAACGCATTTTCAACAATTCATTATTCTTTGGCAGGGAAGAAGAAATCATTTACCATCATTAACTGGTGGAGCACAATGCCAGGGAAGTGCTGAAATGATGATTATTGATCATCGCTATGATGATCAGTGAGCATGCGGTTGTACAGCTTGAATGAAAGATAAATGCGCCCTGGAAGTAAATTAAGGTTCTATACTTCCTGTCGTAAACACACAGGGAAAATCTTGAGATCTTTCAGACAAATGGGATTTTAAATACCAACAGAGATTCTGCTTAGATTTTTTTCCAGAGATAATAGTTGTGGTGCATCAATCCTTGTAGGAGTTCAAGGCTGTAGAACAAGAGGCCGAACAGGCTCCAGATGAGTCCCGAGAGTCCTCCGAGCCGCAGCTGGAGGACAGTCAGCCATTGAATCCATCTGACGCTGCATCAAGTCCAGCGGTTCAAGAAGATTCTCTCGTGGAGCAACCTTCTCCTGAGGCGAACATTGAACCCTCTGAGTCAGTTACACCCACCATGTTGACGAGCAGTGCCACCCCAGCAGTACCGCTGCCACCGCCACAGCAGCCCTCTGAGCCTCAGCCGGTGATCCCAGACAGTCAGAGCAGAGTGTACACCCTTCCTGAAAGTTACAGAGGGATTGGGGGTGATTTATGCTCACGTTACGGGAGCCTGTCCCGCTCCACCCTCCACAGCTACTGGCCGGCCAAAAATGTCCAGGCCGGAGCTCACTACACCTTACCCTTCCTGAGGGACAGCTACGCTCCCACAGGCCTGAGCAGCCAGACAGATGGGGATGGCCTCGGGGAGCGAGCCGAAAACCCTCTGGACTTGAAGACTGACCACCCAGCGGCCAGCTACGCGACATTGGGCGGGATTCACCAGTTCAGACCAATTACCACCATGGAGCTCCTCAGGGAGCCCTCAAGAACCAGGTAACGAGACAGTATATTGAATGAAAGTTTATCGACCCAGCAGACTGTGTAAATGGATTTCAAGGTCATCTGTTGTTTCTGTGGTTCCATGAACAAGCGGAGTGAAATACACATCGGTTCTTACAAGTGCTCAGACATTTGAAGGTGCCAAGGGAAAGTCAAACAGTGTTATTGATGCTTCTTTCTTTTGACCCATCTGTAAAAGGGTTGAAGTGTTGATTTATGGTTTTAGCAGTGAATTGACCATGCATTATTTACAAATGTACAAAAGTTCCTTTATAATCTTTTAATAAAAATAAGGGCTTCCTTGTTGCAGAAACTCATCCTTCAGAAGCTTTTTTTGCTATTATTTTATCATGCAGACCCTCAAATGAATGGAGGAACTGAACCGAGGAGTCTGAATTCATGTTTAAGAAAGGGAACTGAGCTAAACTTTATTCTGGACAGGGTTTACAGCGTGAGGTTTGACTGGATTCTACATTTTATTCATTACATTTTTGCTCTGTACCTAGACTGAATTTTCATTTTGGCCTGAAACTACATAAGATAAAGTAAGATGAGTTAAGGTAAGATAAAACAGGATGAGATGAGATAAGATGAGATAAAACATGACGCTTGGATACAGTCAACAGTCATAAATTACATTATAGCCATCGCAATATAAAGGGCAGGTGAACAGTTATAGTAATGCACAGACCTGTATACTAGGGCTTCTCTATGTTGAGTAGAAATTGAGCTCATTTCAGTGTGTTTGGGTCGCACAAATCAAGGCATAAGCTAATTAATTATCCATAAGAATCTTTTTAGTGACACATACACCTAGTAGTCGCCTCTCTCCTGTTAGTCAGCATGGACAATGATAAGATAGATGGACAGGAGTTTAGTAGCAGCTGGTATCAATCAGAAATGTCAACCTGCTGCAAAGTCAATAAATAAGGAGGTTTCACCAGTTATTGCCTGCCAGGAGCTTTTCCTTAGCCCGTACAAATCGACAGAGCTGTTTTCAAATATACAAGCAACTCTCTTGTTCTACTACACCCCAGTAAAGTTCTGTCCGTAGACTCATAAATGACGTTGAACCTTCAAATATTTTTGTCCTGATCTCAACATGCATGACTTTTTCTATTTCTTCAGAGGCGGCTACGACGATGCCTTCATGGCCCAGCTGGAGGGGAACCTGAATCCTTTCTTTCAGGTTATGTGTCGAGCACAAACCTTGCAGTTCCCCCACAAACGCAGCAGCATGGTCAGCCTGGACAGCATCCGTCGAGACCCGCGCTGGAGAGACCCCAACTTGCATGAGGTGATCTCAATGCTCAGCCACCCAATGGACCCAGTCAAGTCCAACGCGGCAGCTTACTTGCAGCACCTATGTTACGAGAATGACCGCATCAAGCACGAGGTCCGCCAGCTAAATGGTGTGCCAATTTTGGTGGAATTATTGGACCATCCAAAAGCTGAGGTTCACCGCAAGGCCTGTGGTGCTTTACGCAATATATCATACGGAAAAGACCACAATAACAAAATAGCCATCAAGAACTGTGATGGCATCCAGGCTTTAGTCAGACTGCTGAAGAAGTCCAGCAGCATGGAGGTCAAAGAGTTGGTCACAGGTACGGCTGAGTCTTCCTGGAGTCATTTAGCCAGCAATCAATCCATTTCACTTCTACTACTCTCTTAATCTCTTCCCTGTAGGCACTCTGTGGAACCTCTCTTCACACGAGCCGTTGAAGATGACCGTCATCAACCACGGGCTTCAAACGCTAAATGATGAAATCATCATCCCACATTCAGGCTGGAGACGAGACTCTGCCGACCCGTCCAAACTGCAGAGTGCTGAGTGGACCACAGTGTTCAAGAACACCTCTGGATGTCTGAGGTAACCTTGGCTGTAGTCAAAGGCTAAAATTGACAGCAGCTGTTAAAAGCCGACTCATGATGAATTGAGCCTTGCTTATGTTGTTGTGTTGGTAGGAACGTCAGCTCTGATGGAGCGGAGGCTCGCCAGAGGCTCAGAGAGTGTGACGGACTCGTGGACGCACTCCTTCATGCCCTCCAGTCAGCTGTTGTCAACAAGGACACTGACAATAAGGTGAGGGAAGTCAGTGCTCTGACTGAAAAGAAAAAAATCAACCTCTAATGTATTTTATAGGCATCTTGTCAGATGTGGAAAGTAGAGAACAAACACTTTATCACTGGACTAATTTTTAACCTGACCTTTTAACACAGCAAGCTGATCTTTCCAATCTGTACTTGTATTTTTAAAAAAAAGGATTATTCTAGCTTTTCTGCCTTTTAAACATCCAAACAGTTGTCAGCCAAAACAGATGGGACAATAACAACAGAAGAAATAATCCCTTGGTGGCTGCATGTCATACATGGCCGTCATCTACAACCAATTCCGTGATTTATAGTCTAATTAGACCAGAGGTGTGTTGAATGTAATATTTTACATTTTCACGATGGAGCTAATTTAGTTTAATTTGATTTAATTTCTTTGAATTTAATCTTTGTAAATTTAGTTGAATTTTATTAATAGGATGTTGGGTTCAGTAACTTTGCTAAAAAAAATACCTGTTGAAAATGTCCTTGAAAGGGCTGATTTTTCCACAATTTCTTAAGTAAAGACGTTGAAGTCACTATGTGTAAACAATAATGTTTTATCTTAGCCCATTAAAATTTGTGCATTATTTATGTTGCTGGCAGCAAAGTCATGTCAGGAGCTCTGAGTTGGGGGGGGGGGGGGGGGGCGGCAGCGTCATTGTTATCTGCACCACTGCTGTTTTTGATGCAGCCACTGGGTGGGAACAAAGTCAAGAATCCTTAAATCTCACTTGTATTGGCTTTAAGTCAGGAAATATAACTTTTATGCGGAGAAAAGTAATTGCCACTAAAGTTTCACACTCCATCACATTAATAGAGATTAAACCAAACCTGCCAAATGTAAAATGTTTTCTTCTCTACGACTACGAGATCACTTTGCACATATTCTGCCAAACTGCAAAACAGCAGTTTAATGAGAGCATTAGTTGTTTTTGGTAATTAAAACTCATAATTCAAACTATGATATTGTGCAGAAATCGCCAGTTTTACCACGAAAATTTGTTTCTAAAAAATTGTTTCATTGATTCTAACATTATGACCCTATTTGCATGTAGGATTTTACACATTTATGTCACAGATTAGTGGGGTAGGGCAGCACAGTGGTGCAGTGGTTAGCACTGTCTTCTCACAGCAAGAAGGTTCCAGGTTTGAGTCCAGGGTGAACCCCACCTCTCTCCTGAAGACTGCTGGGATAGGCTGGGATTGATGTCTTTGGACTGTGGGAGGAAGCTGGAGTACCAGAGAGAACCCACACAGGCACGGGATGAAACATGCAAACTCCACACAGAAAGATCCTGTGCCCGAGCCGGGACTCGAACCCGGAACCCTCTTGCTGTGAGGCCACAGTGCTGACCACTGCACCACGGTGCAGCCCACGTGCATTTATTTAGAACTTAAATTGCTTGAACATACCGTGGATAAACACTGAAGATTTTATGCTGAAAACGGCATTTTTGTAAGGAAAAACTTCAATATTTGTATATAATCTTTGATCAAAATCCTCTGTCATTGTCCTCCATGCAGTCTGTGGAGAACTGTGTCTGCATCCTGCGAAACCTGTCCTATCACGTTCACAAGGAAATACCAGGAATGGAGCGATTCCACGAGCCTCACGCCAATCATCTGATGAGGTCAGTGGGGCAACAGAAGAAGAAGAGTGAGCCTGACTGTTTTGGAGGGAAAAGACCTAAAGGTTTGTACACCATCATAAGTAAGAACATCAGTTGTTGTATTTTATGAGTTCAAGTTGCTCAGTTTTCCTTTGAATTATTATTCCATCGGCACTGTAAGGGACCTCTGCTGTATTTTAGTGTTTCACTTGAAACAGAAGATCATTTCACATCCTAAACCTCTGTTCGATAGCAGGAGCACTCCTATGAGTACGTTAAGATCGCATATTTTCTCTTCGAAATTTTCAATTTCGACAAAAATGCGGGATGAATTCCAGTAAAAGTCAAGGCAGTATGATTTGTCGTTGTACAAAACCCTATGCAGCTGCGTACTGGTACTTTTGAACACAGATCATGTCAACAGTACACCAGTGTAGGTCACAGAAGTTACTGAACGAGTATAAGTACAAGCACTGATGGTAGCAGTATTTACAGCCTCCCAAAAAGAAATTGTAAGAGGGGGAAGAAAACCCTCTCTGACTGGGTGAGAGAGACCATGACCTTCTGGTTCTAACCCTTAAATTTTTTTTTTTTTATTAATTCCCATCAAACTATATAAAGAATGAATTAACACATATACATATTGTTCCTGACACTATTATTATTATACAGCGAGGCACTTAGTGGAGGAATAATATTACAAAGGGCTTCAAATTTCGTTCATTTGTAATGCAAAGCACAAAACTGAAGTGGCTTTTTTACTTTTTCATAAAATTAATTAAGAGTTCCACCACATCACTTTTCCTTTTCATAATTTTTTTCTTTTATATGTATTATTTTGTTTTAAATGTACTTAACTTTTTTAGATTAGGTAATTACTATTTGAGTGAGAATCCTCTTTCCTTGCCTTCTCTTTTATCCATGACGCTAATTATGTCTGTGAAAATGATCATGAGCTTGGACTTACCTTACTTCTCTTCAGGATCGTTAGACCCTGTGCAGGACCACTATGTGTTTGGTACGCAGGGGTCTTGGTTTTATCATGCAGTCGTGACAGCTTCTCAACATTTTGCATTCCTCTTTTCCTCGTGACATCAACCCAATCCTGTCAGTGCCTCAGAACTTTGTCATCTCCTGCTGTGTTCCTCTTCCCAAAATATCAACTCTGACATTCTTCTTTCTTCTTCTCCCCTCAAATCATATTCGTCAGAGGAGTGGTTCAATCACGGTCAGTCTGCTGCTCATAATCTGAATACTTTCCTGAAATATAACATAGTGACTATATTAAATTCTATCTTTGATGTAATGAAAAGTGGTCTCTGTGTGCATGTTTGTATCTGTAATGTACAGGTTGGAAAAATGTATTTATGGACAGAAAATATGGAACATTGGATTTACCAAAACGTACAGAACTGATGAAAGGTACATTTGTAATAACTTTACATTAATAAAACATTACATTTCCCTATTTAACACAAGCCTTATTGACTACACATTAGGGTTATTACTAATAGATGAAAGGGAGATGAACGATCATTTATACTCATTATCATCAAGCATCTGAATCTGCCTTCAGTTGTTTGCTTTGTATGCGTGACGCTGCCATGGCCCAGAACAGAACCCATTAAAATGCAAGGCCACACATCAGTACCTGCACCACTTGAGGAGAGTTTCATTACTGAAACAAAATGACCCAGCAACTGAAAGAGTGAGAACATTAAATCTGGCAACATTTTCAGAGGAACACTTCCTCTGGCAGTAAAAGAGAGAGAGAAAAAAAAAGAGAGAAGCAGGCGCTGGAGTTTTCTCAAGACGCTGCATGACCCATGGATATATCTTTTGTACTTCTTAACTCTCTGAACATTTTGTGGAACATAATGACTGTTTTAACCTTGAAAATATTTTACATACACCCCCCCCCCCCACCTAAAAAAAAAGATGTACTGTAATGCAATATACTGTATCTTTGGATCAGAGCTAATCTCATGGGTCCAACGCTCCAGCCAGTGAATGCAAATCAAAAGGACAAGCATGTTGTAGTCCCAGGTCAGCCTTATACTACTTGGCAATCACCCAGCATCCTCCACCAGCTCAAAAAAAAAACAACCTCTGGAAAAGCAGTAATTTTATTCCACGTTCTATTAAATTACAGTAATTTACACACTTATCTATTTACCTTTCTACTGACCCGTCAAGCTAACCTTCTTACAGGCTGCTTTGGTCACTAAAAGCTGATCATATAGTACACAATCATTTCAGTCGTACAGGTTATTTTCCACTGCTTTGGTGACATTCTCTGCCTCTCCTCCTGTTAAAGGGCTGAAGCTGCTGTACCAGCCAGAGGTGGTGAGGCTCTACCTCTCACTTCTTACCTGCAGTCACAACCACAACACCCTGGAGGCAGCCGCAGGAGCGCTGCAGAACCTCGCTGCAGGACACTGGGCTGTGAGTGGATGGAAGAAATCTTTGCTGCACTCATGCTTACAGGGATTGATTAAGTGTGCCTGCGGTCGCAAAAACCTTAATGTTGAACTGAGACTCATTCATAGTGCACTGGCAGCATTTAGATATGTAGAGAGAGCAGTTACCCTTCCCAGTTGGGAGGGTAGATAACGCAGGCGGTCACCTGTAGTGATGACACATTCGCCTCCCCTTCATGCTGCACACAGGCGTTCTTCACATACAGTATGCACCCTAACACACACACACCTAAGGACACACATCCACCAACACATGTTAGGTGCTGGGTCCTGCATCAGAAAATGAACGGCACACCAAAAAAATAAATAAAATAAAAATAAATAAATAAAATAAACCTTCTTTTTTTCCTCTTCAGGTGCCCAAGTTTGTAGCTGGAGAACTCTTCCTGAGACTCGCAAATCACACGCACAGATACGCGCCGCCGTAAACGCACAATTTGTGACGTCATCAGTAGTTTCAAAAAACTTTTTCTTTTTCAATACAAACTCACTGTCATCACTTCAGTTCCCCAAACAAAAAACTGAATTAGTGCTCGTTCGTAGAGAATCAAAGCGACGATCAATATATTAGAAGTACCCAAAGACAGTCAGTAAAAATGCTAATGATACCACTGGACTATTTCTCCCTCTACTTGGTCCCCCACACACTGGCCGCTCAGTTTGAAGAACAAAAGATGTTGCTGGATATGAAAAATAGAAGCAAAAGTAGTAATAGTAAGAGGAAAGTATGAGGGGTACTTACAAAACTGTTCATGAAAGAGGCTAAAACTTGAACGGCATTTTCAAGCTCACTTGACTGAACGGTTCCACCTGCCCAGGTACATACAGGATCAATTAATACAATGTTTCCATGCAAAGATAATTATTGTGACTGAACAGTTTCATCTTTCCTCCTACATCTAAACAGAGCCTGGAGCATCACTATCAACAGGAAATGACCCCCCCCCCCCCCCCACACACACACACACACAGGCATGCAGTGGGAAGAGCCACACCATATAAACAAAATGTGCATCAGATCATTAACATGACCTAACACATGAACATTGAGTAACTCAGAATGATTTGCTGAACACCAACAGAACAGAGATAAAGCCTGCTAATGAGGGCAGATATTTTCTTCAGTATGATCACCATGGCTACGGTGTCTTGATTCCTTGTTTATGGAGCGGATCCAGGGTTAGATGACACTCACTATATTCCTGCTGGGAATTTAATTTGGGGGTGGATTTACCCTTCAACACAGTCTTCACCCCCTACCCCCCGACGGCATTTACAACCAACTCTTCCTTCGCCTCGAAGCCCAAGGCATTTTTCTCCGTCTGGCTGGTTGTGTTTTTGAAGTTAAAATTCTGAATTCATTCACAAAGACTAAAGCAGTTTCTATTGGATAATTTTGAGTGATGTGAGTGGTTCTGTCAAGGAAAACTGATTTGATGGGTAAGATATGAGTGTTACCCTCAGAGCTATGTAGCAGTTGCTCCAGAAAACGGCTGATTTGTGTTTGGCTTGCAGTGGTCCAGCTACATCCGAGCCACTGTGAGAAAAGAGAAAGGTCTGCCAGTTCTGGTGGAGCTGCTGCACTCAGATGTGGACAAAGTGGTGCGAGCTGTGGCGATCGCTCTACGCAACCTGGCTATGGACAGACGGAATAAAGATCTAATAGGTAACAGCTTGCCACTCTCTCACACGCATTCCCACTCACACACTCATGCGCAGCTCTACGCCTGCACGCTAACATGTTGTCGTTACCAGGGAGCTACGCTTTGAGAGACCTGGTTGGTAATCTTCCATGTGGTCAGCTGCACCCAGCAAAGAATCTGGAGGGCGATACAGTGGTGTCCATTCTGAACACGATTCACGAGATCATCACCGACAGCCCTGAGAACGCCCGAGCACTCATACAGGGTCACGCTATCCAGAAACTGGTGGCCATCAACAAGTCAAGGTGTAGCTATGTGACCTGATACTCTAATGCGCCTTCAGAATGAAACAGAGAGCTGGTATTTTAATGAAGCAGTAGCTTATGATGTTATGAGTATCACATCTCAGGGCAGTCAGAGATTTGAATCATTCTGACTGAACTGTCCCAAGGCTGTTGTTCAACACGCTGTTGCATTATTTGTCAGCCAATCAGCACGAGAGACCAAGGCAGCGGCCCATGTGCTGCAGACAATATGGACCTACAAGGACCTGAGGAATACTCTGAACAAGGCAGGATGGAACAAGAGCCACTTTAAGGTATTCTGTTCATATTTCATGTTAATTGAACTTAAAGCATGTTTGATAAACAACATCGAAGATTGACAATAGCGAAACTATACAACATGTTCATTTACAAGCTCTCAAATTCATCGTCCAGCATAATCCTAGACTTCTTTATCTAGAGTTACGCTCAATATTTCCCATTGAGTTAGAAACTCAATTGTCTTATGTTGATGTCGTTAATCTTCAGTCTCCATTAGCTTCTAGCAAAAAGCACAAGGCTCGCACTTTCTGAATTCTGGATTTGCCTGGGAAAAACTATCCTCTTCTATTTAGATACGTGACTCCAAGAACAGATACAAAAACTTATTTTGTACTCTGTTGCAACACTTACATTCCTGCCATTTTGTACTGAAAAACCTCATCGACAAACGGGCACATGGTCAGTAATTTGTCAAGAAACATTATGACATCACACTTTGGACTCCAAACTTTCATTTTTTTTCCTGTATTCTTTGCTCCTGGCAAGTAACTCTGGAGATTGTTTTTAGAGGAATCTTGACTTTCTCCTATTGCATCCAAAACTGTCCAGTACCACAGTGTAAGTGACTTCATTTAAAACCAAAGTCTTTTTTTGGACTTTAGTAAAACAGGAGCGAATAAACTGTCTTTGCCACCTACTAATGTAATCACTCTTGTCCTCCAAAGCCAACAACAGCTGGAGCGGCTAAAAAATCCAGCAAGAGCGGAAAGCAAGGCAGTGATGACATCACCTTGCCGCTCATGGACAAAAACCAAGGTCAGCAAATCACTGCATGAAATTCCTTCAGCATAATATTATTAAACCATCATCTAAATGAGAAACATGTCCCTTACTCTGGGGAGCGGAGCAAAAAAAACCAACAAAAAAAACTTCTTTCAAAAATGCTGTGGTTCTTGTCATGTCAGGGACAAAGAAATGGGGCATTTTGAGTCCCTGACCATATTGTTCTGAAACATTGCCTTGAACCAATGATGTGCTGCCAAGGTTATCAGTGCACAGACTTGGCTTATTAGCCTGAGCAGTCTTCTCCCAGGGGCAGGGCCGTCTCACGCATCACCAGTCACATTTCATTTGAGCGGTATGCCAAAAGGGCATCCACATTCCCACATCCAGAGCGACCTCTAGCTTCATCCCTATAAATTCCTTTGAAATACAGACGTGGAGGGAAATAGATGAAATGATTTGCCCTTTTCTCGGTGCAGTGTTTTAGTCTAAATGAATAGATGTGTCCTTTTAGAAAATGGATTACATAAAAGACTACGATATACACTCATCAGCAAGTTTTTCTGTATTTAATAACTTTAACATTTTTGACATTTCCTCAGGCGACACGGTGGTGCAGTGGTCAGCACTGTCGCCTCACAGCAAGAAGGTTCTGGGTTTGAGTCCCAGCTGTGGCATGGGATCTTTCTGTGTGGAGTCTGCATGTTCTCCCTGTTCTTGTGTGGGTTCTCTCTGGTACTCCAGCTTCCTCCCACAGTCCAAAGACATCAAGAGGGGACGAGGCTGATTGATACTCTAAATTGACCGTAGGTGTGGCTGTGAGTGGACTGGTGACCTGTCCAGGGTGAACCCCGCCTCTCGCCCGAAGACAGCTGGGATAGGCTCCGCCCACCCCATGACTCTTAACAGCATAAGCGGTAGAAAATGGATGGATGGACAGTTCTGGAGTGTCAAACTAACTTTATAGAAATATGACTGAATAATCTCCAAAGACATCTTCTGTTGTCAAAGGCTAATAGCCAAAGATGAGGGGGAAAATTATTTCAGCACATGTAATTGGTTGATGACCTTCTTTAAGACTCCCATTTGTGGCCTATTACTTAGAGAAAGGATATATTTCTGTTGCAGACGTGTATTCCAGTTTGGAGCTGAATGACAGGGTTGGAGATGGAAAAGGGCCAGTTGTGGAAAGAGATGCTCTCCAGGTAATCTGAATGTCCTGTATGTGTCCATATTTTGTGACTATTTACAGCAAATTTAGTCACAGGATTATTTTTTTTGCAATTATTTTTGCATCTTCTCACTTCATTTATTCAAAACGGACTTGATTACCCATGCGGATGAGAAGATAAGGAAACAATCTTATTTAGAAATGCTTAGAGTTTTTATTCAAATTGAACAACAGCTGATGTCTGCATATTTCTCAACGTAGGCGATAAGTGAAAGAAAACACTTCATCCGAGCTGGCAGACCTGCAGTGGGCCTGATGGATAACAAACCTCCACCGCTGGACTCCTGGGTGTAAACATGACAACATGGCCTGCCAAGTCGATTAAATCCTGTAGAGACACTCTCCATCGGTGACATACAGATTTATGCAAACTGATTATTCTTGTAGAGACAGACAAAAAAAAAAGCCCAGTCCAGTTAAAAATACTTTCTTTTGTTTACAGGAAATAATGTGCCAAATATTTACATGTATTTATTAAGGAAGTTATTTGGCAGTAGATTTGATGGATTGTAGGAGGAGGGTGAGGGATATCTGAAATAGGATGAAATATGCAAACTGTGGTGAATCCTGACTCCAAAGAATATATATGTACAATTAGAGTTTTACTGTGTATACACAAGAGATAGTTAATAATACGGAAGCCGAAAAAGGCCATATGTGCAAATGATTTTTTTGTACACCGTTATCGCATGATAACGGGACGTTATCTCTTTATCATGATGTAGCAAATGTTGTTATCTCATGATGAAGTTAGGGACATGAGATGATTATCTTGTTAATTCGGCACTGCGGGACCACAAACTCGCTGTCAGAAGATAACAGCAGTCTTCTCGCGATGTCGGGATAATTATCCAGTTATAACAAGTTACAACAAGATAATTAACTCGTTATCCTGAGATGATCAACTTGTTATTTCAACATAGCGGTACAACTAATTCATCACAAGATAAAGGTCGCTTTTTTTTTCTTTTTTTTTTGAGATATCAAGATGATTAGGTAAATACAATCAAAGTCTTTCTTAACTTCCATATTTTAACAATAATATTTTAACCTGACTTTTAGCCTAAAAAGGTTCTGATATGAATTTTTAAAACATTTTTGGTCAGTGTTTGAAACAGTTGTCAAACACGTTAAAATTACATAGCACTTGCAAACCTGCCACCAGACAAGACAGTTTAGTTTGTTTCATGAGAGGTAAAATGTGACTGTAAATGTGTAACAAAGGACTGTTAATACTCTAAATGAAGGCATTTATATTGTAATATTTATTGTAATACCCATGTTATTAATTAAAGGTTATAGATGTGTATTAGCTAACACCAGTAAGTGATCCTACATTCAATAGAACTCTGCTTTGCAGTGGTCCTTTTTGCATTGCGATGTTGAATGAAAATTCAAATAAATGACATGCAGAATTTCTCATTTAAATTTGTATCCTCGTGTTTGTCCTTTTCTGCTTTATCTGGCACATAAAAATTAAACAGTGACACCTGTACGTGTCATAGATTTGGAAATTAGTTAATTTGTCCATTTAGGCAGTTATTTCAGGATTTCAAAAAGTTGCGTTGTCCATTGATGTTTGTGTGTTGTTCTTGTTTTCACCAGAGTTTCCAGAGTCAGTTGTCTGGTGTCAAGAGTTTTGCTCTCAGTAGAATGACAAGCAAGAGCTCCAGAGGCCAAACATGTGCCAGAATACTGATGAATCAGCCAAAACATACTGATCAACACCTATACAAGTGGAACAGTCCAAAAAAAAAAAGGAAAGAAAAAAACTTATCTCTCACATTATAAATATGGCATGATATTGTCATGCATTACTAAAAATATAAGTATATACTTGAGGGGCTGATCCAAGGCTGCAAGGATTTGTGAGGGGACTCTGGCTCCCCCTGGCCCTGGAATGGTGTCCTGCCTGGTTACTGGAATGAAACCCATTAATTACACATCACCTTCAACCCCTCTAATAACAAAATTAATATGAATCTAAAAGTACACATGTTGTGAGTAACCTGTTCAAATATAAAGATGGTTATAAAGGGTAAATTATTTTCGATATTACACAGGAAAATGAAAATGTTTACACTGATCTTACCTGTAAATGCATCGTAATTAATTTTGACATAATTTGGCATGGTTTTGTTTTCATCTAATATTTCATAAATGTATTGGTAAAAGCATGCACTGTTGGTGGTCCATGGGTCAAAACGAGACTGAATATCAGTGGAAGTTATGGATAGTCATAAGGCCCCTGGAGAGAGAGAGGAGGGCCGAGGAGGGCAGAGCAGGGCCTTGATGACATTCCCAAACATGTCAGCACAGCACATTGGACAACGCAGCCCTGCCCTCAGAACCAAACCACAGGATCAACAAGGGCAAAGCAGTTTTCTCTTTGCCCCCCAAACAGCAACCTGTTAACGAAGGAGTCCACCCTGCTTCAACTGTTCCATCACATCTTCTCATCTGATACTCAACTTTTGGATCTAAATCTTCCCTCTACTCGGCCATGAACGTTTCAGTCTTCTCCAGTTCTGGCTTTCTCTGCTCTTTGAGTGTCCTTCTTCTCATGTTGACTGATTTGAGCTGGAGCAATCCCATCAGGTCTCCTGAGAACCACCATAGGGCATCAGTCGGGAGGGAGAGAAATGATAATCAGCTGCTGGATGCTCAAGACTTTCTGAGTCAGTTCCTGTCCTCACTGAACTTCACAGAGCAGAGGCCCCAACCCCAGCCCCTCAGCACCCGTAAGGAGCCACCAGAGTACATGCTGGAGCTGTACAACCGATTCGCCAGCGACCGCACTGCTGTGCCCTCGGCCAACATTGTACGCAGCTTCAAGAATGAAGGTAGAAGTCACTTTTTGTTTGAGATTTCTGCACACTTCAATGTATTGCTCCTTAGCAATTTGACTTGTTTGTTTAAGCTCATGTTGGACTTCTTAGGTAATGATTCCACTCTGATTTCACATAAAAGTGGAAGTTTAAATTCTATTGCTTTAGTTTTATTTCTAAATGAAAATATATTTCATCCAGTGGCACATAACATTTGCAGCATGTTTTCACCACAGAAAAATGCATATTGTGATGCAGTTATTGATGTTTTAATTTCAGATTCGTCCCCCTACATTGTTACAGCTGGAGGTGCAAGGATTCACCCCCTCTTGTTCAACATCTCCATGCCCCCCCATGAACACATAACCATAGCTGAGCTTCATCTTTTCACTTTGGTCCGGAGAGCCCAAAGACCTTACCCCGGCCTTGACTGCAAGGTTACCATTTACAAAGTACATTATGGTGTAGTTTGGACCAAAGAAGTGAGAAGGAGGGATAAAGAGGAGGAGGTGGAGTTGAAGGATTTGGAGGAAGTGATGACAAAGCATATTCATGCCAGAGATAATAGCTGGGTGTCGTTTGACCTGACTCATGTGGTTACGCACTGGTGGAAGTCAGGTTGTGCAACACATAGACTGGAGGTTCATATCGCAATTTCGGGTTCAGGAGCCTCACAGGAGGACACGCTGGACGGGGAAAGTTTGATCGAGATTGACATCCACAGAAGTTCGGAGGACAAACACGACGCAGTGTTGATCATCTTCTCAGATGATAATAACCACAAACACGAGAAGCAAGAGCTCGGTCAGATGATTGCACATGAGAATGACCTTTCTGAAAACACGGAGCAGAGCCAACAAGCTTACTGGGGTCATGTTAATCATAACACTGGTCATGCAAACCAGGACAAGCTGGACACACAGTCTCTCATGCAACGACAGTCCAACCTTATCTATGACACACCTCCTCGAATCCGCCGCAATGTTAAGAGTGAGCCATGCAAGAGAACACCACTATTTGTGGATTTTAAAGAGATTGGCTGGGACCAATGGATCATCCAGCCACTGGGCTATGAAGCGTATATGTGCAACGGTGTGTGCAACCAACCTTTGACCGCTGAGGTCTCGCCTACCAAACATGCCATCGTTCAGACACTGCTGAGTGTTAAGAGTCCAAAGAGAGCATCGCGTGCCTGCTGTGTTCCCACTAAACTGGAGCCCATCTCCCTCCTTTATCACGATAACGGCGTGATCACTTTTAATCACAAGTACGAGGGCATGGTAGTGGCAGAGTGTGGCTGCAGATAGTTAAACCATGGAGACAGAGACTGTCAATCAATCAACCAATCATCCATCCATCTATCTATCTATCTATCTATCTATCTATCTATCTATCTATCTATCTATCTATCTTTCTATCTTTCTATCTATCTATCTATCTATCTATCTATCTATCTATCTATCTATCTATCTATCTATCTATCTATCTATCTATCTTTCTATCTTTCTATCTATCTATCTATCTATCTATCTATCTTTCTATCTTTCTATCTATCTTTCTATCTATCTATCTTTCTATCTATCTATCATCTATCTATCTATCTATCTATCTATCTATCTATCTATCTTTCTATCTATCTATCATCTATCTATCTATCTATCTATCTATCTATCTATCTATCTAGCATCTATCTAGCATCTATCTAGCATCTATCTATCATCTATCTATCTATCTGCTGCGGATCTGTGCTTCATGATGTAAATTTGCAGTTGTGTAAATGCAAATCTTTAGTTGTTGTTATATCAGCGTGGTCTTGCTGCAGATCTTTCTAAAATGTCAGAGGATGATTTATTATTAAATTATATGTAACATTTCTTGTATTGTAGAGTGTTTCTGAGAACACTTGTCAATGACACTGAGCTGGGTATATCTAAAGACATGGCACAAATTCACAAAATATGGATAGAAAAACAGTGTAGATTGCATCAGCCAAACCTAATGTTAAAAAAAATCAAATTAAATGCAGTTTTCCATTATGCTAAATGGATTTGACCCAAAATTGAGTGGAGTCCTCCTTGGTTAATGCTACACCACTACAACATGTTTAGGCCAAATTTGGTTTCCTAATTTTGTATAATCCTGTTAATTTATTGTTGCTGATGTTTCATCACAAACTTTTATGTTTTGTTGAGACAGAAAGAATAATGTCGACCTGCGTATTTACACTGAACAATTATTTAATGACAAGGAGAACTCTAGTTTAGTACAGCCAGATTACAGCAATTTGCACTAATGATAGTATATACTTTATGTTTTTAATATGACAGATTCAGTATTGATTGAATCATAGTTTTGCCAAAATGCTTTGTAAGTAGTTATATATGCTGCAGATTAATGAAGTGTATCATTTGTTCTTGTGCCCTTTGGCATGTAGGAGCCACTGAGATGATTAAAAAACTGTGACATTTTTCCTCTTATTTACTTGCCAAACTTGCAGAAAATGTGATTTTGATGGCTTTTGACCATGAGAGGATTTTCACGGTGGAGCGCTTCAGGGCAGTAATTTCTCCTCTGATGTGAAAATGGTCTTTTTTTCTTTTTCTTTTTTTTTAGAGCCATTCATCTCTTGCTTTCTGTAATAACTGTTGTAAAAAAAATAAATACCTGAAAAACAAACAGGTTAATATAGATCTTTTTGTGCACCCTGAGCTGACGTTTCATTGTCAGGTAATCACAGCACTCACTGAACAACCTTAATCCCTCTAGCATCACATGCCTGGTGGGCCTCTCTCTGCCTACTTCCATGCCATACTGATAAGAAGGTGTCAAAGCCTGGAGACTTGTAGACTGTCACTCAGGATGAGACGCCACTCCAAGTGGCAGCGTTTGTGAGAGTGTGGTGTCAGATTCCTTGTCTCCAATGCCAACATGCTCTTTTGACAATCCTGCCATCAGGTTGCTCGGTGCCCTCTGAGACCTCCCACTTCCTTTTCTGACACGAGCATGCTGACTCTCTTATCGACGCCACGGCAACAGTACAAATGGAAAAAAATACATGTCACATCATCACCTACCTTCTGCTGTTAACAGTCGGAAGCAGATAACAATAATGGAATAACACTGTGGAACTTTGAGTTAATAACATCCACACTCTGCTCACAGATTTTACACAGGTCAAGTGTTCCGGGCAGAGATATCAACTGGTAGTGAAGAAACAGAAGATTGAGCTTATTTGATAACTGATACTTGAAGAAGAAATTACAATATTTCTTTGTTCTCTGTTTGGCAGGTTGTTGTCGTTCTTTAAGGAAATATCTCATCCTGCAGAAAACATGATTTGTCACGGCCAACTTTATATCTGGGAATTTGATTATTCATACTTTAAAAACAGGTCAAGCTGGGTGACTATATTTCTCCTAAGGTGGTATATTGCAGTACTCCGAAGTGCTGAATTGTGACTGCATGCCTTGCCATAATGACCTTGACATTCAACCTTTGACTGCCAACATTTCTTCAGTTCATCTTTGAGTTCCAGTGGAATTCGTTGCAAAATCTGAAGAAAGTCTGGCTCTCCAGAGACATCGCAGTGACCTCGGCCTTTGACATTTGATCACCAAAATCTTTCACTTCATCCTTGAGTCCAAATGGATGTTTGTGCTGAATTTGAGGAAATTCCCTCAAGGTGTTGTTGTCATATCAAGTTTAAAAGAATGGGACAGATATCTCACACGTGAGGTGACTGAAACCTTTGACCACTGACATTTTCGTGGCAAATTTGAAGAAATTCTACCAGACATTTCTGAGGTGTTGCTTTCAATTGAATGGGATGTATGGACAGATGAACGATGGAAAATACAATACGTCCTATTGCTGTTGCTGCCCTGGAAGGCATGAAGAATTTATACAAGCGGCTACTTGAAAAACTTCTACTTCTGACAGGACAACCTCAGTCAAACCCAAAATAAACAAAAAGCCATTTTTTTGCTTTGTTTTCTCTGCTCCAAAATGTAGTAAGTTCTTCCCTGGCACATGTTACACTCGTTCGCCAAGTTCAGAAAAATTCAGCCTCATAGTTTGTGCTCAATCTCAATGACAGACAATTGAAAAAATAACAAAGAGCACCAACAACATGACCTCCGTGGTGAAAGTAAAAACCACCGGCGTGTAGCACAGGTGTAATTCATTGTCAGGTATCTTCCACTTCGAAAGAATGAGACTTACTTCCAATGAGAAGATGGTCCTAGTATTTGATTCTTCCCCTCCCCCATACCAAATTGAATGATTTCATCAGGTGGAGGATGAGTCTTCTGGTTACTGGGCAGATTTTGTTGTCCTGAATTAATGAAATTTATGAATTTGCCTTTTGATTTTCTGTCTGGTTTGACAGTCAGTTAGCTGTGTCTCTGTGGCTTCTTGTGTGCTGTTGTCTTTTATAGAAATCTGAAGCAAACAAATGCACCTGTACATTAAATGATAGAGCTTCCATGAAAATACAAATAACACCCGTGCCTGTTTTGTAAAAGTGATTTATGAGAGTACATAAACATATAGATTTTAAGTTATCCAGAAGAGTGGGCTGCACGGTGGTGCAGTGGTTAGCAGTGTCGCCTCATAGCAAGAAGGTTCCGGGTGGAACGGTTCTGAAGAAGTCTTGAAAAGGAATTTAAAATCTATCCCTTGATACAAAGGAAGCATGTATAGTGATGTAGGAACTGAAATCATTTCATTTATTGCAAAGACCCCTAAAAACACAATCACAATTTTCAGTTTACATCTTTCGATAGATGGTGGCACAGTGGTGCAGTGGTCAGCACTGTCACCTCACAGTGAGAAGGTTCCGGGTTCGAGCCCCGGCTCCAGCACAGGATCTTTCTGTGTGGAGTCTCCATGTTCTCCCTGTTCCTGTGTGGGTTCTCTCTGGTACTCCAGCTTCCTCCCACAGTCCAAAGACATCAAGAGGGGACGAGGCTGATTGATACTCTAAATTGACCGTAGGTGTGACTGTGAGTGTGAAAGGTTGTCTGTCTATGTGTGTTGGCCCTGAGATGGACTGGTGACCTGTCCAGGGTGAAACCCACCTCTCGCCTGAAGGCTGCTGTGATAGGCTCCACCCCCCCCTCCCCCGCCAGCCTTAACAGGATAAGGGTTAGAAAATGGATGGATGGAAGTTATCTAAGATCTTAAGATCACTTAACACCTGCTAAATGTAGTACCTCAGTGTACAAAAGTCATATGTTTAATCAACATGATTGTGTGTCAACACTGTATGCAATTATAGCTATGACTTTTTATCATTTTGGTCATTTAGGATTTGCCAAGCTAAATATAGCAACATGAAAATTTCAATGCATAAATTTCATCTTCAAAGACTTAAAAAGGTATAATATCTATTGTGGGCTGTGTGAGGAACTCGCCTCTGTCTTAACACATTTGACTATGTTCATGACGAGGCAGTTGTTGTTTTTTCTTCTTTTAAATAACACAAGAGGAAGAAATCTTTACATAACAACTCTTAATATTCAGCTGGGACTGGGGAGGCCACAACATCATCTTATCAGCTGATAGATGATAGATGAGAGAGAGAGTGAAAAAGAGATTTGGATGCTTGCCAGTAGAGTGAGGTCACACAAGATTGTAGCCAGCAGAGGAAGACTTTATATTAAAGTGCATTACAAAAGAACAGGGGGTCACAAAAGCTCATGTATTTTATGAGCATGCTTCAGAAGTAAAATAATCTGCAGATGTGCTGCACTATTGAGTGGAGGGGAAGAATTTTTGGCAAGGACTTCATAATAGTTGTCACATGTAAATTTAATGCAAATTTCCAAACGGCTGAAAATTCAACTTGCTGTGTTCCACCTGGGGTAGTTTTATAATATGTAAGTATTGAGTAATAACTATTGCAAAATGTAATTTTAACAGGAAGATGTTTGTTGTTTTATAGTGTTAATCGTGTGGGTGGGGGGGGGGGGGGGACAGATATTTGGGGCCATTGAGGGTCTGGGGTCAAGCATAAACTGCACTTACTTTGGTCATTGTTTATGACCAATAATAAAAAAAGACTTTCTTGACTGTTGACAATGAATTAAACCATGTTTCATCTACATTTCAGATTAATTGTAGAGGTAAAAATGAGACAGCCTATTTGCAAGGCCCTAAATTAGGTTAAATTAAAAGATGCAGCCCAAGGCTGATACACATTACGCAAAGTAAAAAAAAAAAAGCTCGTCTATCAAAGTCAAATTGCCACCTCACGCTATCAACTTGAGTCGTATTGTGGATTTTTAGTTTCCCGACACAGAAGGAGTTTTGCTGTTTCAAAGAACAACACCACGCCTGTCAGTTCAATCGCGCATGCGCAGTAAGCGGGTAGTGGGTGAGGAGGAATTTTTTGTTTATTTTCGTGGCCAGCTTTTCAGATAGCGTGTTGTTGTTAGCTTACACGCTGTGTATAGATGTAGCCAAGTGTAATAAGGTCCGCAGAAAAACGATTACGCGTTTAGCTCGTAAGAAATTGTTACGTTTCAGGCGGTTTCTTAGCCGATTAGGGCAATTATCGAGGAAGGTTAGCGTGCTAGCGTGAAGTTGATGAATGTCTATTAGCATAGCTGTTAGCGGGTGTGCTAGCCAGCTAGCTGAAATAACAGTAAGCTAGTAGACGCTACGATAAAAATTCAAGGAACTAAAGCCTCCTCCTTTTCAATTTTCAACAGTGGGACTAACTCTACCGCATACGGAACTCACGGTAAGCTCGGGAATCATTGTGTGTTTGTTTCATTTGATCTCATGAGACGATGCATTTCAGTGTTATTTAACATGATGCTAACGCTAACAGACACCCACACAATATTAGCTGGGCAATGTTAGCTGAACCTGTGCCCTTAATCCATAATATTTGACTACAAATCCGCATTATTTTAGGTTAAAATTCGTTATTCGCGATGATGCAGTATAATATTTGTATAGTATAGTTTGTTTGAATGTGACAACCTGTCGAAATAATGACAGTACAGGATGCTAATACTCCATGTGTGGCTGAGGTCTCTGTTAAGGCTGACCTCTGCTTGAAATACATTAAGTAAATAACGTCCAATGTCACTACCATATGTTATTAATCCCGGTTTCAGCGGTAGGAATTAAACATGAAAAGTGCTTTACTTTGAATTAATGGCTATATTTTAGGATGTAATACGTTTTCATTCATGTTTCATGAGGTTTTTCATTTTTTGCGGCCAAATTATTTGTAAAATATTAGAGTGTTGGCAGAAAACTTGATATTACACATCCCTAGAGTAAGAGTACCAAAGGCATAATAAAGAGAGTTGTTAAGCAGATCTGCTATGCTGATAACATGTACGAAGATTATTCTCTGAGTTCTGCATCACTACTGCAAGTTGAAACTTTGTTTAGCATCTAATGTGATCTCTCAGTCAAAAGACAGTAATTCATCTATATTGTTAGTCATTGCATTTTCTGTTTTAGGTTTCTAAAGCTGCATTATATCAGCAGTAATTTCACCTTGACGTATCCTCTGGTAAAGACATAGTGGTTTCAGCTTGAAAGCCTCCCCAAGGTTGAAACCTAAGGAGCAAGATGTCAATCACTAACACTCCTACAAGCAACGATGCCTGCCTGAGCATTGTGCATAGTCTGATGTGCCACCGGCAGGGAGGAGAGAGTGAAAGCTTTGCCAAACGAGCTATTGAGAGTCTTGTCAAAAAACTGAAGGAGAAGAAAGATGAACTGGATTCCCTGATAACAGCCATCACTACAAATGGAGCTCATCCTAGCAAGTGTGTAACCATACAGCGAACTTTGGATGGACGCTTGCAGGTATGGCACCAGATAAGCACATTTGTTTTTGTGTCATATCCCTTTAAATTGCAAGAGAAACTGCATCAGTGATCAACTTCTCCTTGTTGTAGGTTGCAGGGCGTAAAGGATTCCCCCATGTAGTGTACGCCAGACTGTGGCGGTGGCCTGATCTCCACAAGAATGAATTAAAACATGTGAAATATTGCCAGTATGCCTTTGACCTCAAATGTGACAATGTGTGTGTCAACCCATACCACTACGAGAGGGTCGTCTCACCGGGCATCGGTAAGGAGGAATCACTGGTTTGTCAGACTTGACCGCATCTTAACATTTTAGGTTTTTGTTAGAATGAAGTTATGTTAAATCTAAATGCATGGAGTAAATGTTTACCTAGACTTAGAATTGATATATTTTTCTACACATAGTTTTGAGTCTTTGTTAAGATGATATTTCAGCACTTAGATGTAGTGACCTGATCTGAAACCATGCAGCCGGTGTGATTGTGTCATATATCTTCTAATATTTTTGCAGATCTGTCAGGACTGACACTTTCAAGTTCTGGTAAGCAAGTATTCCATTCTTTAACCTCGTTATTTTTTAATGATCTGATGGACAGTTAACACTCTTGTTTGCCGTATTCTGCCAGGCCCACTCTTGGTAAAGGATGAGTATGACTACGATAACCAGCAATCTCACTCCAGCTCCGAAAGTCACCTGCAAACTATCCAACATCCTCCATCAAGACCAGGTCCTCAGGAGACCTTCAGCAGCCCTGCTCTGCTCCCTCCATCAGAGGGCAGCAGTTCAGCTTCAACTTCTGCTTTCTCTTCCATCAGTGCTGGACCTTCAAGTGAGATACCACAAGGCACTGAAACACATTCTTTTTTTTTTTTTTTTAGATAAATTAAAAACAAACAAAAAAATTCAGTCAAATGTTTTCTGGCTTGTGGACAGGAGTTGTGAACACTTAACTTATTAAGATACAGACTTCATGTTAGCATGAGTTTTATAACAGGACTTCTTTGTATCTCTTATCACAGATCCCACCCCCAATTGGAGCAGGAACAGCAGCTTCACCCCTGCGGTGCCCCAACATCAGAATGGGCACCTACAGCACCATCCTCCCATGCCTCACACAGGGCATTATTGTGCGTAAATAGAATACACGAGAAATGTCACATTCTGAAGCCTGAGAAACAGTCCACATCCTCTCCTTTGATCAATGGGGGCAGTGATAACTGTGGAATCAGGACACAGATGGTGTTGATCAAAGTAGTTTTGATTCTAAATTTGTAACTGTTGTTGAAATGAAAATTCGACGGAGATATAAGGTCGTCCTCTACAATCAACACAATTTTTCCTCTTTTTTAAAAATTTTAAATAAACTGCATAGTTAGAAAACTGCTTGCTCATAAATAATTTTGGAAATGTTCCTGCAGGGCCGGTTACCAATGAAATTGCATTCCAGCCTCCCATATCCAATCACCCTGGTGAGTGTTGAGCAGCAGATGGAAGTCGCTCCTCATATTTACCCGTGATATGTTGACAAAATTACAATGCAACCCCTCTGACCTGATGTCTGGTTCCTTCCAGCTCCAGAATACTGGTGCTCCATTGCTTACTTTGAGATGGATGTCCAGGTTGGGGAGACATTTAAGGTGCCGTCCACATGTCCAATAGTGACTGTGGACGGTTACGTGGATCCCTCGGGAGGGGATCGCTTCTGTCTGGGCCAGCTGAGCAATGTTCACAGGACAGAGAACATAGAGAGAGCGAGGTACTCACGAGCCACATACATGAAGAAGAATACTGTTCATCGAGACAGTTATTATTTGATAATGGTAAGAACACTCTCCTTGTTTTTAGGCTCCACATTGGCAAAGGTGTGCAGCTGGAGTGCAAAGGTGAAGGGGACGTCTGGGTGCGTTGTTTGAGTGATCACGCCGTGTTCGTGCAGAGTTATTACCTGGACCGAGAGGCGGGACGCGCCCCTGGAGATGCCGTGCACAAGATCTACCCCAGTGCTTACATCAAGGTGAGATCCAGAACTGTGCGAGTTCTGAGGCGTGCCAGAATAGGAAGTAAGCAGGAGTTACCATTTTTGCCGTGAAGTCTCTTGTCAGTGCGTACTTTTTAATTACAAATATGACCATGATATGATGCACGTTAGCATTTAACCTTCTAATAATTGTAGATGAGTACTTGGTGCTCATTCTGTGCCTGGTAATGTCACCAGATTAGAGCGTTTGTCTTGTCCTCTGCCAGGTGTTTGACCTGCGTCAGTGCCACAGGCAGATGCAGCAGCAGGCAGCAACAGCTCAGGCGGCAGCAGCAGCCCAGGCAGCAGCGGTGGCTGGGAACATTCCTGGACCTGGCTCTGTGGGAGGCATCGCGCCTGCCATCAGTGAGTGCGCTCTCTCTCGCTCTCTCTCTCTCTCTCTCTCTCTCTCTCGCTCTCTCTCTCGATATATGTATCTATACATAGATATATATAGATATCTATAGATATAGATAGATAGATATATAAATAACATGGTGAGCAGTGTAATATTATAGAGCTGCAAACCGGTTCAGTGTCTAACTACTTGACATTCTTGATTGGGAATTGATAGCAGTTTATGTTCTGCTCTCAAAAAGACCGAAACCTCTCTGGACCAACAGATGTTGTCGGAGCAGCACTCCCACCTGGCAGGAATCTAAATTGAGTTCATCATCTTTCTTTGCAGTTTTCTCACTACATTATAACGTTGGAGTTGAAGTTACTCCTGTAGAAGATTGCAGTAGTTTTAGCATTAAAATGCTTAGCAATGGGCAGTATTGGCTGAACTGCATCAATTGACTGTTCCTACTGGTGGCATGAATATAAACAGAAAAAAATGCCCAAGAGGTAAAATAGTTCTTGCTGGAACTCCCTATAACTAAGTTCCCACATCCGCTTGGTCAGAAAACTCCCAATGTTTGATTGGTTTCAATACTATTGTCCTCTCTATCGCTATGACCCCTCCCAGCAGCACTGAACTATGCTAACACATCTCTGCAAGGTTTCAGTCATTCATTGATTGAAAAGTTTGTGTCTGATTCCCCTGCAGGCCTGTCTGCGGCTGCAGGCATCGGGGTCGATGACCTGCGCAGGCTGTGTATCCTGAGGATGAGCTTCGTTAAAGGCTGGGGGCCCGACTACCCACGGCAAAGCATCAAAGAGACGCCGTGCTGGATCGAGATCCATTTACACCGAGCTCTGCAACTACTGGATGAAGTTCTGCACACTATGCCCATAGCTGACCCGCAACCTCTTGACTGAGTTTAAGACATGAACTTTGCATAAGATAAAAAAACAAAAGATAAAGTCCGACTCTACTTTGAATCGACCACTCCACATACAGCCTAGAGGGCCAGAGGGGGACTGCGACCGCAGGGATGCCCAGCTCAGTAGACTGTAGGACCATGGCTGGCACGAAGGCCGGCAGCGTTGTCCAAACACACTGCTGTAACAGTCAACACTGCAGACTTTAAGTCTGTAAGTTAAGTGGTGTCCAGCTGGAGGAGCAACAGTAATGAAGTGGAAACATCCCACCTTCCTGCACTCAGGAAGCCAGTATTTTGACACCGTTTGGCACTGATTTATATCATGACATGTTCAGGTTGGATGAAAAAAAATCTATAAACACACACGTAAATTAAAATCCGCACTGAGGAGATGCACAATAGGGTCCTATTAGTCCAACATTTTACATCACAAAACAAACTGCTCACCACTGAAGAGTGTAAAGCGTTAAAAGACTCACAATTCTTCTTTTTGTGTGGACGTTTCCATTATTTATTATTTCCAGATGTGTAGTCTCTGCTGATGACCCCGCTGTCGGTTTGAACTTCTTGGCATGTGGGTTGAAAACAGTTGATATGATGCTTTGAATGCCTTGAACAAACTAAACTTATTTCTGTAGGAGTTTCCTGCTGGTCCAGTCCTCCTCCTCTTGCTCTCCAATGCTGATGTGGCTTCTTGTAAGGAGTTTTCTTCCCACCCCCCTCACAGAACAGGACAATTTAAGAATATCATGTTATTCATTACTCATGTTCTTGTAAGATGTAATCTTAAATATTTTTCATTGCTGACTGTCCTTATTTGATGTGTTTGATTTATATTCTCCTCTGAATAGTTTTTTTAATAAGCATTTGAAGAGGCCCTTTTAGTCGACTGCAATGCTGAACACTATAAACCTGTTAATTTTACTATCAGTCAAAAGGCTATGACATGAAAATGTTCTTTTTCAGAAGAAAGCGTTGATACCACACATCTGTGGAATATTATTTGTCATAGTCATGTTTAAATTAGATGCCAACAGTGTCCGTTAGCACTTTAATTTTTTTTTGTTTTTTTTGCAGAAGTATTTAGCCTTGTTTCATAGTCTTATGTGCGGTTACTTGATGTTTCCATATAATCTAGCATTGTAGAAGCATTATCTTGCTAATTATCTTGGTGAGATCCATGAAAAGTGTGGCTCAAAGTGATACACTGCCCAAACTGTATTTTAGTGCCTCAGACTCTCACCCACTGCAGGTCTGAAAGGTGCATTCAGCTGTTTTTTTTGGCATTAATTTAGCACACGGATGAACAGCGGAGAAGTAGAGTGAACGAAATGACCTCTCAGACCTACAGGGGGTGCGCCTTTGACACGCAGAAGATCTGTTTCGGGTGAATCGTCATTGTAAGATAACTCACGTCCACCCATTTTAATTTGAATAGTACTTGGATGACACCGTAACATTCTAGCTGAGTAAAGGAAGTGAAGACTGAACTGTGAGAGGAAGTGTAAGCCATATTGATGCCAAATATACCCTCTGAAACGTGAAAAGTTAGTACTCAGTCATTTCAGTATTATGTCGCACGTACAAGCTTTGTTTCAATTATCAATCAACCATTTTTAGTTTTTGCTCAGCACTATTGGTCAAACAATATTTTGATATTTGGAGCTCTGTTTACCTACAGTGGTCGGCAGTATTTTATACTCTTTTTGCTACCTTTACATCGATGATCTCTGGTCATAATGAGAAAGGATTTCAAAAGAATGCTGTACAATTTTCAGGAAATGCATGTTCATCTTAATCTTAACAATTATGTCATACATCCTGAATACATAATGAGTGGAAAGATATTGGTGTTTATATGTATGAATATGGTTGAATAAAATTTAATGGGCTAACACTGAATCGACGAAGCCTCTTTTTTTTTTTTTAAGTGGAAATTGAGAATGCAGAGTTACGAAGCAACATTCGGATAAAACGTAGTGCCTCACATTAGCATATAAACAAAACTATATTATAACTATTAAGAGGACAAAAGATTTAAAAGACAAGAAGGAAAAAAGCTAAATGAAGCAGATGGGAGGTTTAGGGGTAAAAAGATTATTAAAGATTTAGCTCTATTTAATCTACTGGAATAATGACATTTTCACCAGTAAAAGGAAAGAAATTCATCACAAGAATTCCCCCCAAAATAAAGCTTCAGTCATTTGCTAGCCACCAGAAGTAACCCAAATGACCAGAAGCTTCATAGTTTCAAGTTATTTTTGATAAATGCTGTTGACGCCAATGCTGTTAGCTATGTGGTTGTGGTTTAAAAATGGATCCCTATTCACAACAGGTTTTTTGGGGAATTACTGTGTCACTTTTTTTCCTGTAAGACTCATGCAATGTGGACAAGATCCACACCTCACACAAATCACCTGACAGCCCATCATCACGACTTGATAATGACTGAATTTTCATTTTAAGGGTGGAACGGCTCTGAAGAAGTCTTGAAAAGGAATTTAAATTCTATCCTTTGATACAAAGGAAGCATGTGTAGTGACGTAGGAACTGAAGGCATTTCATTTATTGCAAAGACCCCAAAAAACACAATCACAATTTTCAGTTTACATCTTTCAATAGATGGCGGCACAGTGGTGCAGTGGTCAGCACTGTCACCTCACAGTGAGAAGATTCCGGGTTCGAGTCACGGCTCGGGCACAGGGTCTTTCTGTGTGGAGTCTGCATGTTCTCCCTGTTCCTGTGTGGGTTCTCTCTGGTACTCCAGCTTCCTCCCACAGTCCAAAGACATCAAGAGAGGACGAGGCTGATTGATACTCTAAATTGACCGTAGGTGTGACTGAGTGTGAAAGGTTGTCTGTCTATGTGTGTTGGCCCTGAGATGGACTGGTGACCTGCCCAGGGTGGACCCTCTTGCCCGTAGCCACTGTGATAGGCTCCAGCCCCCCCCCCCCCCCCCCGACCCTTAATAGGAATAAGCGGAAGAAAATGGATGGATGGATCTTTCGATAGGGATCCTTTCATAATCTGAGCAAGAGGGAACATCATAGATTTAGAATGAGGTACAAAAATAGAGCCTTGAGGAACTCCATGTAATATTTGTTGTTGAAATTTACAAATAATCCACCATGGAGTCCCTTTATTGTATGATTTTTACCACTCCAATTTACTTTTCCTATTTAGAACAGGTGTATGCTCCACTGTTACACACAAACCAAAACCAATTTTCTACCAATATAAATTTCAAACTATGAGGCAGGACACTGATTTTGAACAAGAAAACGTTTATTACTGCAAAGACAAGTCACAAATTTTAAGAAAACAACACTAAGAAGCTAGCCTGAGCTGAGATCTGAAATATTCAGAAAAAACAAACTACATGTGTCTTTAATAGTTCCTATATTCAGCAATACGACACACCAAATGATAATGTCTTTTATAAATATAAAAGTCCCCCAATTGTCCTCATTTTTTTATGTAAAATACACACTACAAATCACACGTTGGTTTTGCTTGCCAATTTGAAAAGAAGCGTTATATGGAGAAAACTTAACGGCACACAGAAAGAAAGTCACATGAAATTTGTGTATATATTATATCAGATACTATACATTATCCAAAAGAAGAGGAAAAAGAAGTCACACTTTAGCCAATAGATCTGATAAAATGTTCACCAAAAGGAACAAATCAAATTATAATGGACAAATAAATATACCTTTTTCAGTTTTTGATATATATACATATTTTTGTCTAGGGTGGATCAAAATAAAAACCTCCAAATGTCACTGCCAAATGCTTGTGCTTGCATTAGAGCGTGCTACAGATGGCCACAACTCACTAGACTGTCAAATGGCACTTGAAAACATCCAAATACAAATCTCAAACAGGTCACAGCATTCAGAAAATATTATTTGACAAAAGAAATCACGATCATGAGAAAACAAGTCATAAAGAATTTACTTTACAGTGACTCCTTAATAATTAACTGATAGCTCTATACAATAAAAAGCCAGGTTATCTCTCTACCACGTATAAACTACAACTGTTGGTGTGTGTGTCTGTGGTGTCACATCCAGTTAATAAATAATCCCGTCTGAGGAGAGGTCTTTACGCTTCCTCAGCTCCCGGGTGTGTCTTCTCAGTGGTGGCACCTGTGCAATGAAAATGTCTGCTCTGATAGCCTCCGTCTGTAGCCCACCAGAGACCCAACAGTCACCCAGGCCATCTGCTCTGGCCGGGGCGAAATTAAAGGCACTGGAGTCTGCTATGGGTCAGTGAAGCTGCCGTGTTGTCCAGGTCGAGGCTTTATTTTTTTTTTCTTTTTTAAACTTTCATTCCTGCAACAAGTTAGGGAATTGCTTATGTCTATTTTTTTTTGTATATTTTCTGATTTGGAAATTCTTACAAAAAACATGTTTGTTTTTTTTTCCAACTTCTCAAGACATTGAGAAACAAAGTACAATTCTGTGTTGGCAGCATCAGTCCAGTGTTAACCAGGCGGGCTTTTGAGATGCAATAAGTTAAAAAAAAAAAAAAAAGTAATAATAATTAAAAAAAAAAATCACTGTCTGGCACAAAAATCTATTAAAAAAAAAAAAGTCAATAAAATAAAACAACATGTTTCTAGCAGCACATGGTAGGCGTGCAAGACCAGAAAGCACTTATGATCCCCAAAGCACATCATTAAAGATTTAGAGAAAGCACAGAATTTTCTAAACCATTTTTTTTCTCCATTTCAGGCACAAAATAATACAAATCTACAATGATGTCGTGAGTTTATACAAGGAAATTCAGATTTGCTCTAAGAAAAACAAAACAAAAAAACGGACAAGGAAAAGTATCCTGTAAAAACCTTCATTTGTAACGGGTTCACTACCCAGATTTACTGCACATTTAAACAGCTTAACCTTCACTTTTTTCGTTTTTACGACTGAAATGCCAAAAAAAATTATGGGTGAATTGTTTTGGTAATAATTCATTTTTTGAGCAAGAGTTTATTACTTTTAGTTTTCTTTTTTTTTTTTTAAACTAGAATTCAGAGCAAATTTCTCATGAAAAAGTCTTTATGCTCACACCGATGGAAACAAAAAGCCTCCAACTGTCTTAGAACAATACCAATAGGACAGTTTGACTCGTGAGCTCGATTCCCAGAACTGCTGAGCCTGATATTTCAAGCCGGTAGGATCAGATGAGCGTGAGATGTTGCAGCTGTAGCTGTGGGCTTTTTCCAAGACCCACTAACCCAAATCCCATGCAGTATTTGTTAGAGGTGGGACAATTCAGGCGTTTCATGATTCATGACTATTATGAGAGCCAGAAATCTATTATTAATGATCAATTTACCTAATTTCCAAAAAGACGTTTTAGCCCATTTCCGTCCAATAACTCACAGTAGTGTCATAGTCTCGCTTGCTTGGCTATTTTTGTCTCAGGTCGCACATGTAAACAGGTTTTAGCCTCCGTAATGTTAGCAATCATGTCAAAGTAATCAGAGTTTTTGATACAAATAAAAGAAACATGTTGAAATAATCAGTAGTTTCCAGCATTCATCATTCATCGCATCTTTGAATCAATCATTTTTGCACATTTCACCCTTCTTGACCGTTAACATTTTCCACACAGGAAAGTAAAGGCAAAGATCCAGTGAAACACAGAGTATCAGAAGGATCTTTTGACAACTGGTCACCCTAAAGGACTGCGATTACAGCAAATACAATCCCAACCATTATTTTTAAACCTTCATCCACCCAAACACATTTTACAAATTTAAAAAAACAAAAAAAAAAGTGAAAGAAACCAAAACCTCCCAATCCTTCTGTACAGTAGGTCTGCACTTTACAGTGGTATAATTCATGATTCATTATCAGTAACCCTTAGAAACGTAAGCATCTACGCCAAAACGTAACACAATAAATATCAATAAATAAACATTTATGCAGAGAAACGTTGCAGACCATTTCAGAGTTCAAGACGAGAAAAAAAATAAAATGTTGTGACAAAATGTTCCTATTTAGAGGATTAATCTCAATATTCCCACAACATAGAAGGCTTAAACAGTTCAAGTATAGATGAATCGTTAGTCCCCATGCCGTTCCCATTTCACAGTCGATCAACTAATTACAGAGGAGCTACTTTAAAAATCACATACAATCAGATCAACCACATAAAAAGCAACAAATATGTAGTGTGTCAGCATTATATATATATATATACTATACATATATATATATTTATATATCTTTATATCTCTTTGAATATCAGAAAATATCTACTTTTGGTCCACTGTACAAAGATGATCTTTTTCAACAGGGAACAAAGAAGTGAAGCTTTTTTTTCCATTTTTTTTTTTTTAAATGGGATTAAAAACTTAAAATGACAAATGTGTCAGAGGTGAGAGAAAAAAGCAAAAGCACTTTTTTTCTCTGTCACGTTGAGATTTGTGCAGTACAGTGGTGTGTGTGCAATAAGGTTTGGACAGACTGTGCTGCACGTGTCAAAGGGCTGGCACCACTGGTTTGAGGTAGGGTGACTGATGGATGTGTTCCAACACACACACACACACACACACACACACACACACACACACACACACACACACACACGCACACACACAAACATGCACATTAAAGCACAGAGCAGATCCATGTTCTCACACACACACACAGACACACACACACTAACACAAACACACACACTTCACCCAACAACAAAAGGCTAATGCGAGAATAGGCCTCAACGGGGCAGAGTGAGGGCAGGAGCAAGGCTAAAGATTCCAATAAACTGATCTAGCAAAAAAAAAAAAAACCTAACGGGCGCCTCCCTTGGTCTAAACACTGATGAGCCAGCCCAAATCCAGCCACGAGTCACCAGAAAGCCCCCCCCCCCCCCCCCCCCCCAAAAAAAATCAGTGGCTGGGACGATGCAAAAAAGGGGTAAAAGGGGCTGTGGGCTCTCGACACCACACAGTCAGGACTACGAGGACAGCTGCATTTGAGGATAAGGCACTGTGATAAAGCCGAGGTACATTAAATCCCTGACATTCCTTCTGCTCTGCAACATGGCACTGTGGGACAGGAAACAGCTGTCGGGTGGCCCGAAAAGAAAAGAAAAAGAAAAACGGCTCACTCTTAGCTTCCTCTTGGGTTAAGTTTTTTTTTTTTTTTTTGGTCCTTTGCAAACTTAAGAAACTTTATTAAGACAAGAGACTGCAAAAATAGGGGAACATATCTGGTAAATTTCAAGACTACGGCATGTAAACCACATGAAACAGCATCTCAAAATGAACAAAGGCAAGTGTTATGTGCATTAGGAAAAAAAAAGCTAATGATGAGGATGTGGTTTTTGTGCAGCCTGTCTTCTCAATCTTATTATTTACACGAGTAGCAGCACAGATATTTCTTTAAGGGGGGTTTTCTGTGGCTAAAAAAGCTCTAAGTGGGTGGCAACCATGTCAAAATAGATCAGACAAATTGTCCTTTTACATACTTCCCATGATATTTTTGTTCCGCCAAAAGTTTTTCAGCTGTTGGAATGCATGTTGAGAGAAATCATACGAAAATGAAAGAAGAGAACAGAATGATAGCACCATGAGTTTGGGGTAATACTAATTGAAAGTACAGCGAATCTATTTACAATAAGCAAAGGTGTTGAGTCAATCGATGACTTCGCTCCACTGGGACTAGTGACATGGATTTGAGCTCTGAGACATCAGTAGTTTGAAGGTTTAATCTCCCTTCAAGTCAAAAAAATCAAAAACAAAAATAACAACAAAAAATAAACACAACCTGTCCTGTATAGAAGCGGTAAACAGGTCAAATTAGTCCTCCGCTTCCGCCGCCAGCTGCTGCATTGTGATAGAGCACAGACTCATTGAGATGACACCACATCCAGAATAGAAGCAGTCAGACATGGACAGTATCATCATCCCGGCTGTCCTCCACTGACCAGGCTGGATGGGAGGAGGGGAGTCCATCCACCCAAGTGCAGACAGAGACAATGCACAAAAAAAGACAGAAACATCTAGACTTACAGAGAGAAAAAGATATGTGAGACAGCGAGAACAGGCGCCAGACATGCCCCTTCGACCCCTCAAACAGAGGTGTAGGTGTTGCCTGTGGCGCTGCAGTGGCGGATGGTGGGAGTACCAATGGAGGGGGTGAGGATGTGCTCCGTGTGGTCCTGTGGGGGTTGGGGCAGCGAGTGGAGGACGCCAGGTTGGACGACCCCGACCACAGGGTGGGATCCATCCTCTAGTGCCCCGACCTGAATCACCTGGATCACCTCGTGTTCTGGCTTCTCCCGCTTGGCGAGAGGCTCACCGGACTCCTCCGTGTCCTCCTCCAAGTCACTGTCCATCCCACTTGTTTCATCTAGAGAAAGTGCATAGAAAATGTAACAAACAGGGAATTATTTGATTTAATACCCAAACACACACTCCTCTCAATGAAGTCATCAAATGCTTCATATGAAATACTATGAAGAACTTTGTGTGTAGTGCAAACATTCCTCTAATAAATGCTGCTTTCATTTCCTCATGAATATTAAACACAAAAGAGATTTTTGAAACTGACTTTCATACCTGAAACTTTAAAATTATACATAAATACAACAGGAAAACCCTTTTACCTGAGTTTTATGATATTTAAGACAAATGCTGTTCTCAAGACTAATAATTGAGATTCAGCAGTGTCATATTAGGCTACTTTGTGCTGGTTCCCTAAACATTTTAACAGGTTCAGTCGAACCTTTGTGAGTTTATACTATAACATTGTACCGCAATGAAGCCCAAAAAATGTTTTTTCACCCCTGGGGTTGTTTTTTCCCCCAGATATTCAGTGACAGCAGGACATTTTGCCACATACCTTTATCAATGTTAGTGAGGGACAGGGTGTTGAGGCTGTCGAACTGGAAAAAGAGACAAACATCTTGTGTTATGTTTTTTCTGCGAGTCTAAATCTGAGACTAGAATGCGATGTGTGACCAAACGATGCTCTTTTCACATCTGGCTGAACTGCAGACAAGCAAACTCAAGCATGCTTATATCATCAAAAATGTGCAAAACAGGTGCAATACCTCCCCCATAACACCAATGGGTGTCTCTCCGGTAGCTTGGGCCACGCGATGCTCCACTAGGTAAAACATGTACTCGTCATACAGCAGACGGATCAGGTGGAATGAACCGAAGCTGGCAGCACTGCGCAGTGTCAGGTCCCTGATCACCATAGAACTGAAACACCAAGAACAAACTGTGTCAGAAAGCATTTTGTTTCTCTAACAGTGTCTCAGTGTGGTCCACTTCATTTGTTGAGCAGACCTGTAGAAGGACCACTTGAGCAGGAATTGTCGAGCCGCCCTGGGGAAGCTGGGCCGGTGCTCGTAGGGCTTGAGCACTTGAGTGACCACATTATCCAGCCAGGCTGCCCACTGCTCCAGAGAGCTTTGCTGCTGTAGCGTGGCCTTGAAGTCCTGCTCTAAGTGCTGAACCACACCCTCTTCACACTGGCACACCCATGATGCCTGCTCCTATTCATGGGGAGAGAAATAGAGTGTCACACTTTGCAAGAAAGAACTACAGCTGTATACCACGCGTTACCGGCCTGACCTGTACGTTGGCAAAATCAACACGGTTGAGATCACTCAGCATCTGGTTGATCTGTGACGTGTTTTGCAACACAGCACGTGCTGCCTGAGCCAGGTGGTTCAGAGATGTGTATCTACGCAGTGTTTGCGCAAAGGCACTAACAGCAGCAATCTATTTAAAGAAAGCATACAAAATGAATGGGTGTTACCTTCTGTGACCTTGTTAAACTAAATATTAATTGTATATTATAGAACAAATCTGGAGTGTACCTTGGTCTGGATCATTCTCTGTGGAATCACGTTCATGGCATTATTGAGCCAACCTTCCAGGCTTTTGGCAAAATTGCGAATGGCTTGAGTCAAGGCACCTAAAAACAAATCATGACTTAATAATGACATGACAAGCTTTGACAGAGCAAACATCTAGGAGTGTGACTAACTGGGAATGGGTCTCAGGACATCAGGTATGAGGATCTCCACTAGGGCCTGGTACATTAGATGGTCACAGGTGCTCATCCACTTGAGCACAACCTCGTTTCTGCACAGCACCAATAGCTGTGACTGAGGGAGTCGTGCTTCAATCTCGCTTATGCTGCTGCAGAAGGCACAGAAATGAATTAGACAGTTTACACTTTTCAAGTAGCTAAAAAGCAAAGAATGAGACAGATATTATAAGCTTGAGCTCACCTGTTTTCTGTTATGGTGGCACCCTCTACAGAGTCAGGTGGAGAATAACGCCAGAAAGTTTGCCAAAGCTTCTCAATCAGACTGAACTGGAGGTTGACAACCACATCCAGGATAGCCTGAGAGAAAAGCAAAGAATAAACAGAATAGGTTTAGGAAAAGAAAAATAGCGGAAAATTATTAGGTGGATCAGAAGAACCCCCAGACTCTCTTAAAACATTGCCGCAAGCCTGTTTTGACAGCATGAGCGGTGGGTGAGGAAATGTGTCGTCGCTGCCTCTCCGATCATGAGGAGAGAGAGACGTGATTGAAAGCTCCACAAGATTAAGAGAAGATTTTGTTCCAAAATGCCATCAGCTGGCATTTACCAATCTCTTTGTCTAAACATACATGACCTTTCCCAAAAGTTTCAACACTGAATAGATTTTGTTTGAAAGCATTTTTTTTTCAACAGTACGGCATTTTCAATAATTCTACTCAATTAAAAATACTCCATTGGCATAAATTTTTGTTTAACAATATTGCAAAAGCCAAGGATAATTGTGAAGATCAATAATCAAATAATCCAATACTTATAAAAGAAAAATTGACCAAAAAGAGCAAGGAGACTGCACAGCAAACAGAAATTTGTCTCAAGATGGCAACTTGACAAATGCGTGAGTGGAGTGAACAACATTGAGGAGGTGAGTGAGAATCTTAAGGAAAATAAGTAGAGCTGATATATAGAGACACAGAAAGTCAAGACGGATCAATAGGAAAATGTACCACTACAATGCCGGGGCAGACATATTGATGATGATGTGTCAATTAATGCCACAATATTGAAGGGGATTACTTTAATAACACTTAAGATGGATGTGTGCAGGACCCCCCTCTGTTTCCCACTGTGACATATTTGGTGATTTTGCAGTGAAAATGAACAAACGTGGTCTAACCTCACAGTGCTCTCTGTAAAGGGATTGGAGAGCTTTCACATCATCTGGGCTGATGTTCTCTGTATTGCTCTGTCCCAGGTCCAGCTCAACAAACTCAGGGAGTGCCCGTGATGCATCTGTGGGGGGGGGGGGGGGGGGGGGGTCATTAGAAATTTAGATAAGCCGTTGTGCATGTGACAAACATAAAATCACAGAACATTTCAGTGCCGCTTCTTTATAGATATTCCAGGTGATGACCTAAGAACTGCTGGTGGTGCTGGCTCTGTGCAATGACTGTCTGCTCTGCTGCACTAGGATGGTTGTGGCCTCCACCTGAGTAGTTCTCCCCAGAGCCAGTGTCGAACTTCTGCACCGGCTTGAACCTGAAATCATATGGTTCACCTCATTATCTCAATTGGGTTACATTAAGTACTGGAAGTCCGTAAGCAAATGACGGAGTTAAACCTCTGTTTCTGCTGAACAGGTTGTTGTCTGAGTGCCATATACTGCATATCTTCTTGGAGTCTGTTGAGAGGGGAATCTGGTTTCACGCGTATACCATAGTAATGGTATTTTGAGTTCCCTCTGCAAGATAAAGTAAGATCAGGTACACAGAAAAGGTCAGGTTGAGTGGTTGCTGGCAGGACAGTGATAGAACCAGTGAGGATTCAACAGAGGAAATGACAACTTAACTATAAGCTAAACGCTCACCTTGTCCCAAGGCGCCTTGTACGAAGTCCCATGAAGATGGAGCGGATGAGTTTGCCAAAGGAGGCTGCATTTACAGGGTCCAGTTTCTGCTCCTGGCAGTGACGAAGGTAATGGTTGTAGAGTGTGGATCGCGGTAGACTAACGCCCTCTGCTGTCTCGTAGTTGTCCAACAGCCACTGGAGCTACAATGAAACAAATGTTATTCTGTGGTGATTCAAACACTGTAGCATGCAACCAGACCGAAAAAACCTCAGATTGCTACTGCGTCACAGCTCAGCCAAGGCACTTCTAATGCAGCACATCAAGTTAAAGCAATAATAAATCAGAAAACAGCAACAAAAGGAGCAAGCAACACACCAAACTTAAATGTACAGAGCTGAGAGGCAGAGGAGCAAGAAAGTGAGCTTGGCAAAGGTCAAGTTAGGGATGAAGGCAAAGCATTGGTAAAAGCAACTTACATGGCTGTTGAGCAGCGAACTTCTCTGACTGGATAAACCCTCAGATTTTTGGAGTGTCTCAATCGCCATTTCAATCTGATAAAACCATGAAGCACAGGACAACAAAATGTAAGAGGGGAGGAAATGAACACAAAAGAAAGAAAAAAAGAAAGAAAAAAGTTGGTAGAGACACATTAGTGGCCAAAATAAAGAAAATCTAGAAAAGTTCCCCAAGCAAGCACCATTAAACCCAAGCAGAGCAGGCCTTGCTGTCTGTTCACAGAAAACCTTGGCCTAGTCTAGAAACGGGAGCATAAACAAGATGAATAATAGGTAGCTGGCAGACAAGCAACAGCACCAGATTCCACTAGTGCAGATCCGCCTATAACTGTTACGTGAACACTCTATAACAAATACAATAGAATAGGGCGGCGTGCTGAGATGAATTAGCAATACCTGTATGTCAACCTCAGGAGTAAAAGCAAAGGATCAGTTCATGCTGCACAGGGAGAGGTTGATGCTAGCTAGGTACTGGTCTTTTTACAACTGGCCCTCCCCTGACATAACAATGGCAAGGGATACATGACTTCGTATTAAGCACAATACAATGATAGAAGAAGGAAAGTTATCACTTCAGCTTTTCATTACTGACTGAAAATAGATACCGTTGGAGCCATTTATGAATTTGACCATATGACTTAGGTTGGACAAGGATACATTTATTGTTTTTGTTGCTTAAAGCATGATTCAAACCATCCATCTATCCATTTTCTACTGCTTTTCCTGTTAAGGGTGGGGGGGGGGGGCTGGAGTCAATTGTAACAGCCTTCGGGAAGAGGCAAAGTCCACCCTGGACAGGTCACCAGTCCATCTCAGGGCCAACACATAGAGACAGACAACCATTCGCACTCACAGTCACACCTACGGTCAATTTAGAGTATCAATCAGCCTCGTCCCCTCTTGATGTCTTTGGACTGTGGGAGGAAGCTGGAGTACCAGAGAGAACCCACACAGGAACAGGGAGAACATGCAGACTCCACACAGAAAGATCCCGTGATGGAGCTGGGGCTCAAACCCAGAACTGTGCGGCGACAGTGCTAAACACTGCACCACCGTGCAGCCTCATTATTTACACCAAAAATTGTAATTTGTCTTTTACACACTAAAATTCCAAAAACACCCGGCACATTTATATTTGGCTTGAAGCTAATGGCAACTGCTAACAGAAGAACTGTGCAAAACATCTGTTTACAAACTCTGAGGTACATCGTCCTGTAAAATCTTCTTAATCTAGCTGTATGCCTGTGGTAACCCACTTTGATTTGAGTTGAAAAATAACCAAATTAGAGGAGCGGCGTGGCTCAGAGGTGGAGTGGCCATCAAGCAACTGAAGGGTTGCTGGTTCGATCCTCACTTCCCTGGTGACCGTGTCCAAGTATCCTTGAGCAAGATACTGAACCCCTAACTGCTCCTGATGGCCCTGTGATGGACTGGCGACCCGTCCAGGGTGAACCCCGCCTCTCACTCAATGTCAGCTGGGACAGGCTCTAGCCCCCCCACAACCCTTATTGGATAAGCGGTAAAGAAAATGGATGGCTGGATGGATGGACAACCAAAACAGGGCACTTACACTTCAGTGCCACCCTTGAACAAGTTCATTTAATTGTGCCAACTGGTCACACTCCTTCATGGTTGCGCACAAAAAATAAGATAAAAATAAAGAAGATGTGGATTATACTGGTGATGTGTTTGAGATGTTTTGGACAGTTTTGTTGTCATTAGTCTTAATTGTCTCCATTAGCTTAAATCATGTAAGAGGGTAAAATGTCTTTAGGAGTGAGTACTTGAAAGGAAAACTAGACTTCTTTTGGTGTAATAACACTTTAAACGGACTTGCACCTTGACCAGATTTAGTATTCCTTCAAAAACATGTCTCATCTGCAAGGTGATGATTGAATGTTTTAAAATGCCTGCCATGACTGACAGCCACATGTCAGTCACCCCATCATCACTTACTTCCTGCCAAAAACCATCACTATGTAGGACTATGTGAACATGCTTGGTGAGGTCTTCCTCTGTGCTGTGTGAGGAGTCAATCTGTTGAGCTGTAGTTTGCTAAAACTCAGGAAATACATCTCTGCACAGTTCCCCTCCACTATCATTTGTTTCTCTGATTTTCATCCATCCTTTTCTAAGCAGACAGATAAAGTCAAGATTTAAAAACAAGGCCCAGCATTATTTGAGTATTAAATATTTAGGGGTTGCAGCATGAACATCGCTGGCAGTAGTTCGAGCACTACAGAGGCTTGTGTCCAGCCTATGAGTCTCACTGCATAAATCAGCAAAGGATTATTGCCAGAGATAAAACACGCCATAAACAATCATGGCCGAGGCACACACTCATATTGATTTTGAATCTGGAACTTTCCAAAAGGAGGTTGGTGTCATACTTCTTGGATTGAACTGCTGCATATGAATAAAGTTTGATAAAAATAAAGCATCTTTGCCAATATCGAGAGACGAGGCAAACTAATGGCCACGTGGTTCTGAACGGGGTAGGAGTTGAGATGAATAATGAAAGCAAAAGGCAGGTGTTATGAACTTACCGTAGCTGGAGAAGCTCGTGCAGTCTGGGTGGCGGGGTGGGGTCCAGCGTTGTCCATGAGGTAGGCCCCAGAACTGCTGCTGATTACCTGACCCCCAGCCAGGCCCATGGTCATCCCTCCACTGCCCCCTCCTCCATTGTTGGTCATGCCATGAGATGTCACCACAGTGGACACTTGGGATGAGCTCCCCTGTGTGTCAAAGTAACTGCCGCCACTGTTCTGGCTGTACAGCTGAGGCTCTGAGTACGAGTAGGTTCTTCTGTTCAGAAGAGAGGTTAGCAGTCAGTCTATAAGCCCAAACTAATAGAGAAAATAAAAACAGAGGGACAGAAAACAGAGTAAATGCGTTTCAAGTTTCAATCAATTATGTTTTATGGAATAATTGTATTTTAAACCAATTATAGTGTTCACCATTATGAGGACAATCTAAGACTTTTTGCATTTTTATGTTAGACGCAGAGTGAGTTTTTCTTGAAATTAACATAAACTACTGAGAACTCAGAAAATAAGTCAATTAATTCAGCTTTCACAAATTAGTATCACACAGGCCCGCTAGTCAGCTCCAGCTGTGTAGTTTATGCATTTGTGAGGATGATTCCACCAGTAGCTAAGGTCACACACCATGTGTTGGTTCAAGCACCAATCTGCATCTATTTGTGTATCACTGTAAGACAAACACAGCTTGGCACGTTTGTTCGTTTGTGCTATGTGTGTGTGTGTGTGTGTGTGTGTGTGTGTGTCCCATTCCTCAGACACACAGGACCCTGCCTTCACCTCAGCACTTAAAAAACACAGGCCTACTTCAGGTCATTTTCAGGTGTCAGTGCACGATCAAAACCAACCGCACCCTCCTCAGAAAAGGAAACACACAAAAACAAATGTGCTCCCACCAGCATCATGTGCATGTGACATGAATGATGGTGTTAAGAAACTTAAGAGGAGCAGGGCTGGGTAATAAACTGACTCACATGTTGCCATTAGTGTAGACGCCGCTGTTTTCCTCCACATACTGCACCTGTGCTGGGTAAACATGCTGAACCTGTTGAACAGTCTGGGTCTGGGAAAACAAATGAGAACATTTAATTATTAAGAAAAAAAAAATTAAGATATAGAGATGTGCTTGTGCAGGAACTTTCAGACACAGACATGCTTGGATATACCTGTTGCTGAACAGGCAGCTGCTGGGTGGAGCCGGAGGGCTGGACAGGCACGGTGGTCTGAATAGGGACGGTGGAGGTGGAGTCAGCGCCTGCTTCAGGGGTCTGCATGGCGCCTGAAGAACACAGAGAGAACACAGTCTCACTGGAGATGGATAGTGGTCTATCAATAAGAAGCTACAGCACTCTCAAGCCACTGGTCTGACTGGCAGAACAACTTCAATAATGTGGTGCAGAGTAACACTGGTTGTTCTCACCGTAAAACTGTAAATAAGAAACCCATTTATACCACAGACTAGCAACTTACTTATCTGAGAAAACATTTACTATTGCATGGTTTTTAGTTGATGTCAGATACACTGCAAGACCACAGACTTAGTAGCAGTTATTTGACAACAGGCAAAATTATAATAAAAAGGGACTTCCATTAACTTAAAAAGTCCTTAACCGCCTCTTGCCTCTTGAGAATAAGCATTAAATAGAAATATGTCTTCATTATGTAGGATTTTAAAATCTTCACAGGAATATAAATTAATCCTGGTGAATTGGCTACAACAGAACATCAAATATGATTCTAATCTCGGCGCAATAGAAACCATGACTAGCCCAACACAGACTCTCATCCGTTTTACCCAAATGGATGCTTCTAAACAGCTCTAGAGCAACTCTAGCCCAGCACCTGTTTCTGCCTTGTGGTACTCAATGTACTGAGAGCCTCATGCATCAGTGACACATGGTTTTGTCTCCATGTTCACAGCCATAAAACAAGTTAATATTTAACAAACTCCAAATAGATGCTGCTTCTCATTGCTGTCAGCTTCCACTTTTACCAGTTTACTAGAAATAGAAAGTCCTTGTTCAGTATATTAAGGAAAAAGAACAAAATGTTGCTCAAGACCTCTTTTCTAAGTGTTGTTACCTTAATAAACACTAGCAGTACCAGAGATTGCAACAACACTTTCTATAGAACTAGGGAAGTGATTTATTTTTAACATAAGGGTAAAACTTAGACAGGACACATGCTGAACCTGTGTTTGGGAGTTAATTATAGAATGCAGTCGTATGACTACCATTACCCATTCCTTCCAGGGGAAGGCCACCTCCTCCCCATCACAGTTTCCATGAACAAACCTCTCTTGGTTAATTAAGTTGGGTTTTCTTACAGCTTTGAATCTCTCCAGGGACAACTTGCTTCTTCCCTTTATCTTCAATATCACACAGGTGGTTTTTTTCCCTTTCTTTTCTCCGCATTTGAAGGCTTTTACTTTATTTGTGATGGGGTGGCTAACCTCTAAGTATGACTACAAAGATGAGTCGAGCTTTCCTGCTAAATGGAGAGTGAAATTTTTAGAAGAAGCAGAGGGAAGGTCTTCGTTTTCCTGCAAAACACACAGAGGCTTTCGGGGAGGGTCATATTTACTTTCACTAGTAGACATGTCTGCAAGCTGTTGCCAGACATGCTGCTCTCATCAATGCAGTTCAAATGTCTATAGTCTGTTAGTTTGTTGTTGGTGTTCAAATGATGACAAAAAATTATAGTTGTGATTAGAAAGCGTAAGTATATACGGTCTCTACTTGTACCCCTAAATCACAACATACTCTTGTTGCCTCACCCCAACCCCCTCCACAAACACACACATAAACACACTCCTAACACACCTTCTGCCTCACCATTCAGGCACTCCCTTGTGGCCCACTTAAATGCTGTGCTCCACTGAGCTATTGCAAGCCCTACAAAGACACAGAGGAACAAAAGCCACCAAGGAGGGCGACATTTTGCCCTCCCTTCTATTCCTTTTACTAACGTGAAAATGCATCACACAGGACAGAGTGGAGCCGGAAAATGCAGAGAACAATTATTTCCTCTGATAAACATGTTTTGATAAAAGTTGTAAACTGAGAAATGAAGAGCTGCTGAGCAAGGTTGAAAAGTATACTACACAAGCAATCTTTCTGTCTCACACGCATACTGTATCCACCCCAAGGCAAGACAGGAGCATGATCTGGTGCTGGCGCAGCAGCAAAATGGGGAGAGGGAGATGCAACTGGGAGCTGAAGGGGAGCGTATGCAAAAGTATTATGTTTATTCAAGAGTTGATTTTTTTTTTAAATAAGGAGTGACCTGGGAGTGTTCGCTTGGATTTCATGATGTAAAAATGCATCACTATAAATGATCCTGGTAAAATAATTACACTCAGGAGTGACAAAGTTCATTTTCAACAGGTAATTAGATTTTATGATACACGAGGATAACCAGAAATGTCAAATGCGTCAAAATAACATGCAGCACCGTAACAAAAAAACGAGACTGCGCATACTTTGTTCATGCTGTCAGATGTGGTTTTAGGTAAAGGTGAATACAAAACAAGTACATTTAAGTCTCCTCATTCATCAACAATATACAATCATGCTAGAGAGCTGGAGGGTGGGGGGGGGCAAACAGAAAACAAAAACATGATGTATTCTGCTGAGCCATGAACATGGATGACTGAATAATTGAATTAATCAGCCCCTCTTTTAGTGATTGGAAATGCAACAGGATCCAGGCGGCAGGTGGCATGGTACTATTTCTGCCCCACCAGACTCCAGGTAAGAGGTAACATGATCTCATAACTAGCAGGTCCCAACATCCTGTTGTTGTGTGCGTACATGTGTGTGTATGTAAGCCCATAGGGATGGGTGTCTGTGCATGACCTATTTTAGGCTGTATATGCCAACAGATAAATATATTTATATCATTTTGTACTGATGGTACTTTAACCTACTTGCTTTGAATTGATGTGCTGCTGTCAAGTTATATTAACTGTTGCTATGGGACTCACTGGGCTATAACTCACACCTAAATAAAAGTAATTATAAGGACGATGTTGGATAATTTGTTTATTTCATTTCTGAATACCTCTTGCTTCACTTACATATAGGCCTCGGTGGTTCCCCATTACTGAAGGTGCACATGTCCTCTACTCACCTGCTCTCTGCCCTAATGGGAATCAGAGGTAGCAGCTGCACAAGAGACCAAGTGAATACAAAAATAATTGTGATGCAACATCAAGAAACGAAGTCTGCACTATATGGCCCACCTGCAAGATTGAGGAAGTCTTTTAAGGCATGCTTTCATTTTTTGTGTGGAAGATGAATAGAATATTTGCCTGAAAGTGATGTGAATAGTTATTTTTTTACCCATTTTCATCCCAGTGAGCCCACAATATTTGTTCAGCATGAATGAATACATTCTCAATGTACAATTTTCTTTTAAACAGGAGACATATAGGAGACATATAAGTAAAACTTTACATATAACAACTACAAAACTACATTTGACAATACATTTTTATTAGTCAAACGTGTTGGAATATTAGTGAATGGGTGGATAAACCTGAACGAGCCCTGTTGCAGACGTGCACCGTGGAGTAACTTAATGAAATGTTTCGGTTTAAAAATAAAATAAATTAAAGCGTTTTAATCATAAGCGGGCAGGTGTTTTTTTTCTCTCTCAGTACTACCAACTACAAAACTTATGTTATTAGTTTGCTTATCATATCTGATGCTACAAAGAGGGCAGGTGGAAAGCTAGCGAAGCTATCTGGCTCCGTAAGACAAAAGGGAAAGTAATGGCTTAGCTATTATCAGTGGCAGTTAGTGCACGGAAAGCTAGCTCACACCACTTTCCATTGCCTAGTCAAGGTTTTGATTTTTTTTTTGACCAAAGGTATTTTAGCTGTAAGAAACACAAACTTGTCATATCAGCGCAACATTACCTGAAAAAAAATATACCCACAGGCAACGCTGGCGTTAGCAACTTAGCAACAACAGACACCTGCTCCAGCTGACCAGCTAGCATCCGTGACTAGCCCGGACCTGTGCTACCACTCATTATGGTAAGTTTAAACAAATGCGTTGCAAACAAATAAACTAGCCAAACTGAGCATATTTGCCGCGAAGTAATAAAGCAGAGCTAATTCCTACAAGCGAACACTACCCCTCACAGCTGTAGACAACACTATCTACTGACAACGTTAGCAAGGAGGCTAACACGTTACAAAGAAACACCCTCGCTAGCATACTGCTCCTGCTATTCACCGAGCCTTCATTCAGCACCAGACAAAACACAAACCGGAACGTTCACATCTCCCGCATAAAATAACTCCCCTGAAACTAGGAATGATTTTAATTCGGCCAAAAAAAAATACGAAAGAATTTATTCAAACCTGCGCTGTGGACTGGTTGATGAATATGAGGATGGTGGAGGAGGTGGTAATGATGAAGCGAGAGGTTGTTGTTGGTGGGTTACAGTCGCCAGGACTACGGTGTCTATGGCGCTGCCTCACTGGGCAACAGTTGCTATAAAACTCACCGGGAGGTGGGAGGAGATTAAAGCGCACTTCATCCACTCTGCTTATCACAAATCAAATCGCAATATATTATGAGTCCAGCGCATGCGTGAAATCAGTTTACACAATAAAGTATCATTTGTATTTATTATTATTATTATTATTATTATTATTATTGTGTAGCTGTGATCCCTGCAGGTTCAAGCAACATATAGTTGGGCTGTGATTTTGTTCAATTGCCCTTACTAATACTTCTACTATATTTAATTACTCAAGCACGATTTAAATTGGTTATGTTTTACTGTATGTAAACTTTTTCCTGGAAGGGCCAAAACTGAAACAGGCAAAAAGGAACCATATATTGGTTTCTTTACATGCCTTTCGTCTGTGTCTCACTGTCTCTGCCTGTCAAACTGAGATCCTTAGCAGTGTCACTCTGCTGCCTGATCAAATTATGAAAACATAATTAAGAAATTGGTGTTTTACATATTTAAATAGTGTTTTTACCTCTCAACAAAGTAAAAGGCAGGGACAGTTATTTAGGTAGTTTCTTTATTATTCTTATTTTATCATTAGGCAATTATCTATTTATTATTTAATCTGGTGGCCAAAATCAAACCTTATAGCTGCACTCAATTTGGGTTGAATGCGCCACACTGACCAGTCTTGGTTTAAACTGTTTTGAATACAGAAGTAGACCATAACCTAGCTGCATGCACAGCACATTTAAAAACGAGGTAGAATTGTATTAATACCAAAAGAAAAATCCTTGAGTCAGATTTTTCCCAATCACAATCACAAGTAACAATAACAATAAAGAGCATCAAATAAGATACAGATGAAAAGAAAAGCGTTTTACTCTATTTTGTCACACCAGATAATGATGAAGATAAAAGATGATGTTAAACATCCATGGAAAAGAAAGATAGAAAGAAAGAAATGACGCTTTCTTAATGCTTGTTTCTGCTGGCACACAGAGTAACTTAATTGTTTTTATTGTCGTACATCCCACTTTCCACAAGTTAGTGTGCAACTGTCGTAACCGAGTGCGCACTAGCATTGGCCATTATGTAAATTCATACCCTGTGGCTAGATAGACCAACGGTGAAGGCCATTCCCAGTTCTTTTTCTGTGCTTTGAGCATTTATTTACTCATCATATTGCAAATTATTTGTTGTCAACCTACCAAATGAGTAGCCTAAATCCTCAGTTAGCACTGGAGTGTTTTTGTCGCATGGTTTCATTTCAAGCCATGAGTTATTTTAGGACAAAAGCGTTAATTTTTCTTTAAAATATTAAAAATATTTTAGCCCACCACAGGCATCAGAATACAGTCACAAAACAAACCCATTATTGTTAGCAGTATTAAGCAGCTGCTTTCTGGAAAAGCTGTTGTTGTTGCTAAGCAACTAGTGAAACTCCCATCTGAAGCATGATACTCTTTGCTAAAATAATTATTTTGAAGTTAAACAGTTTGTCCTTTCAACTTCAAACAAGAAAAATACGCAGCTGTGAAGGCTGGTGCCTGTTAGACCTGTGGCTTTACACCGCTCTAGTTTGCAGTCGTAATTATTGCTGAGATTTAGGTTATTGTCACCAGATCCTCACAGTGTGAAATTATTTATTTTTACACCACAAAGTAATTGCTCTGTTGTGCATTTGCATTTGTCAAATTTAAGTTTAAAGAAAATTATATTCTGACACAGTAGGAGTAATTATTGAACTATTAAATGCGTTTATATACGTACATGGTTTTATGGCCAGCAAAGCCGCTGCTTTATAAAAGAGTTTTATGAAAATGTTAATTTTGTCATAGCCACACATATACTGTTCATCAGTTACAGAGCAGATTTAAATTTAAATTTTCTCACGTCATGTCATGTCATGCCTCTCAAAATGTTTTTAGTTGTTATTAGTTTTGGGGTGCTTTGGAATGGTGATGCTGTAAACTTGCAAAGGAACTGTAGGAAAAAAATAATGCTGCATATTTATTTTACTGAGGGGAAAGTGGTGCATGTTCTTATTTCTGTGTAAAAATATAAAAGGGTCAACCCCAAATGAAAGTAAAAATGGTTTATGTATTTTTGTTCATATCTTCCAAATTTACTCAAAGTTAAATCACCATTTTTTTAACAAACATCTTAGCCATATTATTACAAATTCATGTTTATTGTTGATCAGTTTTCAAAGCATGGTAAATGTTATCTGTATTATGTTCACTACAAAATAGAAACAGCTGGCAGACACCTAAAATCTGCTTGTTGGTAACCCATAGGGAACATGATGCCTCTTTTCTTATAATTTCACTTGTGCACTAAATTAAAATGCCAAAAATTCCAAACAAAAAAAAAAAAGCTGGTAATTAAAAGTGTTTGTTTTCATACTGTGTTCAGTATGGGGGGGGCTGGGGCCTATCCCAGCTGACATTGGTCGAGAGGCGGGGTTCACCCTGGACGGGTCGCCAGTCCATCGCAGGGCCATCAGGAGCAATTAGAGGCTCAGTATCTTGCTCAAGGATACATGGGGAAGTGAGGATTAAACCAGCGACCCTTTGGTTGCTAGACGGCCACTCTACCTCTGAGCCATGCCGCCCCCCTGTCTTGTTACTATAGTTACAAAGCCATGGTTCTAAGAAAAACCTTGATAAATGATCTCTTGCATACCTTTCTTTGATTGCAGTATAACATTGTGGAAAATGTAACTACTTGTTCTTACTACATGTTACACGAAAACTGCATCACAGCTGTGGAGATAAAAATGAATGTCCTGTAGGCTGAGTCATTACTATTGATTAAAAACAGAGGCAGAGGCCAAAGCGTGGACTCAGATAGTACATTTACAGAGATTTAGTTGAAGAGAAAAACTTGTACAAAGAACATTAGTTTTCAGTTATTTGTAACTCAGACAGCAGTTAGATCCTCGTCTAAAATATCTCCCATAATAAAGCTGCTGCCAGGTTGCAGTGATATCAGAGGTCTTTTTATCAGACTTAAATGGACAAAAAAGTAGTGCAAAAGAGAAACTCCCACAATTGAGTAGCATCACCCCTCCGTGTAGATGCAGGAGACCTGGCTTGTGCTGTGATTCACCACATTGAAGAAGTCCACTGCCCCTTGTATTTCTTGGTTGGAGTCCACATCTTGTCCCTGGACACCAAACCCTGATGATAAACACACACATACACATATGCACAGGAATGATTGCACAGTCAGAGTTGTGAAATCCAATGACAATAAAGTGTTCTTGAGCAATTATGTTTAGACTGTATATTCATTACCTGCTATGCAGGAAAGTGTTTCTGCGGCACCCCCCCCACTGGGATTATTGACTACGGGAGCAAGGCTGTCACCAAAGGCATCAACGTGCATCAGGTGACATGAACTGGTGTGTGCAGATGTGATCCCGCCAAATTGGGGAGAATAAAGCGCCTTCATCTGCCCTGAAAGCTCTGCAGTAGAAATGAGAAAGATTTTATCCTTATTCAAAAGAACTGTAGCTTTTCTCCTCATTTTCTCTTTCTCATTTAGTCTCCCTAAATTTATATATATATGTTTATACACATGCATCTTTGTCTTCTCAAACCCTGTCTTTATCCCAGTAATCCACATCAAATTATGCCTCTGAAGACGCAGTCAACATCACCTTGCCTGTCAAATCTGAGGGGAAAAGAGGTGATATCTATTTAAAGGTACATGGAGTAGAGATGTCTGATTCTACCTAGCTGGAAAATCAACCTGCACCTGCTACATGTCATCAAGAAATACTGCATGGTTAATGTGTATGTGAGAAAATCTGCTCTAACAGATTGTTACACTGCCCACACATTTGCTAATAGGCTCTTGGATGTGAAACTTGAGCGATAAACCTTTCTCAAAAGAACCTCCCCTTCGGCACTGAGCTTTAAAACTAAGGAGTGAATATTTTGATCAAGCTTGAAAATACACTGATGATACACTTTAAAGTACCTGGGTTGGGATCTGCCGGATCAGGAGGCCGGCTAGCGTGCTTCAGAATTGGTTTGCTCTGCAGGGATGTCCCATTGGGAGGACGGGGGAGGCACATGGAAGAGTATGGATGGTCTCCATGGAAGAGCTGGTGAGGGGAAGGATCAACAAACCTGAAATATTTCAAACTTAAGTAAATGCTGAGGAATTAAGACAAAGATCATATCATTTTATCATACAAAACATCCTTTTATAGTTGTATACAGGAGCCAAGAAAGGCTGCTCTTACACTTGATTTTTTTAATATTGTTTCCTTCTAATAGGATATTATGCCGTTATCACATAATAGTGAGATAACAAGCCATTACTGTGAGATGAAAAAGCTCTTTATCTGGTGGCAACTGTCAATTTCAACAAATTAGGACCACTAACTCATTATCAAAGAGAGAAAGACTCCATACGTTACCACAAAATAATGGAATAAAAAATTAATTTGCAGTACAGCCTCTCTCAACTTCCTTGTGGTATATGGAATATGCACCAGCATACATCCCAAAATGTGTTTAAATAAACAATACACATTACAATGAAGATTAAGACGGATTTCTATCAAAAGTAGCATTAGCTGGATTATGCAAAAACTATAATGTCGATTTTCACCGAACTTGCGGAGGAAGAATCCATTAAATTTTGGGTACAGCCGTAAAAACAGAAAGAGAAAAAAGTTATTAAAAGCATATCTATTAATTGGAACGAAACTGCTTTATCTGATGTGAGCTTTAAGATGTCATGATTTTCAGTGGAATTTTTTTTTACGTTCCATCATAAAAATAACAATGTCATGAGACTGTAAATGGAGCAAGTCTAGAACTATAACAGCATATTAAGTAACGTTCAATCCATTCAATAATTTAGTTTGGTTTATCACAATCTCAGTCTTAAAGAGACCTAACCCTCCCCCATGAGTAAGCACTTGACGTGATGATGAAAAACTGCGTGTTGACGGGCAGAAATGTCAGAGGCTAAGGCTCTAGGTGGGTAATTCAGTGATATTTTCCCAAAATAATTAAAATGTGAAGTAAGACAGAATGTTTTGTAGAGTCATTGAGATCAGCATCATCATGATGCTCCCATCTTACACCATCCATCCATCCATCCATTTTCTACCGCTTATCCTGTTATGGGTCACAGAGGGGCTGGTGCCTATCCCAGCTCGACGGATCACCAGTCCATCACAGGGCCAACACATAGAGACAGACAACCTTTCACACTCACAGTCACACCTACGGTCAATTTAGAGTATCAATCAGCCTCGTCCTCTCTTGATGTCTTTGGACTGTGGGAGGAAGCTGGAGTACCAGAGAGAACCCACACAGGAACAGGGAGAACATGCAGACTCCACACAGAAAGATCCTGTGATGGAGCTGGGGCTCGAACCCGGAACCTTCTTGCTGTGAGGCGACAGTGCTGACCACTGCACCACCGTGCCGCCCTCATTTTAAACCAATTAATATTAAATCAACAACCTTCAAGGTGACATCCAGTATTTTCCTTAAACTAATCTAAAATTACAAGTTCTTCTAATAAACAACTGTATTTTTCCAATTCTAGATCTAAAATGTGTCACACAAACAAAGCCGCAGCTATAGCAGTGATGAATCATCTGAGGTCGCTGCGGCGTTACATGTTCACACAATCTATGCTCAGACAGACTGATAATAAGTTCAACGACAGTTTACCACGTGCTAATATCGTCACTTTGTCCTCTCTTACTTTGAAAAACCAGACAAAACATGTCTTGATGACAACATTTCACGTATTTCTGAATGATCTTAACTACTCTAAAGACTGCAAATGTGCTGCTTACATGGACTGAAACTAAGACTATTAATATGATGTAAAAGAATGCATTGAATAAGTGCAATAAATTATTTGAATTTTGAAAAATAGAGCAAGTACAAAACATTTCTTCTTCTAAAGGATCGGGGATATTTTTCCTCTGTCTAGATTGTACCAATTTACTACAGTGAGTCATGTTAACCCCCTCAGTGAAAAAAATGTTACATATCTGTTAGCTATAATTTTGAAAATAAAATGTTACGAATCATGAAAGTCAACTGTGATAAACATGGGGTTCAACTAGTGAATTTAGATATTGCCCAGTGGCCATGGCAGCTGACACCCCTGCTGTGAGGTTTGGCCCGGTAACACATTTGCATGTCTTCTTGCCAAAAAAACAAGAATATTACAAGGAGCCAAAGTTTGCTGACAGTATACAAGTACTGCATGGGAACCGAAACGTAATCCTAGAAAAGTGGTCAGAGAATGGCAACAAAGATTTCACAATCGATTTAACATCTAAGAGGTAATTACTGCATCTCTATTCTCCCACCGGACTTTAAGTAGTATTTTTTAGATTTTATGATTCACTTATTGAATTCCTTAGCAGCTCTTGTCGGTGGCTATAGCATCCATTAATACTGGCGGTCCAGACCAATGAGGCAAAGCAAGTTCTGCTTTCACAGGCCAATTGTCTAGCCAGGATCCTGCAGTTAATGCTTTGGCCTACTGCTGATATGAGAAAAATCAGAACCAGCGAGGAGCCACGAGCATCTGGCTTCTCAGAGCTACAGAAATCCTTTATCTCATGCTTTGAAGTTTATAGATGAAGCCATGTTCTTCTCTATGGGCTAACCATGCAAATGTGTGTCTGGCTAACCTGTACAGCATCTGCCACACAGACACACACACGCGCGCACACACACACGCACACACACACGTGCGCGCAATTACAAAGAAACAAAAACGGCTGATACTGCTTTACTAGCATTAAGAATAGCACTTTCTTTTCGAGAGCAATGATCTTATTATGAGCCGCAAAACCATGACAACCACTTTTAGATAGCTTTGCTAATGAATGAGTATGTCTTGGCACTGTTTCCTTGGTGCTGGCATGTTGTTTTTAACAACGCCACCGCTGTGTTATGCGATCTGAAGAGGTCGTGGTCATTTCACCTCTTCTATGAGAGCAGCTTAGCTTTTCCTCCACCATGTTTTCACTTTGTCTGCAGGATTCTGCTAAAACTTCTGTGCGGTTTTTGATGAAGAAATGTATCACAGAGGAAGCATGAACATTTTTCTCTGCCTTGGCCACCAGTGTTGAAAATTCAAAATGGATTTTGATGAAATTAGGGGTGATGAGAGAACAAGTAGATGCATTGGACCAAGCAGTTATAGGAACAAAGAACCAGAGCTAAGAACACCAGTACTGTCTTTCAAGGGCCTTTTTCTTTTTGTTTGTATCCGCACCACCAGTCGGAGTGGTCAAAAGATGCTTGCTGACTGGCGGTAGGTGTACACTGCCGTTAATGAGCGAACTGCTATATACGTAGCATGCTGGATAGCAGAGATGCTTTGGCTGTTGGTGCTGAAGTCGACCAATCAATGAACACTCATGTAGAAAGTAACTACCCTGCTGGTGCAGGACTAAAATCCCCTGGTCTGATAGCACCTATTGACTTAGAACATGTATGTATAGGAACAAACACTTCAACACTAAAGTCTTCAGTACCTGTAATTATCGTGCAAGGAGCCCAACAGAGCCAAGTGAGGGTCGCTGCAGGAGTCTTGACCCTGTAGAGCAGCTGAGGAACAGGGATGAGAGACACTTCAGGGCTGTCCACCACAGCTCAAATCTAATAGATACACCCCCACCTAACATTGTAGCAGGGATTTTTGTGTGTTTGAAATCCAAAATATATACGCAAAGAGCCAGCGCTTGAACATACCGGAGTATGGCTCATGTGATGCACTTGAGGATGGTATCCTCGCCGCAGGGGAGAGGCTCGGTTGTAGAGGGTGGATTGTTAAGCAGTCTGTCAGTGTGTCCTGGGTCACATCAGCAGTGGATTTCAGCTACAAAGATGATAAGGTGGGATATAAAGATAAAACATGGTGATGAGAATAATAGTGACGGTTAATCTGATGATTTTTGGTAGCAAACTGCAAGTCCACTGTACAGGCGGGTGTTTTTTTTAACTCGAAAAAACTCAAGTATCCAGTTTTATCATCACTTGTCCTCTGACAGGTCACTTTGAGAAATGATTTTAATATTCTTTTTATAGAAAGCTGCAAGAAATAGGTCTGGATATTTGGCCACAAGATTTTAAACAAGACGACGGAACAGATGAAGAGTCTTGCAGTTTTAATAATAGCATTTAATCAATGTTTAGAATCACCATTTAATTAAATCACAATTACAACAAATGTCTCTTATTGAAGTTTCTAATTAAAGAAGTTCTGCAAGTGGGAGGCTTTGTTAAAATGTCATTTTGATTTAGATTTTTTTTTTGTGTATAGACCCAACTTTCATGTCTGTATCTATGGTGATGCAACCCCTCAGTAGGAGCAGAGGAGCATGAATTTTATACAACAATCAAATGATGTGGAGTTTTTGCAACCTCGTTCTCTCTCAGTGTTAGCACGCAGTCGACACACAGACAAGCAGGCAGCTTGCTGAATATTTTCCCCTGGCTACCCAATACAAGGTAAAAAAATTACATTTATAAGTAGCAAAGTAGTACTGGAGAGAAAATCACGGCAAATGAACACATGCCATCACGCTGAAATGAAAAGGTTTACATTAATATTTGAGTGTTTTTTTCCCAGGAAAAGTGGAAAGTAGCGTTACAACATGCAGTAAAACCTTACCCTTTTTCGTAACTGTCTCTCTTTAGAAGAATGGGACTTTACATGTTTTCTCAAGGAGCTGGGATCAGTGTAACGCTTCAAACACCCGGGCACCTGGCATGCATATGGCTTCTGCATTGCCACACATGGATAAAATTATTCCACAAAGAAACACAAACACATACACAAGCTTGGAAATAGCATCCATAATTGTATGTGTGCAATGTTGTCACTCACTGTGTCCAGGTGTGTACGCTGGTGTTTAGCTCTGTCGCTTGAGTTGCTGAAGGCCTTGTGGCATCCTGGGTGCTGACACATGTAGGGTTTCTCCCCCGTGTGGCTACGCAGGTGGATCTTCAGATTTTCAAGCCGAGAGAATGCCTTCTTACAACCCTCGAACTGCAACAGCATTTATTCAACAAGTCAGGTTATACAAGGCTGCAGTTTGTTAATATATATTTAGAACTCTCTTAAGTGGGTGGGATTTTTAAGTTTTTATCTATGTTGATCCCTTTGTCCTTTCTATAAGTTTTTCAAACCTGATGTCGTGTCAATGTACCTGCAGCTATAGGGTTATTAGCTGCAACTCACCACAGACAAAAGGCTGCTGACCTCAGTGTGTAGGAGGCAATTGAAGTGGAAATGTAGAAAACATTTTGAATAGAAAAATTACCATCATTTAATCTGGAGTCACACTCAAGCCTATAAAAGCATTATAAAACTACAAGCTGTTCGCTACTAGCTTCATAGTTGGCAGACAGAAATATAACACAGTGAAGATCTGAGAAGGACAAACATATGGGAAATATCTCTGTATCACAGGATCACATTTCTTGCCAATGGCCACTTCCTCTTGTTCCCTGTAATTTAGATGACTATTTTTTTGGTAGATGTTTGCTGCAAATTTGTACGAAATAACAGAATATTAACTGTGAAGTACGGCATGTGTAAAAGTATCAACTCTACATAGTTCACATGAATTATTTACAACTATTAGATTTCAAGTATATATCTGTGGTGCTAAACCAACCCTTCTATTTCCAACTTAAAATCCATGTCTTTACACTTGGGTGTTTAAAGTTGCAATTTAAGTTGTGCAGTCATGGTTAAATGATATGAGATAACTAACAGCAACACTCATCACATTCCATCTTAAAACTCAAAAGAATACATTTTGTGTTATTCCACTGATTCAAATATATATTCAAATGTTTGAGGCAGAAAGGATTTTTTTTTTTGGAGTAGCCTCATACGTCGCCGGTAGTTGCAAAAGCCACCAGCAGGGGTCAGTATTTATGCACATTTCACTGTATTGTCTGTTTTGTGTTTTCAAGCCGCAAACGTGCATAGCCTTGTCTTAACAGCAGTAGGTAGCTATAAAAAGAGGACAAAAACAACTGTAACTGTCAGCTTACATTCTCAATACATTTATAGAAAACCGAGACTACAGAAGATGAGCATTATATTTACAACAGAATCCCATCAGAGACATTTTCAACAAGGCCTTTAAACTCAGGACAACACTAATACCATTGTAACTCTGAGAAACAGCTGCTTTTTTGCAGTATCATGCAAGGGAGTGACTTCACTGCTCAAAAATGTGAATCATCAAAGCTGTTACTCTCATTCTTCCTGTTCACAGGGGGTGGGAATGTCCTTACTAATCCTGAAGGAGAAAACACACGGACCATGTCCAATTTTGTTATTCTTTCTCCCAGACTGGATTCCTCACATACTGATTCTTCTAAGTCATCACTTTGTTACTTTTTTGTGCCCTATTTATCTTTCACTAATAGCATTCCACATATATACTGCAGGAATACAGGATGTTTCATGTAAACATCTTGAGTCAGAAGCTTTTAACAATCCAACTATCTTGCCTGGACTTTGAAAATTAAGAATGTACCTCTTTCCTGCAAGCTATTGTTATAAATCAGTGGTGGTGGTTATATATGGAGAATTTAATTAATTCCAATCTTTAGGTTTACCAGTGCTGTATATGTATGATTCTAAACACTAAAACTTAAGAGGAATATGAACAAAACAAAGGAGTAGCACAAAATGAAAGCTCAATATCTTCTCATAAAAGCTTCCCACGCATGAGAGTAAATCTTCACTGGGATCCCTTTTCAATTCTGTTCTAATGCTCCTTCATAAGGGCCAGCAATTCTAAATATGGTATAAAGAAAAGAATTAACAAGCTTTTCATTCAGAGTGCCTCAAGAAAGACACTGAGAGAAATATATTCTCTCAGAAACAGAGAGAAGAGAAAAGTGAGCTAAAATAGAGCCAGGACTTGTAACTGTGTAATGTTCTTTCTCTTATAAAAAACAGAAGGCTTTTTGGTTTTTTGGTTGTGAGGGACATTTGGGCTGAAAAGACAGCGGCAGGAGTCCTCTGTGTGGATCAGTATCACAGCCAGCGTCTGACAGGTCCTGGCAGGTACTCATGCCCAGGCTGAACAACGACAGCTGCCGTCTGTGCCAGCAGAGTCTGTCCAGTGCCCAGACCTACTCCTAGGTCACCTCATTCTTCGCTGTTTTTACTCTGCTGTTTCTAACCTCTTTTTGTTTTATGTGTTTCCTTACACACTATAGTTTTGGCTTTTCTGTCCCTCCGCTCTAGTAATTCCTGAAATAATAATAAATAGTATAATCATGAAAATGTGTGGTAAAATTCTGTAAGAAAACCATGTTAACCTACTTAATGTTTAATTATAAAAGCACGAACAATCAATGGTTCCATAGTTACTGTACGATCATTTTAATATAATCTAACATTATACTTAAATGTAGGTTGACAACACCGTTCATGAACTCAGGAGGAGTTCTGGATAAAATTCACCGCTGTAGGTTAACAATAGCCTGCGGTTGATATCAGTATCAATATGCTCAATATCTGCATCCATATATATGTACCATGTAAGTTGTATGTATTTTTATAATTTTAGTAATTTTATGTTTTAATCTTGAGCTGGTGTCATTTCTAAATTTCCCCACTGTGGTGTCAATAAAGTTTAATCTTATCTTAACTTACCTTATCTTAGCTTATATTAGCTTGTTTTGTCTTTTTGAATCTTATTAATATATTGTATTCTATCTTAAGATGATACTGGATTCTTGTCATTTGTTACTACCAAAATTACAGTGATTAACTTTTTTTTATTTTAAATTATCAGCTTAGTTTCCTTTTGATTGAATGTTAGCCAGTGGAATAATTTGATTAGGATCATTTATATTTGTTTTTCATAAAGAGTGACAGCTACTATTATGTGAAAAATATCCATTCGAGTTACTACTATCATTTCCTTTGGCCTAAATCATGTTCGTTCACACCAAACAAGGGTAAACACTCAAAACTGTTGTCAAGCCTGAGATCACGTCAGGCTTGACAACAGCGGCGTCAGCGAGAATTGAATTACAAGCTGCTCATGTATTTAGGGGATTGTGAGGGAACTAAATCTCATATTACTTTTATGCAAAATTCTGATTGATTGCAGCACATAAATGTTTCCGAAAATATAACAGATGAAGCAAATTTTCCCAAATATTGTTAGGATCACGACCTGAACTCCCGTGTGTGTGTTTTTATTCATAATGAACAAAATAAAAACTTTGTTGGTTATACAACCGACTAATTGGGGGAACATTTCTTGGCATTTTCACTGTTGGAGAAGCAGTAAAAACCAAACAAAACAGCAATTACACACAAGCTAGTAATTCCAGAGAAAACAAATCAAGGACAGAGTCCTGAAATTAATGAAATAGAGACACCGCAAGATGGTATCAAATTCTTTTCAAATTTCATCATTAACCTACTGACTCAAAATAGCTGTTGAAGTTGTTCAGCTTTGAAGTTCAAACGGTGCTTTTCTTACTTCAAATGTGTAAATCACTGTGACAGACACAAATAGAGCTGTGAGTCAAAGATCTGTTAGCAAACTGTTCAAACATCATCAAACAGATGATAAAATGACAGGAACGCGTCTGGGCTTGCCCTGTACGTTCACCATGTAACGAGAGCCTTCTCATTGTTCTGCTGCTGGCTTGCGCTTCATTTATGATGCATCGATTTATTCAACTGCCAATCTTTTCCTGTGGGGAAAAAAAAAAAACCCCTGGGCTCTAAATCTTTGACAATGATTTCATTTGAAAGACTTGTTCTCTGGAAATATTACTGTGCTTTTAGGGAACTATTTATTTATATTCTGAATTTTAATATATGAGTAATTCCAACACAATATTTCAAACTCAGAGGGAGTAGAAGCATGCAAAACCTCCTGCCAGGTCTTTGACTCTCTTCTTGTAAAGCGAGACAAGCCTGCACTCTTGACATTATGTTCTAGAACTGAAAACAAAAGAAAGAAGGAAATAATCAAAATGTCTCATCAAAGTGCGGGAAACATATACGCCTATATATAAGGCTCTTTCTCTTTTTTAATTAAGAATTGCTGTCGTCTATACTATAATTGCTGTATGACAAACACAAATGTGATTTCTATCTTTGTAAATGTGTTGTGACCATAAATACTTTCTTCATTTTTGAATGATTACAAGGTGCACAGATCCATCCAACGCTTGCAGCCCCATGGCAACAGAGCTTGCTTCAGCTAATAAATGAATATTTTGCTACAAAAGGTCGACTGCAGGTATGCATGTCGTTAATAATTGACTTGTTGAAAGCAGAAACATGAAGCATGTCTGGCTAAGAGGATTGTCCATTACTCATCATGCATTTTCCCAGTAGGAATGAGGAAAAACACACAGGATGAGGTGGAGTCTATCTATTTTCTACTTTCTCGCGTGAGCGATCTCTACCGTGAATAAAAAAAAGTATCTTCAAAACACCAGGCTACTAATTCATCAATAATCAGACTCATACATATGCCAACTCTTTGGCCACGAAAGCAGACCTGCGGAAAGCCAGACTTCAGGGCATCACCTTCCCAGAATAACAACCAAGAGTGTCAGTCGGTGGCTCGGCAAGCCCTCCTGCTGCAAACAGATCCAATAGCCACAAGACAGCCTTGTTGCCATGCCAAATCTAAAGTGCTAGGCTTCCTTTGTGCTGATTTAATAACGACATAATTGAGTTTACTCCGATGTCAGTTATCACAGAGTTTGGCAAATTACCCTGTGGCTAAAGTTAAAAGTGGACTGGCCACACTTCTTATTTTGGCTGTAAATAGAACAAATCCAGGCTTTTAAAACAGAAACAAGTGTTTTTTTCTCAGCCCACGTCTTGAATGCCATCAGCTAGAATGGAAAACTGAGAATTGACCACAGTGACCCACTGACATTCATCATGTTCCTGCTTTGATTACACTAAGGCTTCTCACAAATTAAAGAGAAGCTGTTCTATTTTTATTCTATTCAGAGGAAAGATAGAATCCAGGATCAACATGCATGTAAATATAGAGGAGACTGGTGATGTACCGTGCACTTGTTGGGTTTCTCTCCTGAGTGGACCCTCATGTGGATGAGAAGCTTGTAACGGGCATTGAAGGGCTTGAAGTTGCGTGGACAGCCCACCCAGTAGCATGTGAAATCCTCAGCCTTCCTCTGGTCCACATGTAGCTTTTCTATGTGCCTCACCAGCTCCTCCTTTTGGTCATAGACTGCACTGCAGTCCAACCACAGGCAGCAGTGGGCCCCATTGTCCTCCAGCTCCCCTTCTTCTTCCTCCAGCATTGGAACCTGGGGTAAAAAGCTGACCCCATGCTTGGGAGGACCTATGGGGGCTTGAGGGAGAGGGTCCTGAGTCTTGATTTTGTCATGGCTTCTGGGGAGGTGGATGTGCTGGTGGGAGTGGTAGGGTGGTGGAGGTCCTTGTGGAGTAGCAGCCTCTTGGATAGAAGTCAACAGGCCTGGCTGTAGGTGCAGAGGTGGCAGCATGTTGTTGGTCATTTGGCTGCAGCTCTCTGGGGTCTTCTCCAGGGCCCCTCCCTCCCCTGGAAGGTGCTGCTGCTCCACCACCATGTTAGCCATCTGACTCTCCAGACCCTCTTCAAGCATCTGCATACGGTCACACTCATTCTGAGTCTGTGAAGAACCCAGTATAGTGTATGGATGGACCTGGGGGATGCAGCGGCCTCTTATACCCAGGAAGTGACCATAACCTTCAGACTGGACAGGCGAGAGCGTGGAATGGGAGGCAGGAGAGCTGCGAGAACCGTTAATATAAGCCACAAGAGAGGTAGGCGAGGTGCGTATGATAGAGTTGAAATCAATCCCCATGACATCTGACAACGGCGACATGGACAGAGCTCTTTTCTTTGCATGGGATTGTCTGGGGCTCCCAGCATCAGCTGCAAAAAGGTACGAGGGTAGAGAGGCGGAGGTGCTCGTTCCTCCTGATACGGTTGTACCAGACATGGCTGTGCCAGGAGAAAGGCTGAGCTGCTCACCCCCCTCGCTAGCCTGGGTGGAGCACAGAGGAAGTCCCAGCGGAGGAAGGACACGGTAGCCAAACGGCCAGTCATGTCTGCCACTAAACATCGACTGGGTTTCAAACAGACTGAGGGTGGTAGATGCCAGGGATTCTCTGGACATTAAGGATCTGAAACATATTGTAGACTTTAGTAACACCCTAAGGGATTAGCAAGCTCATTAACTGTTATTGATATTGCCCACCTGGCATCAGTGTGTGGAACCTGCACACCATGTGGGTAAGATGGGGGATGAGGCGCTGCAGGATACGGATGACCTGAGACAACAGTCATGGGACTAGTGGTCACCGTAAGGTTTGCTCCAGCTGGCTGACCAAACACCTCTATGGTGGGCCTGGACACAGAGCAACCTGCTGATACAAAGCCTCAACATTAATATACAGAATTTGAGAGGTATCTCATTCATCAAGAGCTTCAAACCAGAGTTACATCACATGTTGCACGTTTTAACTGAGTTTTTTTTATAGTTGATTGTGGAATTTCCCTTGCCACCCTGGGCAGGCCAGACTGGAGACACTTTCTGCTCTGTTAATCTCTAATGAGCTTTTCAGCTCCTTCTACTTTTTCTCCATAGAAAATGTAGGGACCAGCTTTATGCTTGGTTAATTATCAATAAATAGGAGAACAAGAGGTCTGGCTAGAAGACTGCAGGGAAGGGTGCAAGTGAAGTATTCAGTTAGATGAAGCTGAGACGTCTGTTTACAATAACGCTCTTTCAGGCTTTTGTTTCCGATGACATTTGTCTGCCTGTCAGCAGGATTAGGCAACTGTGGAGTCAATTTTCATTAAACCTGGTGGACGCTGTAGGATGTGCCAAAAGAAGAACCTGCTTCATTAAGAGGAAGATTACTTAGAGCGCCACCTGGTGGCAATGGAGAACTACACTGTTTTTGTCTTACACTTAGATAAGCACCTTCCAGTGGGTCGACCAGATCATCTCCGTTTTTCTAAGAACTTTTTTAAGAGTTTTTGGTTTTTACCGAGTCAAGACGGGTAATTTTGCGAGAGAACAGAAAATTGTTATAACCAGACACCACGTGTTCAGACCTTTTCCAAACTTCGCAGGTTTGATGAGACTCCCAGCCTGAAGACGTTTACGATCTGAATCTAAGTTATAGTGCCACCTAGTGGTTACAGCAAATAAACCTGATGTTGGCAAACATCATTTGCTTTCCAAGAAAATTACACATTAACATCATCACAACATACAGCAAAATAATATGTGTTCTCTCATGTGCCTAGTGGAAGCAGGAAGTGATATTTGCACCGCAGTGCAGCGTTGGTCTGCCCTTCCATGTAAAATTAAAAAAATCAGGTTTCACCTTCGTCGGCACAGGGCCCACTCGTCACTACTTGCAGCTTTAATCCGGGCCCCAGCACTTAAGCGTCAGAGGCTGAAAGGTTCCCCTTGGTGGATGCACACAATGTACCCTGATGTCTTAGCTGAAGCATGTTTTTGTTCTCTTGTGAAATGTTACAACATGAATGCTGCAGTGTGAACACATGCTCCTGAGACAGAAGTTTTTAAACTTTCACGTTTTTGTTTTTACCTTTGAAGCTGTTGTTGGAGGAGCAGAATCCTGTCTGGGTGAGCGTTGTGGCCGTTGTGGATGTAGGATGATGAGCGGGCGCTTGCTGGTACGGTGATGCAGTCGGCTTGGCGAGATGCTTCCCATTAGTCAACACTTTTCTGCGGAGACTCAGGGTTGGCAGGACAATATGGCTTCCGCTCTGTTTCCCTGAGGTTAACGAGTGGACTGAACCTCTCTTCACCTTCTCCGTGCCTGAAGAGGGACTATGTTGGGGGGAAGACATAGGTATCCTAATGGATTGGGACTCGTGCCCTCGAAGCAGTGATGGGGACACACTACAGGGAGACACCAGGAGCTGACAACCTTTTCCACTCATGGCTGATGCCTTAGAGGTTTGCCTGGAAGTCAGTTCATCTATTTTCTTGACACATGTCAGACAGTCAGGCTCATACCTGGGGGAAGAAAACATAAAATATACAATCCTCAAACAAGGAGGACAGCATCACCAAAATGTGGAAATGCAAAACAGGGAAGGTAATATTAAACCATGTACAGTTTTGTACTTTGAACCTAAACCCTCAGGGGGAAAATACACATAAGGTTTCACTTAGGCTTTTAAAATAATGGGTTTAATTACTTCTAAACTGTTACAGAAAATAATTTAATTGTCAGCATGTTAAGTTGACAAGTTCTGTACAGAAACAAGATCAGGAGACTTAGAAAATCATCAAATAGTACAATTTCCCTCGCATGGACAGAAATAGTCAAATACCTCAGATAATCTTCACACTGGCCATTTGATCCATCTAATTCCCTCGCTAAAAGGTCCCTTTTTAAGCGTTAGGGGATAAAAACTGCACACAAGAGTAAAATCAAACACTAGAAGTAAGGTATTCATCACACTAATACTGTAAATGCCGCGTTCTTTGACTCACCTAGATTGGTTTTCCCTGAAGTGTCATACCAGGGTGAAGGCTGTGAGAGTGTCTGTCTCGGAGTTTGTGATGCGTGTGTGCTGACTGAGCACAGAAGTCAAACCTCTTCAGGGTTGCTGAGGAATCCTGCAGTTTGGACTGCGGCGTCACTCCTCTGTTTCCAGGAACTGCTTTTCTCTACTTTACACTTTTGCCCTTGACACGACTTTAAGCCCCCCCCCCCCAAAAAAAAACAGAAAAAAACCCTGAGTGGATTTTAAGAAGTAAAAAAAACTTTGACCGCAAGGGTCGTGACGTCTGCAGCCTATCACATAACTGTACGCGCGCGCTCAAACTAAAAGTACTAAAAAACGTAGGCGCGTGTTTCATGATGTTATCAGTGACTAACAACTAATTTTGAAGTTTTACGTCTGCCAAGCATTAAGTTCTTATTCTTCACTTTTTGGGGGATTTACATGGGCGTAGCTTTCTGACTGTCTGATGTAAATGCAGCAAAAGCGAGGAAATAACCTGAGAAGCATGTAAGTCTACGGAGACCCAGATTGGCCAAACATATAGAAATATAAAGTTTCCATTCATTCCCATCGTCGGATCAATTTTTGACCACAAGTTTATCAGATTGTCTGAACATGTTAAGTTGTGTCCAAAAAGGAATCAAATTGTCTGAGCAATATATAACTTGAGGCCACACATTTGTCCAATTGTGGAAGCAAACGCCATCTTGTGGCCACAAATTACTCAAACTGTGAGAAAAAAGTTCTATCTTGCAGCCGTATTTTAACCAAAGCGTCGGCATAAGTTGTCTCATGTTGTGCCTCAAAAAGAATCAGATTGTTAGACCTACATATTTATGGTGGCAACATATGAGCAAAAGTTGGGGTATAACATATCTTCCGGCAAACCCCCCCCCCCTTTTTTTTTTTGCTCCCTATGACCCCTCCAGGGTTCAATAGATAAGTAACACCTGAGGTCTACTGTTCTACTTATCCAGAGAATTAAAGTTGTGGGGAGTGGGCTGATTGGGCAGCTTTTATCTAACATGACTTCACACACTATGGCCTCAAGAGCAAATCCTTGGAATAACACCTCTCCATAAACAAATGCAGAATACGTGAACTTATGCAAATAAATTCACTGGGTTTCCATCTCACTCTTGTTTGAATATTGGCCCAGGATTGGCTACTTCAATATTTGTGATATCATAAATAATGCTCGATGGCCTGCCTCTTAAAAACTAATTTTCAAATAGCAAAGAAAATGTAGACCATAATAAGTTAATGTGTAAAGAGTCTTCTTGTGACAAACTCTGTACTAACCTCAAATATTCAATGCAGGAGCAAGAAAAAACAACAAAAAAAGACATGTTAATTTGAATGTAATGTAAATTTTGTCATGTTACTGTCTTTAAATTATTTTTAATTTCCCTGAAAAACCCCAGACTTACAAATCCTACATTGTCTACCTGCTCTAACCCTCCACCTCTGCTCAGACCCCATTGTTAAGACACTTTTCGTCAGGCTACTGGAGTGTTTGTTCTGTGGAGCCTGCTCCAGGTTGCCATGGAAACCGGCATGTTTATAGGAGGAGGTAGGTGACTTGCCTTGGCAACGTTCATGGAGGAGTGGTTCTTGTTTCATAAAATCATTTCAGAAATAATGATGGATTTTACAGTTTGACAGACAGATGAAAATACATTTGGAATAGAAAATCACTTCTAACGGCTGATGATGATTTGCATGGTGGAAGCAGTGCCAGTTGCACTCAGTTCTCTTTGTTGTATCTCAAATATGGAATTCTTTCAAGGTGCTTTATTGTTTGCTGTTGTGATCATTTATTTGATCACTTGAGGAAAAAAAAAAGAACAGAAAGATTAGAAAATAAAGTAGTAGTGACCTCTGCTGGCTCCACTGTGATAACATCTTCATCACTTGAAAATAGAAAGCAAACCTGCATGCATTTAGTCGTTTTAGTTTATCAAAATATTACTTTTTGCCTTCAAATTGTAAATGTTATCATTTTTGTCTTGCATATGCTGTTGATAAGTAAACTTTTATCATCTGATTGTGTGAAATATTCCCTTTTCAGCCAGCAGGGGATACTATTAGTACACCGATGGACTGTTCCCAATCCAGTTAATGGCAACAAAAGTGTTCAGAAAAAAAAATGGGGGAAAAAAAGCATGCAAAGATGTAAGAAGGGACAGAGATGAATGATGGTGAAGGTCATGAAGATAAGACTGCCTGTGGTTTACATGATTCTACAAAATACTCCACAGCTTCAATGGATTTTACTTGCTTCAAACAGTGATCCACTTGTCTGGCTGTGATTCGGCCTCTTCTTCCTCCCCTGAGTAAGTGAGTCACAGTGTGTTTCCAAATGTCACAGAGTAACCGGATGGAATCGTGTCTGCTGAGCTGAAGGCAGAACAACAACACAGATGTCGCTCATCTTCTCAATAACAAACACTGACACTTGGAGTCGTTCCTTCACGTAAAGTAGATAACATTTACAGTGTGTAACTTTCTCAGTCACACTTTTCTTTTCTTCCTTTCTGCAGCCTTCACATAAAAGTACTTGAATATGAGTGAAACAGATGCAGAAAAGGTGTGAATACGACCAGATGAGACCTGAGTGTTGACCATTTAAGAGCTCCTTTGAATTAATGCACTAATAGACTCTCCACCACTTTACAGCATCCATTTACTACCTCTTGCTGACAGTATCAGCACTCCAGGAAGTAGCGCAGCGTTCACTCTGGTGTCAGGATAAGAAATCATGGGTGATTTCTCTTCGAGTTATATTACAATAGTCACTTACGGTAATGCACACCCCAGTGGACTTGAGATTCATTAATCTACTTTTGATTTGCGAATAACAGTTCAAGTCAAATACAAGGTTAGTGAAGGCCGAGTCAATCCTTTTAACTGCAGAGGGCTGCAGTAAGTATGGGAGCCATCAATTTATTGGTATCATTCTTCATTATAACGGCTCCTATTAGCCCACGGCACCTAACACACTCACTATATTAATAGACAAATACAGTGTTACACACGCTCATATCTGAGATTGCATTAAAGGCTTCTCGTAAACATTAAAATCACTCATGTTGTTTTGCAGCCGATAATGTTAGATTAATGTTTTGCTGTGACTTTTGAAATGAAAAAGCTCATAAATAGTGTGCTCTTGGAGAGCAAAATCCACCAGGATGTAGGAGCCGTCCATTTATCTCCTCCTCTGCTCCTCTTCTGTCATTACCAACACTCCGATGAAGATGAGTGTGAGAGAGATGGGCTTGTGACGATGTTCCATCTCCATCCATCAATCTTAGTTGACTTCTCTAATAACCTCTACGGAGAAGTGATGTCTGATGGAAAAGGAAAGGACAGTATAGGGACCACAGGCGCCCACGTATTCTCCAGGCGTGCTCTTTTTTTGCCTCCCTGCTGTGTTTTTGAACAGGATGACTCTAATAAAAGATTGCTGACACAACAGCCCCCGTGTTTGGATCCGCCGTTAGGCTTGTTTTTAATTTGAGCGCACATTCGGGGTGAAGCCTAAGGGTGCAAGAGATGTAAGCCGCCACTTTCCTTTTTTTTGGATATGATTAACACTGAAGCTCTGAAAGCACAGTGATTAGGCCTAAATGAACACACTTACAGGATGAAGACTTTCTGTATGTTACAGTATTCTTGAGTAGACAAGATGATGAAGATGAAGAGTAACTGATATCAATTAAACCTTATTTACTCAATAGAAATAGAAAGAGGTTTAGTTGTCTGTTAGTAACTGCACGGTTAACTACAATGCATGATAAAACATGTATGAATCTTAATTAAGCAACAAAAAAAACAGTTGTAATAGTATTACAAGAATGTGTAGTCTTCTAATCTACCAATAAATGTGTTCGTGTTCTTTAAGGATACCAGCATGGGTGAACTTCTGGTTCCGTGGTGTCAAACTCAATGCGTTTTCTGTTAAAAACCCCAGATAAGGTAAGCTAGCTTAAGATATTTCTTTTCTTTTTTTTCTAGGACATTAAAAATGCTGATAAATAGCATACTGGAAGTGTCAAATATCAAATTTGCTTTGATATTTAGTCGAGGGAACCGGTGATGACGCTAACTTCTGGGTCACCCTACAAAAATACATCACCCCTGCATGGCTCTATTATCTATTAATCATGTTTCCGACAAGCATCCTAAAACTTTGATTCTACATGTAACATTTACATGTAACGCCATGTCGTTTTTGTGAAGAAACGACGCCTCTCAAAACAGAAAGTCTAAGAAACTAACACGCTTCAATACTGTAGCAACCTTTGCTGCTTCACTGAATGTGAGATCATCAATAAAAGTTTTCCGGTGGCACAACACACCTCAGTTGCGCTTTAATTGGAAACATGAGCAACCCTTTTTATATTTCACTTAACAGATTTTATATTTAGTAAAAAAAAAAGAAAAAAAGAGTGTGACTATGTTCTTAACTTAACTTGTGTATGTGCTAGGGTGGATTTTCTCCACTGCAATTATCATGCTTGTGGGTGCATGAGAGTATTTGATAGCAGACGAGCACCTTCAGGAGGTCTGTTATTTCTTGGTGCCAGTGTGGTGGTGAAGGCCGACATGGAAGGTCCAGACATAGGAGGGTGTGTCATTAAACCCCTGCCTGGAGCCCCCTGGTCAGATCCTCCCTACATCCGTCTTCATTAAAATGGTTGCTCTCTGAGCAGATGGTCATTAACAGCACCCCCCACCTCCCAGCCTTTTTAAGTCAGAGCAGCCTCCATGCACTCGGACACTATCTAGAGGACACCCATCATCATCCCTCAGGAATCCCAGAAAGCCTCGTAGAAGAAAAAGTGGCGGCTGACAAGGCCACTTGGTAATGATCACTCTGGGCTCTTCATAAATCTCTCTGTGAAGACTTTCAAAATAATAGCATGAGGTATGTTGATGGCACATGTTGGAGTAAAATCAATAAGTTAGACCCTGTGGCACAAGATAGAGATGATCACAGTGACACCGTCCAAACAGCCCCAAAAAGTGAGTAATAGTGCACCCTCATCTTTTTCCACTTAAAGGGAAATTCCTGGTATTTTTCAAGCCAGACCCCCATGTGTTTGAGCCAGATTGACCAATATATAACTTTCTATAATTAATAGATTATTGGGAACTACCACATTTTGATGGAGTGTCCATTTCAGCTGCTGCATTTGAGCCGAAAATGCTGACACAGATGTGAGACTAAGAGACGTGATGTGATAGACGAAAGACAGTCAGAAAAAGAGAAGCACGGCAAAGTCTATCGGAGAAAATTAGACAGTAAAAACTGAGTTCCTAATCAAAAAAGATAAGAACTCCTGAGTTTGTTCATTGGCAGAAGCTCAAACATGTCTTATCTGTGCTGAGAAAGCAGCGATTATTAAAAACAAAAGTGTGAAGCACCACCGTGAGACACAACACAGACTTGTGAGACACCACAGGGCCTCAAATCCAAACCGAGGGCACAGAAAATATTAGATATGTGTATGCATACAACATGTTCATAAATGGTAAACGCCCCCCCAAAGTGGATTTGTCCATTCGTCTTAAAGCTCATTACTAGTTAGTCATTATTGCTCATTTATAAATTCAAATAAACAGAAACTCCAGTAAAAAACAAGGAATCACACAGATTCTGAGGTTGTCACAGGTAATCTGTGTAACCATGAGTCCAATATGAGTAGAGTCAATGTTGTCTAGGTTTTAGTGACAACCTCATCATCAGTACTGTATCTCCTCTGATGTTCACCGTGGATCCCAATTACTGCAGTAATCACTCGTGAGCTGAGAGCAGGGTTTCAGACAGGCTAAAGAATTATCCATCTTCATCATATTCATTATCAGGCAGCAGATGCAGGTGTCCTGGCCTCCCACTGTTCCACACGATTAGTTACTGATGGCACCTTTACTCAACACAAACCACCCACACACATCAATTTTGAAGCAAAAAAAGAAAAAGAAAATAAGAACCACTTTATAAAAATAAGGTGTTGAAATACGTATTTTTTGATGTGAAATTGCATCTCGTCAGCTGTTATTGCATGCCACAGCCATCGGGCGACAAATACCATGTCTGGGATCAAAGGTCGTATAATGGGGGCAGTGTTGTAGCACATCATTTGTTCTCTTCTGATTATCCTTTACTCTCTCTCTGACAAGGAGGGTCAGTGTGACAGGAATATAGTGTCTCCAATCCAGACAACGACAGAACAGAAAGGTGAACATAGCAAGTGGTGGTTTGTCACGCATCCATCCACGTCTCACACACACACACACACACACACACACACACACACACACACACACACACACACACACACACACACACACACACACACACACACACAGTGCACACACTCTCATTCCTACACACATGAGAATGGCAGCTCTCCTACTACTGTGACACCCTGCGCAGGGCAGAGCTACAAATGCGGGTTCAGAGCGGTTCTCTCAGTAAACTCAAATAAATCACCTCATTAGCCTGTTTGCTAATGGGTTATTGTAGCACCAGGCTGACACCCTGCTCCTGCAGACCTCATGAGATTTCACAACTCAAAAAATGCTTTTGGGTGGGATCGTTTTCCTATCCCCTGGCACCTGGTTGAGGTCATTCTATTAGGTGGATTGATTTACATATAAATTGAACATGCATTATTTCGCACCTCCTTAAACTCATCTGTTCACTACTGTATCCCATTATCTGTCTTGCATACTTCAACAAGCATTTAATTTTGTCTTTCATATTGTCTTATGTTTCATTATGTTTCAGTGTTATTTATTAAAATTCATTTAGCTAATAACGCCCACACGTACGGCCCCCTTTTTACTGCACCGTACCTATTCTAATGTGTTCTGAGCGACTTGTGTCCTGAGGTAAAATGGGAAATGTTGAAAATTCACTGGAATATGAAAAGCAATCATATTTTCTGTATCAGTAAGCAGGTCTAATGTAGCTGGGGGTCATTCTTGCTCTCTGCCGTTGCTTGGGGAGGCATTTTGTATGAGCCCCCAAGGCTCACCTAGTTAATTAAGTTTTTCCGCTATTAGAACGATGTTAACTTGTGATTGTCCTCCATGAAGCTAATTCTCTACAACAGCCGAGGGTTTGACAGATATTACTTCTCTTCAGTGTTGCTCTGTTACGTGTGTAGACAAACAATAAAGATGTACGTTGTTGATCAGTTTCACAGATTAATTGCATTTATGATATTGTTTTAATTGATGAGCTTTCTAGATACATGCCATCGATGATATATGTTTTTTTTTTCCATTGGAAGTAACACCTTCAGTAAAGGAAAAGGAAAGAAAGAGAAAGACTTTGTATCCTGTATATATTGAGAGAGAGAGAGAGAGAGAGAGAGAGAGAGATACATAGATTTGATTCAAATCTATATATGCCTTAAAGCTTTTGTGCTTCAGTCATTATTATAGTGAACCAGGGAAATTTTTTTAGAGAATTGAAAGGGAATATTTTGAAAATTTTTACATTGTTCAAAAGACTCCACAAGAAGCTAGGTGTCAGAATAGTTTTGAAATGCACTGCAAAAAATGACTTGTATTTTCCAGAGTTTTAACAATTGACAGAATTTGAGGGGTTAAAAAAAACCAAAACCTATATGGAGTATCATCTCCCTAAATATAACTCTGCTTTAATAACCATTTTTAAACAAACAAATTCACTGTTAAATATGAAAGAGGGAGCACGTAGCAAACTTTATCACTCGCCTCTACAGTAGCTTGTGACCTGACCAGAGAACCAGGGAAATGACTCATGCTGCACAGGCATCACACAGGAAGCCAGGTTTACAATTATAGGTTTTAATTAAATTTATAAGGGCAAACATCCAATAAGCAGCAGGCAGAAGGCAAAGTCCATAAACGTACTGAGAGTTGAAAGGAGAATGTCAGTCTGACAAATTCAATAGGGAGAAGGCAGAAGGCCAAAAATAAAAGAGAGGGTAAAGTCAGGCATGAGATAAACTAGAAATACTACATCACGGCTGTATGCCTTTGCAATGTGCGTCTGTTACAGTGACCTTGACCTTTGACCAGCAAACATTTTTCAGGTCATTGTTGTGTCCCACTGGACATTTGTGGCAAATTTGGAGAAATTCTCACAAGACTTTCAAGAGACAATGTGCCCATGAGATGTGTCACTGACCTTAACTCTTGACCTATCACACATGGGACTATTAGAATTCAGCAATTGACTCGTTATGATTGCCACATTTTGCACCAGTCAAATTTCATCCATCCATTCATTTTCTTCTGCTTATCCAGTTAAGGGTCGCGGGGGGGCTGGAGCCTATCCCAGCAGCTTTCGGGCAAGAGGTGGGGTTCACCCTGGACCATGGTCCTTGGTCCATCACAGGGCCAACACATAGAGACAGACAACCATTCACACTCACAGTCACACCTACAGTCAATTTAGAGTATCAATCAGCCTCGTCCCCTCTTGATGTCTTTGGACTGTGGGAGGAAGCTGGAGTACCAGAGAGAACTCAGGGCTTGAAACTGGGGCTTGAATCCGGAACCTTCTTGCTGTGAGGCGACAGAGCTAACCACTGCACCACCGTGCCCTGTTCAATTTAATCTCAATTTGAATCTCTGTGCCACCAGGGTTCAAGCCTCTGTCCTTTTGTATTCAGGAGAAAACAAGATGCAGCATTCCTTCTTGCTGTTAATGTACCAGTGGGCTGAGGGAAAAATATTCCCTCAATGCATAAATTGTGAAAATGAGAGCTGGCACCCAGTGCATTTATTACAAAATGAGCCTTAGAACAATGATGATTATGTCACTCTTAAAAGATTTAGAGCACATTTGCATGATAATAAAGAGGAAAAGTATGACAGTAAAAACAAATTTTTTCCCCCTGATTATATTATTAATGAGTCAGACGTGGATTCTGGCCTGTACTAAATACATTATAGTCCCCACAGTGAAAACCTCAGCTTTCATCACAAACTACACACCATACATACACAAAATATACACTCTGTTACATAATCTTGCCGCTTTGATCTGGCTTGTGCTCACTTGATCCTTGGAAGTGTGGGTGCTGATGTAGGCTGCCTTACACGTAAGTCAAAGATGTTGACATACCGCCTCACTTCCCTTGCTGGAGAAAAGATGCACCTATCTGTCAGCAGAATAGTGAGGCACAGGTGCTTTTTATTCCCTACAAGCAGATCAGATTTAAACACCCACGCAGACATTCTTTTATATTTAAGATTTCATTTTTGTTGTTTTTTTTTGTTGCATAAAATAACTTGATGAATATCAGTTATTGTTTTTTCTTTAACAAAAAGGGTGTTTATTCCACGTTGTTGATCACATACCTAAAGAATATTCAGTTTTTATGGTTAAATTCATTTTTTTCTGAGTTCAAATTGTACTAAATAATAACTTCAAAATGCAGAAATGAGTTACATCAAATGAGCGACACGGGTTAACAAATGATTTAAAAAGTTAATAAGTAATTCTTGTTGCGTTTGGGGATTAAGGACCTTTAATAGATAATATTTCCGGTTCACCTGCCGTAGACGAAGAAGGGGCAAGTTCGCTGTGAGGAGAAGGCGGAATGACAAACTTGTACAGCAAATGTTGGAAAAAAATGTGCCATGTTAACCGTGGTTGTCCCCGCCCGTTGAACTGTGACCTGTTCGCCAGTCACCACACTCTCAACTGAGTCGTTTTGGGAGTGTTTCTTGCCTGCAGAGAGTATAGTTGTCCACGGCAAAGACAGCTAGCTGAGTTAGCTTAGCCGCCGCTGTTGCGAAAGAGCCGTTGCCCGCTCGCTGCCACAGGACTGACGTCACAGGAGACCGTGGACGTGAGGTTACCTCTGCGGATGTCATGGGTGTGTGTGCGCGCCAGGTGCCGAGGACAGGTGACTTTTGCTGGTTTCGCAAGGAGACGAGAGAGATTTTCCGTACGGTAGGAGCCGTTCCCATTGCTCACACCTTTCCTGTTACCCGTGAGTTCCACCTTCAAAGTGCGCAGTCCAACTTAGTTTAACTTTTAACTCGCTAAAATAACAGACTGAAACTTGGAGTGCTGACTACAAACTAAAAATAATGCACACTTTGGTTTTTTCTTTTCCCCAAAAGGGTTTAATTTGTCTGTGCATTTGAATTTTGTGAATACAAAAACTGAGATCCTGTGTTGGTGTGCTATTGTTTGGTATATTAGTTGATAAATCAAAGTATTAGAGTTTACATTCTATTCAGGTTTAGGAAATCAGGTATTTTCCAATTAGCCTCTCATGAATTATTCAAGTGTAAGAGAAATATTATCTTGCCTAGACAGTTTATTCACGTTAACAAGCACATATTGGCCTGTTGCACAAGGCGTCTCTTCTGCAAGTTCATGAACTCAGTCCAGTCCAGAGTACACAGCGGTGGCAGCAGGACAGCAGGTTTTGAGACCGTCACCGATGCCCAGCTGCTTGAGGATGACTTCCATCTGCTGCTGGAGTATTAAAAATTAGCTGCGCCCTGCCAATTGGACCTTGGATAGTTCCAACAGGATGGAAGTTCTTATCACATCTCCCCATTTGCTGTGTACTTGTTCTGAGGGACACTACATACCGGTTGGTTGGGGCCCTGTAATCTAAGTCTTTGGCAGGCATGATGAGGAGCACCTTGAGAGCAAAGTTACATGCTACCTGGCATTCTCTGGAAGGGTTTTAGCCAGAAACCTGCTGTGGTCCATTGTAGGTTTGGGAAGAGTTGGGCCATCTAGCCACCAGTGGGGTGGTACAAACATGGTTCTGTGCTGCTGAGGTATATAGTAGCCAGAGGATGATGCTCACTGTTAGAGATTGATGACTGGATTTGGCACTGGGTTTACTTTGCAAGTATTGGTTGGTCATATGGGCTTGACGCTCCTTTTTTCACTGGATCAGGGCCCAGCAGCGTTCAAGGGGTTGCTGACAACAACACAGCCATGCATTTCATTTACTGCCACGGTGACCTCCTCGGGGACGAAAAACAAACAGCCAAAGTCTTTGCTGCTCCCACCTTCCATCATCACCAGGGCACTGGTGATAGTACTACATGGTGAACTGTTTTTCTTAAGCATTTCTCATCGATTCCAGCATCAATACTCTTCACGTACCAGTTGGCGCCCTGTAGCGAGTCATGCAGTCTGGTTTCATTTGATGAAATTCTTGCTTCAGCTCTTTCTGTTGCACCAAATTCTTGATACTTTCCACAGCCATCTGTCATAATATGAGCACTTGCGGTACATACTGAAGAGTTGCCCTCAAAGTTTTTAATGTAGATGCAATGTTGGTAAACACCTTTTCTCTGGCTTCCAGTTCAGCCTCACACTCTCAGGAAGATTTGAAGCGACCCACAAACACTTTTTACTCATTAAACAGCCATTCATTTTCTCAATGGCCCTGTTGGCTGCTTCCTAAATCTTTATAATGCACAAAGCCACAGAGCCATTGTGTTCACAAACCGCCTTAAATGACAAGATCTTGCCAAGTGCAGAGAAATTGTAGTAAAAGTCCTTGCCCCAACAGACCAGGATCAACAAGATGGCTCCAGCATCTTCATCCACAGCCTGAGCATATAGAGAGGCCATTAGATTCACTTCTGTAGACTGCGAAAGCTGGTAGAGTTCTTGGACAAAAGATATATACACAGTAATGTAGCAGTTTAGTCGTACAGTCATTATTTCTATTTCTATTCATATTTATGTTTTTATGTACATTTATGCCTATGATTGTCCCTTTCTTTTCTCATTTATAAATGCCGTGTCTGTATTCATTTCCATATACTGCATACTTGTCGCCGTTGCATTTATTGGCTCGATAAAGTATTTCCACTTGTGAAAACAAATCAGTATTCAAAAGACATTACCGAGACTCCTCTCTCAAGCTAGGAGTTTCCTGTATCAACTGTGACTGGTTGACTTGATACAATATGGAGGTTTAAATGATAGAACAGCCATTTTCTGTGCAGAAAATAGATTAAAACTCACAAAAGACAATACCAGTATCATTACGGATTATGGATACTCAGACCTAAAACATACAATTTAGCTGGGCCAGAGACTCTTAAAATACCATGAATGTGAATGGCTGCTGTCATCGTACGTCAGCCTTGTGACTAATTGGCAACCTGTCTGGGATGTACCCGCCTACTGTTCCAGCCCCCTGCCAGAGAGTAAGATAAGCAGAATATGGATTAAACAAATGGAGGAAACAAGAAAAAATTCATAAAAATGGAAATGTGTTACAAAAAAGCTTTCATGGGCCACCAGAGGGCAACTAGGTAACCCTACCCTCCCCCAAAAAAAGACATTTCAAAGACAACATATCACAACGCATCACAACAACACCGTGTCCTTGAGAACTAACCAAACTGATGGGTTAATTTGGATGTATGTTGCCAGCTTTGTTAATCTTTCACCCACTAAACAGGTGGACAAATTGGCCATCACGAATTAAGGTGCAACCATGCAGACTTGCAGTGTTAGACAAGTGGCAGGTAGAACCGTTGATCAGTACCTTGCATGAGAGTAATAGATCTGTTTAGCGTTAATCAATGTCACTCCCAGGCTCATTGAGCAGTGCACTCAGCATCCTGCTTTTGTGTCGGAGAGCCTTTTAATTTAATTGGACATTAAACTCCTGTCATTATTCCTCATGCACTGAGACTTATTTATGGCTCTCCTGCTTGCTTGTCTTTACCTTTTCATTACAGCATGCCAGTCTACATCAGCAAACTCATTACAGCAAATGAATCAAAGGAGAAAGCTCATGTGTGGTTGAAAAGTGTAATTCAATAAATGTGTGTTAGGCTGCATTGCTCACCACATCATTCATGTTGTTTATAGGCTGTAATGTGTTAGCAGGTGAGGGCACTTTAATAATAAAGGCCTTTCACAAAGGCAAACATCAGCGGCGCATTTTAATTCCTGGACCTGTAGGGAGTGACAGGATTGTCAATGCAGTCAGAGGGAGTATTGGAGAGATTGTGGTTCAGAGTTTGGACATTCAGTCTCACTCAGTTCACAATCAGGGTGGTTGCCAGATGCAGCCAGCTGTTTTTAGCTAATTGGTTCTGTGTAAACTACCCTCATAATGCAAACGGCAGTGGCTGGCAACCTGATGATGAGCATTTAACAGCTAATGAGACAGATATTTTCCTACCAAACCAGAGGAGAGCACATTTCCTTGTCACAGAGCCACTTCACGGAAGATATGAAGGTCTCAGCACAGAATTTACTTGAGCCGTAGTCTTACCTTCCAAGCTGGACTGATCCTTGTTTTATAATACCACTTTTCTCTACAAGAGGTGACATTGTAGCATTAAGGACTCTACTATGATCTCAAGCTCATCACCCATTGATAGTATTTTACTGTTGCAGCAAGTCGTGTTGAGGAAGTCATGGCTGTACAGTGGCGGCAGGGAATTGGGGTGATACCTCTCTTTTTTATTATTATTGTTGTCCAGAGCAGCCAGATCTTGATCCCCTTTTCTCTTCTTTGCTTCCACCATTAATGTTCTCTTTAGTCTTTTCCCTTCCGTCATGATGTCTGTAGCTTTTACTGAAGGCCAGCATGAGAAGCTAGCATGTGTTTTGTGCAGTCAGCTCATATTAATGTAGGAAAAGACATTCAGGGCTCAGGAGGATGATAGAGCCACCATTTTGTTTATCACACATTAGTGTACCATCAAAATGGTATTGCAATTGTTTAATTAAAAATTCTTGATGTGACTGTACAAGCCATAAAAGTATGTTTACTTGACATTGAAATCACCAGTTGAGATCATGATTGACACTGAAGTAACAGTGAAGAAAATAAGAATGTGTTATTTTGGCAATGTAGTTGCTCTAAACTTTATATATTTATAATTACATGTGTATCCCTTATATTCAAAACCTGTAGCAAAACCAAAACAAATCATTTATGATGCACCATTCTGGGGAAGTGTTAGACTAAAATAAAGTACAAGTCCTACATTTTGAATACAATGGAATAAAAGTAAGAAATGATACCCACAACTAGACCAACTAGCTAAACATAAAGATTCTCAGAAATTAAACTCGAGTAACCTCATCAAATATTTCTACTCATTGAGTTCACCACTGTCCAGCATTGCAAACTGTCCCCAAGTGACCCAAAACAAATGAGGTATGATTGCTTTATGTTGGCTGAATGCGTAGCTAGATGACGCTAACATGCTCAACAGCGATGTATTCTATGACAGAAGGCGAGAAAGATGTTTGCAGTCGTCCCGTTTATAATAAATAATTTATTCATTATTTATGATGAGTTATTGTCACAGAACAACAACATTTGTTGTCGTATGATAGTAGGATTGTAACAGGCTTTGTTGTCGAGAGAAAACTGCTGTTATCTCGCAAAATGAATCACTTATCCCGTTATGTCGAGATAGATCGCTAATCATCAAGTTATAATGAGTTATCTCGTTATCTGGACCAAACACAACTTAGTTATCACAAGATAATGTATGATTTACTCCAGATATCAGAGCTCGTAAGTTAATCATGCCATTGTAACACGTTATAATCGACTTAAAACAAGATAACAACATGATTAACTACTTATCTGGACATAAGCAATGATGTATATTTTTTTTTTCACAGCTTCCTTTATCTTATTTTCACAAGATACTGGCGAAAGAATCGTAATTGCAGCTACGACCTTTCTCTGCCTCTGTATTCCGCTACACTAACTGGCTGACAAAGTATATTAGACTTACACTGTGTGAAATTTTATGTGATTAGCCTCCTACAAATGACTCTGCATAGTCGGTGCATTAATGGCCAAAGTGTCTCGCTCTCTACATTTAAGTGTATAATATAACAATGACTCGGGGGTCTTCGGAGACTCCTCCGTCATTTGTGTGTGCAGAGCAGCCTCTTCATGGGTGTTTAAGCAAGCACTTTAAATGGAAATGTACTTGACATGTTAAGAGATGTGATCATTGGCTATTTGAATGTCTCTGTGTAACTCCCTCACACTGTATCTCGACGCTTTCTCACCTCTTCTGTGCATTTTCATCTTTTTTTCCCCCCACTGGATTCCCCTCTCTCCTGCCACCTCATGGATAATTCCCCTTTTGAATTATTTGTGTTCTCTAGCACATCCCCTGCATTTTATGATCTGTTAGTGTTGTTCCTTATCTGTGTTCATTTCTCAAGTGTGAAATTGTCAGAGAAAGTGTGGGTGGCATCTTATACTTGGGAGGGATTGAGGTTATTTATTGGAAGTTACTAGACTGTAGCTTGCTGTTACTAAATGTAGCTATCTTCCCCATAATATGAAGAGAAACATGAGTCTTTTTTTCTTTTTCTGTGTGTGTGTGTGTGTGTGTGTGTGTGTGTGTGTGTGTGTGTGTTCGAAGTCAGATTATCTTTTGTCTTTTATGAAATACCCAAGGAGCGGTGAGTAGATGAATCATGATAAACTTGTCAATGCAGTCGAGGTGACAAAACCAATTTGCTCCCCCCCAAAAAACCTCAAATCTCTGAAGACATGACATTTTAGAAATATCATCAATACAGTCATTTCCTTTTAACTTTGTTGCAGTTCTCCCTGGTTTCTTCTCTATACAGTCCTAAATTGCTGCATCTTACTCGTCCTTTCCAGTCTCTCCTCTCATTACAACAATTACCGCCTGTGAACATTTCATTAGTCTAATATGTCTTGGCTGGGACATAGAAGGCTTTTGTCCTGAGCCACTGCGGTAACCCCTCCTCTCCCTGCTAACTTAACCACATCAACTGAAAAGCAACAAAATTAATTAATTGTGTGTTTTTGTCTTATTTTGAATTAAACTACCTTGCATAACCACTTAAAGTAGACTTTCTCATGTGTCACTGATAGTGTTTGCATTTTATGTTTGAACAAAGCACTTTTTCTTCCACAGTTTGATTTACCAGAAATGAACAATGGAGAGACGAGGAGGACAAGCTTGTAATCAAAGTGCGAGTTGGAAACAAAGAGAGGGAAATAGTTCTCTGACTGAATCAGAAATAACCTTTTAGAAGCTGGGCATCCACCTCAATGCTGTGTTATTTTTTCCCCTTCGTGAAAAGGATGAATGGTGTTCTTGTGAGAGATATGGCTTTGTTCTCTTCCTGCGATGGCCTGTCATTTGGACTTGGCTCGCCACAAACAGCCTGTTCCACATTAACTGCTTGAGAGGTCAAAGCAGCTTGATCATTAGCCTTCACAAGGAGCACAGCCATGTTTTTCGTACCCTTTTTTTTCTCTTTTCTTTTGCTATTCTGCATATTTCAGCACCTCTCCAAAAAATCTGTGTAATAAGCTCCCCTTTCTTTTCCTGCACCACAATCTTGGTTTTACAGTTGAAATTGTCACACTGCTGCTGCTGCAAGTTGCTAATAATGTAAAATTCTATATTTATGGTGGCAAAAATGAGATATAAAATGTATTACATAAATGTAATTAAAATGATAAATGATCTAATAATAATACTGTTATCATTATTTCAATCATAAATTCTCAAATTTAGCAGCATGGCTCAAAGCCATATTTTCCTCTCTCCTCTGGAACTCTGGAAAGGCGCCTGCGTCTCTGGTCCCTGTGCATGGTCAATCATATACACTCTGCATGGGAAATTAATTCCATTATTAAACATGCTGCACTTCAGAAATTTCAATTACCGACGGCAGCATGAGGAGGAGAAAGAAAGTAATGCATGAATATTGTATTAGGCCAAGAGAGTAATCGTGGCAGATAGCTGCAGAAGTCAAGTGTCTCCAGGTCCATTTATATACATGACTTCTGGCCAGATGGCCACAGCAGACAACAGGTTCATTTATGAAGTCCACTTATGCAGCCATCAAGAGCTGGAATGTATTTAAGCGGTCAAGAGTGTGACAACTGTGAGCGCCAAACAAAATAGCCACTCTTCTTAATGGGGTCAGGAGGCATCACAGTGAATGTTACCTGATTGGGCAGCTCTGTTACACCTGAATTAACTCTGCTGACCTGCGTGTTTGTTAATGCAATGTTTTGTTTCCACATTTTGTTCACAAAATACATGCAGTTTCTCTTTCAGAATACAAAATGATGAAATAGATCTTCAAGGTTTTTAGATATTTTTTCAGAAACTGGTGATAAACACAAGGGAAAACACTGCTGTGTTTTGACCCCGTAGAGGACAAACACTTACCACTGTTAATTTCCCTGCTTGCCATTTCCTCGTGTTTTGCGGACTTGAGCACTCTTTCCAGTTGGGTAAAATGTCCCTTGTTGCCATCGAGCCATGAGTCTGAGAGGAAAAAAGGTCAAAGCAATTTATATGTGACACATAGAGTTTGATCGCTTTGTCATCGCCTCGGGGGCCCAAACCTGCTGCTCTCATAAGTATGCCACACATACACTTGCGCGCGCACACACAGACACACACACACACAAACAGCTGCCATCTGCATGTATATGAGTGCAAACGATTTAGGTTCAGCTTGGTTGCATACCTTTGTTGTGGTGTTGTATATGAAATGAGACGAAAGCATCAAGATTCCACATTTTTACAATGATATATTTATTTCCTAAAATGTGTTATTGACTTGTTACTACTGTAATTGTTGATTAACAGTGAAATGAGGTCAATAACCCAGCTTGAATTTTATAATCGGCTTACATTTTCTTGTTAGGTCAAAACCAAATGGTTGATGTAGTGGCAGCTTTTCAAAGGTTGATTAGTCCCACTGCTGAAAATATCTGTCTTTGATAAAGTCAAAAATAAGCATCAAGTGCATATCATAATTTTAGGCAAAAATTAGTATTATTTGGCTTTACATCTTTGACATTTGAACCCAACAATATTAATGTTTTATGTGTATAACAAAAATTGTGGCCAGGAAGTATAACTCAGAATTACCACCATTTGAGTGTTTCATGGCCACGAGATATACAGTAAGTTGTTTCTATATGCTCTGATTAATTTGTGGCCATTGGAGAAACGTGAGAGCACAAAAGACCAGCCTGGCTTTCAATGAGCTCACTTTTATTTTGGAGTCAGCAACAGTTAAGATATTAAAAATGTCTATAAATCCTTTAATTTAGCTTCCATAAGTTATTCGTAATGCATACATAACGAGAGGATACTTGGGCACATAAGTCCGCCATGGAGAACCACACCCCCTGTCAAACAAGCAGTGATGAACAGCAGGATGTGTAGATGTGTGAGGAGTGGGAATGCAGGGGAGTGTGTGTCTGTTTCCGAGAATGAGAGGTGGAACCTGTTAATATTTGGGTTTTACACAGGGAGTAGGTTAATGCTACACCGTGGTAAAAATATCACTTCCTGCGTCCACAAGTGGCGCGAGAGGACATGCATCTCTTGCATTCAAGAGACTTTCAGGAGACACCAAGTGTTCTTCTTTGACCGTCCCCTGAGCCCAAGGGTGCTTGTAACAGCCCAGACCACAGGGAGGTGGTTACCACTGTCTGGGACACACATGGCTGATTTGAGGTTTTGTACAGTACTGAATGGGAGAATGTGAAGGTGGACTGAGACAGCAAATAAAACCGTCTTGCCGTTTGAGCCTGCTGCGGAGTTCAGGTGCGCCCTGTGGACTCCTACAACTTGATACACTGAAATGTCAAGATACTGGAAGGCAGAAAAAAAATGAAGACAAGGCATATCTGCTGCAAGTGCCCCGTAACAGATGATATTGTCCAGATGTGTCGTTATTTATTGTACACATCTGACTGGGTTATAGGCGACAAGAAGAGGAAGGGGGGGGGGGAGACTGGGAGGCAGGAGCTACCTTCATGAATACCCATCATGCCAATTCCAGTGATTTATGGTGAGTCTTGCCAACAGAGGGGGCAAATGACCTTCACACGTAGTATCAGAGGAAGATATCAGTGGACAGGGATTTCCGTATCACATCCCTCCTCCCCTCAGGGCCCTCATCCCCATGGTGTGTGTTTTTGTGTGTGCGCAGCTGTGTGTGTGTTGTTGGGTAACTGACATTGAGCAGGACCTCAGGGTAGAGGAACACTGCTGGTTGCTCTGTGTGTGTGTGATTCTGCCTTTTTGGTGCATTGGATGTTGCAGTAATCTTTGCAAAGCCAGCATCATATACACATTGACATATAGAATTATGGTCTTGTTGGTTTTAAATGAATTATTGTCACAGTCTCCTTATAATTTAGTGTGAAGGGCTTGGACATGGAGCTTTGTGTTATCACAAAATTTTGCTGCATTAAAGCACAGACTAAATCACCACCCAAATCACAACACTGTCATATGTAGGTATTTCTGATGATGCCCATCACTATCCTTATCTGCAGCAGAAATTCATCCATACCTTCATACATGGACCATTGCTAAAACAATCTTTTTATTGAAAAATCTTATTAAACTGAGGAACAACGCTGCTCGCCCTGGTCCTCCGTAACATTCATTGCCTTCCTGTGCAACAACAGATCAACTCCTAAATTCTCCTCACCCACAAGCCCCTCCATAACTGACCCCCCAATCATGTCTTCAGTGCCAACTTTTAAATTCTAACACTAAGGACAAAACACTGGCCGGATGGTGACAGAGCCTTCCCCATAGCTGCCCTCTCCCTCCTTAAGCACATCAGAACCTGCAGCGTTGTGTTTCCAGATGTAGCTGGTCATTTCCAGCCTTCAAACCTGGTTAAACCCACCAAAATGCACAGAGTTCCATTACATTTGTTGTAACTACCAATTGTAACACACACAAAAACCACGAACATCATGTAAATACTATAAATAACAATAGCTTTAGCCGTGGCTGATGATGAAACACCCGTTTATTAGGTGACGCATTCTAATTGAATCATTTCATCCATTGACATGATGAGCACTGATGCAATTAAGGGTATGTTGGGTAAAAGATGTCATTCATTTTTGGTGGGTGTGTGGTTGGATGTTGGAATACGCTTAACTTATGTGGATATTTTATTATGTTCACCTGCAAAAAATGCCCGTATTTCTCCTCACAGAGTTACTCCAAACGCCCAGTTGGGAGGAAAACCTTCTGATCTGGCAACAGTGATGAAGCAACCAGATCAAAACTCACTTGGTCTGAGCTGCTTTTAAAGTGTGCATTTTCAACATGTTCATGTCTACAAACATGATAACTTAGTGTCAAGTATCCTTGATTCAAAGTACTGGATAAATCCATCTTATCATCGTAGTTCAAGTTCCTAAATGTGAGTTGTCTAGACCGGCCTAAATTCTTCTCAGAACATTTCCTCTACATCTGATCTCAGTGACCTTTATGTGCTGTTGGATGCATGTGCAGGCTGCATGGAGTCTACTTGGCCAGCAGTCTGGATGGTGTGTCAGTCTGCTGCACACTGACGTGCTGCTTGTGGGCTTTGGCGTACATGCTGTTTCCCAGATGTATCCAGATGTTGAGTGTGACCAAGCTTTTTGATTGTCCTCCTGCTAGCCAGTTTTGGATCTCTGACCAAATAGAAAAAGAAAAAGATATTATTCCTCTTTCTCCATAGAGAAATTACATATCTCAGTTCTTTCATGCCAATTGGTACACAAATATCAGCTGACTCGCACAGAATCACTTTTTTCCTCTAAAGGTGAAACCTGGACCAGGTTAGGAGGTGATGGAGTTCCATATGTTTGAGTATAAGTTAAAACTGCCTTTTCTTCTCAAAATTGTATTCACAATCAACAAGAACACCACTGCTGGTATTGTAGACCACTAAGTGTGAACTTGCTGTTTTATAGATTTGCACAGTTATTAAAAGCACGTAGTGTGTCACTACATTTCTTAGGTATGCTCACAAGATTTTCCAGAGAGTATAATTACTCCTATATGTGCTTTTTTCCTTTGACATTTGATTAGCAAGTTTTTTTTATAAAACTCGTACAAAGCACTCCATTGACAGAAGAATTTTATATGAAGTATACATCAACATTCTCTGGTGTACCATTGCAAAAAAGGCTGTACAGTACATACAGTATCTGTGCATGTGTACTTTACCTGAGTGTTTACATTTGATGCATCACATCCTACCTTATTTCTGAGGACAATGTACTTTTAATCCCATTTCATTTATTTCACAGCTATAGTCATTTCTGGATCAATATTTTATACATTTTCTTTTTGTTAAAAATAGATTAGATAATTTAACATGTTGTATTTAGCTCCTGTTTGACAATATTAGATACTAAAGTCTATTATCCCAAATAATCCCCCCAAAAATCGACATGCATTTTACTTATTTTCTTATGATTTTGAATGTACAGAATTTTATTTTAATGCAAATGTCTTTTTCATTATTAATATATTGCTAATTTTCTTGACGCAACAGATTGGTGTGCTTTTGCCTTCTCTGCTCAACCTCGCTAAATATATTCCCTTTCTTGCTCTCCAGGAGAATACTTACAGTATATGACCATTTGTCGTGTCCAGAGTAATTATTGAATGTACTTATTGCAACAGCAGAGTTCATTTCTGAAGAGCATGCTTGAACAATTCGGCTAGAGAGCAGTGTTATAAGACTTTTATCCTTATTTACTATTCAGGTTCATGGTATAGTCACATAATTGGAACAAAAACTTCTAACTATGCCTCAGAAATTAAAGGAAAATTGCATGGAAATTCTTAAATATAAACAGCAAAACGCTGGTAGTATTATTAACAAGAGGCAACTTAAAAAGAGAGAATGAATTAGTCATATATATTTCTGGACTGTGATTATAATATAAACTACTTGAGTCACTCTGAGCTGTCCTGCCTCCTCTTCCTCTCCTCCCTGATGACAGTCTGGCACCAACTCTTCCTGCAGACGTCTCCAGTATTATTTCAGTCTTTATAACAGCATTAAATATAGTGCTAGAATATCAGCGCGTCCCATTTGTCAGACCTTTTTTACTGGAGGCTCCTAACACTGCCATCCACAGATCACGAACCCAATTAAAGCAAGCAATTTGTGTTAAATTTATTCTGCCAATGCTGCACTGCCATTGGCTCAGAGCTTGTCAGAACTCACCTTTATCACCTTTAGTAGTGCGATGTGGTCCCTTTGAGGTCTCCGGTCCTTTTTTGTTATTGTTCCTTTGATTTATTTCCCTCATAGAAGAGGACCTGGCCAGAGACTCTCCCTGCTGCCCACTGAGGCTAAAATAACCTACTGCTCCATTATGAGCTCTCATCACTGTATTATGAAGAAGATATACTGCAAATTAACTCCAGAAATATGGCCCAAGTTCACCTGATTGCAAAATTTGAAATAAAAATGCACGTATTAATTCCATTATACGGTGTAAACATGAATCAAGCTGCATGTATTCATTTGGCTCAGAACTTGCCAGGTAGTAGTCCAGTGTTTTGGTCTGAAGAGAACAAATTAACAACAATTTTTCACGCCTCCTTTGATTGCTATATGATGGCTTTAGAGGCAGTGCTTGGAAGCAATCTCATGAATACAAGAGTTATTTAACTAAAACAGTCTGCAGCCCAGGAGGGGAGGAGACTATGGTATTGTTCCATTTCAAGCCTGTCAGTCTGACTGATGACTGCAGGGCCCCACATCATTCCTCTCTTTCTTTTCATTGTATTTATGATTTGAAGTAGAGGAATTACAACACAGAAGGTCTGCTGAGGCTCCTGCATTTATTTGAAAATTCTCGTTTGACTGTCAGTTGCAGGTAGTTACACTTCTCTCTGAAGGGCATGAGGATTTGCACATTACAAAAACAAATCACGGGGATGTACATGACTCCGCTTTTTTTGGTATCTGTTTGTGAAGTTGTTTAAATACCACAAGGTTTTAGATGTGTTTAATTTCCTCCAGGCAACTTTTTATGCTACTCATGTATTTTAATGAAGGTACGCAGCATCCACTAGAACATTAGAAACTGAAAATAAAGCAGGTTGATTTTAAAATCCAGCATTGTTGTGATGTCAAACTTCATCAAAATGTGAGTGTCAAAAGAAAAGAAAAAATCATGTATGGATAAGATGTGATGAGACAAGTTAAGATAATCCTTTATTCATTACAAGACTTGGAAATTTATAGTGTTACAAGGGCAAAAGTGGATAGCGAACCACAAAACATCAATATATACGCAGTTGAAAATAAGTAAACCAGAACATAAAATGGGAAAAAAGAGTGAAAGCAGGAACAAAAATTACTGCAACAGATTTACTCAATTACACTATTGTGGTATTTACAACTTTTAATGACCTGAAAAAACAAGCAAAAATCAAATTTTCCCTTTATTTACCAGGGACATTGCATGGTAATCAACATTTCAGTTTCCTCATACTGTACATTTAAATGTGCAAAAGTAAGCTTAATAACTTATTTTGAAATGTTGTCCCAGGGCAGAATTGATATTTAGCTACTACAACTTAAAGAAACTTATGCGTGCAGGAAGGAGCGGTTAGATGAGACTGCATTTATTTTATAATGATTGAGTTAAGAACACTGAAGTAGCTGCTTTAACACGGGTATTCAGATTTTGCTTTACCTTTAAAATAACACACTGAAAATAATCGTATGTGACTAATGTTTCTCCTTTTATCAGATCTAATCATCTGTCACTTCTCGACACTCCCCAAAGTCAGTCTGCCCCTCGACAGGAACACGGCACATATTGCCTCGCTGTTTAATTTATCCCCAGACAACATTAATGGGATGTGATGGTCCATCGGGTTCTCGTCCTTCTAATTGTCACCTTTCTGGTCCCGCCCTCTTGAAGCCAAAGTGTCTTTTTTTTTTTTTATTTCGGGGGGTGGGGGGGCATGGAGGAATCCATTCAGTTAGTGATTAATTGGCCAGAATTGAGCAACTTTGTATGTGATAAATCACACATTTACAGTAAATAAAGAAATTAAACTGCCAAATAGAAAAGATACTGCAGACATAAACTAAAAAGATGCAGTCACCAAGCAGATTGGAGAAATCCCTGAACACATCAGGGGAAGCATGTAGTTTATATATAGCTGTCAAATGAATGACCACACATGAGCGCACACGTTTACTTCTTCTATTGGCCAAATAAATATAGGTTAAGTCAATTTTACTTACACGCATTCACGTGAATTTACACCAGCATGTGTACACACCCACATGCACACATGCGGGCACAGGCATTGCATTAAGGGAGAGACCCATCTGGTAACTTGTGCAAGTGTGGCACTCAGCGGACCCTGATTTCATTATCTCAGCGTGTTCTCTGTGACCCGCAGAAAAATGACATCTGATTTACCTCAAGATCAATTTGTATGTAAATCAGTAAGAAACTGGAGGGCAATGGAGGGGTGGCATAACAAAAGCTGTTTTTGAGTCTGCGAGCAGGTTTTGCGAGTTTGTTTGAAGCGGCGGTCCCTGCAGAGACTCTAATAGGGTCCATTTAAGTGTTAGGACCCTTTGGTCCACAGGGCAGATTCTCTTAAGAGAACCTGGCACAAACCATATGTTCGTATTATGTTCTGGGCCACCTGGTTGGTGTGGATTTAGACTCAAAGTATAGGTTTCCATGTGTTTGAGAACTAGTTCAACTTTGCAAGAACTATTAGTACTGTTGAAGTGTGGTGACAGTCGCGAGCCTCTTGTAAAAATGATGATTTCATAGCTAACCATACGTCTCCTGCCACCTTATTGATGCATTTGTGTTGCACTCAACCAGACTTACTCGACACTAAAGCACTCCTTGTGAATGTAAAAAAATTACAGCCATATCATTCAGGGAACACATTTTATCTTGGGGTGATGAATGCCTCTGCCTCGTAGATATTTTGGTCATTTTCATCCTCTTTGATTTGAGACCCAAACAGGCTGAACTTTAATGGATCACATAAGAAAGTGTCAGTGGTCGCCTGGAGGCTTCTACTCTCTCCTCCACCACCTTAAGACAGAGCTGCGTTAGCTTTTATTCCCATTACTAGTTCATACTGATGCACAGTTATGTGGTAATATCTTTCTATGACATTTTAATACGATGAACATGAAATTTGCAGCAGATACAACTCTCTTGACGGAGAAGGTGCTTGTTTATTCTTTTTGTGCACAAAGGAAATGAAGGCACTGTTTTTTTTCTTCATTGCTGCATACATGCATCTGAAAATCTGTTCCTCAAAGCCTCAAGTAATGTAACTGAATGGTCATTGATTTGATTTGTGCTTAGATAATTGTTTTGGTTGGAGGCCATGGGTTTTGTGGAGGGGTCAGGGGGACTAATTTGTGCAGGAGATTGATTGTAAACCTTGAGGAGGGAACTCAGTAGAGTGACCAATCGGACCGACTGGTGTAATATACACAAGAAGGTCAGGTGAGGTTTCGCTTTGAGACTAAAAACCTTAATTAAGGCCTATCAATACTACAGTTGTATTTATCAAGTTTTAAACACACATGCACCTACGCCTTCAAATAGCGATGATAAACACGAGCTGCAGCCAAAATTACATCTATAAATTATGCTGAAGGTAGTTTCATTTTATCTCCAAAATGGTGGAGCCATCCAATCACAGTTGGCCAATCCCAGGGACACAGTCATATACAGGCTCTTTCTATTATTAAATAGGTATATCATCTCTGGCCGACACTTCAGATGACAATGGCTGCATGACTTACAAAACACCTTTAATTTCAAAGTGAGGAGGAGTTGACGTCGAGTCATGCTCGGTGGCAGAGTTTAATGATGGTTCTTATATGCATCTTGAAGTACTACTACTTTGGTATAATTAGTCTGGGGCGAAGATGTCCTAACTTTCTCACATCGGCAAGCCAAAACTGAAACGTAATGGTGGCCAATTGGCCAGAAACAAACACGTTGAGTTGTCGTTAACATGCAAATTGGTACTGAGATCCCAAGTACACTCGATTAAATATAATTTAAGCTCTAAGATAATTGAATAGCAAGTTGACAGTGATAATAAAATGGATTTTTAAGGTTCCTCCATTACATTACATTACATTTCAACTTTCATGTGCAGGTAACACTTTCAAAAAAATCAGAACACAAATGTACGGTAACATAAGAAATTATGCATAGCTGCAATATTAGACAGACATCCTGAACAGCCTAACCAAATAACACAAATAAATAAATAAATATAGCTATAATATCAATATAAATACATTTATTTATTTATATGTGCATTTTTATTTTCAACTGCAAAAAAGAAATGGTGTGCGGGCTCCACTTTGGGCAACTCGGTTGGAATTGGTTGATTATTATCTGTCATGAGGCAAAAAAACGAAGAAAAAAATAAATAAATCAAAACCCTTATTTATGATGTGGCACCAACTGACAGCAGATGTGAACAAACGCAACGGAAAAGATGATAAATAATGTGAGGCTTGCTGATCTAAAGATGTCACTGATGCAAATGCGTATTTTTTCAGTGTTCTTTCTCACATACAGTATACTTCAGTCAGCTGTCGTACATCTTTTAGCTTCTAAATGAGTCACATGCTTTTCTCCTTTTCTGTAGGATTTTGCACAGAAAAGGCATGCTGGGCCGTGTCCTCAGGCCATTTAACTCCTCAGGTACCACTCACTTTGCTCAGCCCAGGGGAAGGCTGCCCTCAAATGTAGCACACACTCACTCACAACGTATAAGATGATGATGACCTATTTCATTTATATCTTTCATAAATGACTCCATTAAAGTCTGCAGAGGAGAAGGAAATTCAACATCTGCTTCTCAGGAGTGACGGAGCACGGAGGTTTTGGCCCATCAGACTGTTTCAGCGGCAGTTTCCCGCTGTAGATCTGCTCCTTGTCAGTTTATTATCCGCTTCCTGGTCGAGAGAACGTGAGCTGTGTGTGTTTCATGAAGTGGGAAACCTCCCTCTTGAAATAGGTCTCCATCTGCAGTAGATGAGCGTTATTAACACAATCCAAATGGAACTGAGTTCAGCTGAGAAGGATTTTCTCCTGTCTGCATTATAAAAGTCACACACTGGTACTTACATGGAAAATCATTTGGATTTTGAGGCAGTTTTTAGGGGTGACTAGGAATTATAATAGTCAAGAATGAAAGGAAATCAATATACAAGACAAAGAGTTGAGACAGGTTGTTGTTTGGAGTAGATGTTAGGGTCACTAAATTATGGATTGGTTTTCAGGCTGGAGCACCAACAGGCCTGCCCCAGGAAGGAGTTGGTTACGGAGTAGATGAGTGATAAGCACTATTGGATGCTGCTCCTTGAAATTAAATGATCGTAAACGGCGATATTATGTCATCAGGGGGAGTGCAAAAAAAATGAAAAAGCTCACTGAAGGACCATACAAGCACAAAGGCATATACCTCACCACTGGTTCTTTCATGCTCAGGCCTTAATTAAAGCTGCAAGCAGCGATGGGCGAGGACGAGGGCTTCCACTGGTACAGGCCTCAGCACCCTCCACCTCCTGCTGGATGGGGTGGTTTTACGGGTTCTCTACTTCTCTTCAGTAACAAAAAAACTTTCTCCATGGATAGAGTTCTGGCTCATCATATGATTCTGCTCTGGTAGAAAAAAAGTCTTGGTCTTGTTTGTATTTCAGTTAGACAGTCATACTCATAGTGAGCGGCACCAGGATGCAGATTCATTTCCATTGGGAGAAAAAAAACCCTGCAGGAAACTTGTTTTTGTATTCATATTCATAGTAGGTCTCTACTATCTCACTATTCACTGAAAGAATGAGCAGGCTGGCATTAAGGCGCCATCGTCTTTGTCTTAATTACCTAATTTCAGTGTGTAGGTTGCTGCTAGTTAGCTAGCTTGGAGGTTGTTTTACAGAGTGAGGGGGGGACTTTGGAAAGACAGCAGGACATTACTGAAAGAAACGATCACCCGATAGCAAGCTGTCACTCACAAAGTTGGGATAAACTAGACTACTACTTAATTGAGGCGTCCAGGAAATAGGCAGATAGTGTGGCAGTCGCAGTATGTGTTGGCAGAGATGTTTCCTGCGATGATTGTACATTTAACAACAAATAACCTCTAAAAGAAATTGTAGGTGAGCATTTAAACATCTAGGAATTCACATTATAAACACACGGACCACACCGTGACAAATTGGCCACACAGACCACACACATACACTTAGTTTTGACCTCGTTTGGATTCCATAAAGATCTGCCAGAAGTCATTAAAATTTCTCTGAGTCCTTTGATAATCCCATTTCACATTATAGGGTAATCAGTCTGATTATCATTCATAATTTTGTCAGTCATCATCTTATGCAGACAATTTTTTTTTTTTTTATACCCGATCGACACACTGTGGCTCTTATTTTATGGAGAACTGTAGAACAAAGGGAAACAAAAAGGAGTCTGCCAATACATTTTTTTTTCTCCTCAACACTCAAGGAAGAATTAATCTCTCAAACAGTTTTGACAAGTGACCCTGCGGGAGGTTGCTAATGTTATGGCAAGGGACCCTATTTAAGTAGCCCACGTCTTCGCTTTTTCTCCCCCTCCGAACTGAGTGATCTAATTATTGCATGTTAAATGGGCATCTGGTAAATGGCGCATATAATGATGCTCTTCCACAGAATTAAGTGCCTGCCTGTCCTGCTGCTGGGGCTAACACACAAATTGGCCGTCTCCTGTTCTTTCCTCCTCTCATCCCTCATTTAGGGGTAACCTCTCATGGAGACATGCCGCGGGTTCTCCCTGAATTAATGACATCAGGCAGAGGTGGGTTTTGGTTTATAACCCATGTCGTTATGACTTCAGCTAAGGGGGGAAACTGGAGACGTCTGTCTTTGAAAAGAGTGACAAAGTAACTGAATGTTGTTTTGAAGGTATATTTTTATTAATCGGGTGCTGGATGTTCGACCAGTAGGTGGTTAAAGTGTCTACTGTGCCCTCCTGGTGGGCTTGGAAGGTACTGCAGGTGACTTACAAGGTAGTTTGGTAATGGTACTTTTCAAAGTAACTTGTTATATCACAAGTTTACTACCATTAAAATGTAACTTTTTGCCTTGTTATCTACTTACAGGTTGAACCTTTGCATTATTTAGAAATAAAAGCCTTTTGCATTCCCTTATTAATGATTTTCACCACTCCACAGTTGATAATGGGAGCGTCTCCTCCACCATGTAACAGCTACGGACTTGCTCATTTTCTCCTTAGTAACAGCTTCAGTTGAATTATAGCACTGTGGAGGGAAATAGTTGAAATGATCACAATATATATTTTGTTTATATTAGGTTGGGTATTATGGAAGCTGAGGTCCTACTTAGGGTTCATTTTTTATGCCGTTATAACCTTACATTACTTTATAATCCCAAGATAATAAGCTTTATTATTTAGTGTATTTGGAAAAAAATAGCAGTGTATACTTGGACATTAATTATTTGCGGGGAATAAAAAAATGGGTATGCCAGATTTATCAAATAGCTCATTTCCATCTGTAGTCCTTGAGCACACGACACAATACAAGTACAAAATACAGTATGAAGATACAACACCCTCTCTTTATCTCATGATAACATAATAGTAAAATCTTAAAATGTGACGTTTGTCTTGTTAGCTTAAGAAAATTGCTGTACCTTGTGATAATGAGCTGCTTGTTCCGTCACGCTCATCATTTCAGCGCAATGGCATAAAAATGTAATTGCAAGTATGAATTTTTTCAGCCTCTCTAGGATATTTCACAAGATTTAAAGCTTTATGTTGCAAGTTGAAACAGCCACGGGTTTCACAATTCATCATTTGCATTTATTTTCCATTAATTTTCATTTGTTGCTTATAAATTGTTAAGTGCATGTAATTGGATTATAAATTTGCACTGCATAGCTGTAGGACCAAGTTCATATAGACTGTTATGAAATAAAAGTATATGGAGGAATACTTCATCATCAAGAATTGTGGTTAAATGGTTGGATGGGCTGCAGAAAATGTCCAAATTCCAATTTCTCCTGGCTACATCATGAAAGCCGACTGAAAGTACATGGCATGTTGGAAAAACTCACTTGATTGACATTTTAGGAGATCATTTCAGGGTTTATTTTGCTTCTTTTCCTGGCATGAAAATTCATCTGTGGACAAGAATTATTTTGAGAAGCAACTTTATCAGCATGCCACGTCCTCCCCCCCCCATCCTTCAGACTTGGCTCGGCTGTGTAAATATCAGCAGCGAGCATCATGTCTGCTCTATTTCAGTAAAGCCTCAGCTACGTTGCTGACATTTATCTATATCTGCTGCCAGACAATAACCTTTCTGAGTTATGAGAGGCTGTACAGGCCTGCCTGTTTAAATGTCGTTAACACATAAGTTCATTATCAGAACACCGGGGACGAGCTTTAAATGCCCAATCTGTGATCCTGATGTAAAATGAAACGGTAGCCCTCCCCACCTACAACATTCAAACAGGTCACTATCAAATAGATTAATAACAAAGTTGATGGTAGTACAGCAGGACCCCCCATCATCATCACCACCACCACCACCACCACCACCACCACCACCACCACCTCCAAGAAAAGATGTTTTCACACTAACCCCATGTGGTAATTTTGGCACCAACTGAACAGAAACACAGTTGCTAGAGCTCAGAGAGAGCAAAAGGCTGCAAACAGGCTTTGTCCTTTTGGTTTAGAATTTATCTTTGCACCTTCAGGGGGTGCAATTTTACCCTCCACCTTGAATAACACCCCCGCCCCGCCCCCACCACTTTCCCGTCCAGAGCAGACAAGGTTACTGTAGTGATTGGCAGTCAGACATGACAGTTATATCACAGGAAGATTTAGTCTAAATCACAATGAATGCTTGGATATATTTCAGAGGAAGTTACATGTACATCAAGTTAGATAAACACACATTACATTGCTGCCAAAGTTTCATCTCCAGTGATTCATTCTTCTGGAATAGATTTATATTTGCCTGTATTTTCCCGTCTGGGTCGTCTGTTTTTAAATAAAAATAAAACCACATGACCTTGGTCTTCGTGATTGATGACAGACACTGAAGGATATTGCATATGTTTATTGTCTCATTAGTGGACATGACCATTAGTCATAAGTTACATGCTAGAATTAGACACCATTAATTATGACAAGATTAAAGGGCTTTTTGTTGTAGGAGAGATTATGAACATCTGCGTGTTTTTGTCGGCGTGTCAAAAAATATAAACCTATGACATTGAAAACACTATTTTTTTATGATTATTAAATACCACAGAGGAGTGTGCACTTAACTGTATTATCTGAGTTTCATATTTATCGGTAAACTTGTGCAGTTAGAACCGTGACCATGGCAGATGAGTAATAAAATATCTCATAAAACAGTAAGCATACTATAAACAGTTTTCATGGTCCTGTTTTTAACCCCTTGTTAAGAAACATAACCTCAGTTCATAACTGTGGTGTATTTTTCATTGGAAAATTTTGTGTTTTGACCCCAGGCGGCATAAAACCAACCCGTCAACAAGTTTGCAGATTTATGAATATATTTAACAAGCGATGTAATGTGAGATAAACAGCTCACAGGAAGAAATAAAAGCAGTAAATAGCTTCATTTTTTAGCAGATTTAGTTTTTGAACAAAAGCAAGAGCAGGGTGACCAAGCCTGCATCGTGTGGTGCTCTTCTGCTGTCTTGTGCCATGTCTGGCCTGGTCGGTGAGCCCTGGAGCGACTGGGAAACAAGCGAAGCTGAGGAGCGACAGACTGGAGCTGTACACTTCAGTGCCTCTGCATGCTGAGGACAGCTGACGCACGCTGGTATTAAGACAGACGCATCAACGGTCCAAAGTTACAGAGAGGTGAGGCTTTTCCAAAAACCTGCCTGTCCCTGATACATGTCTCACCTGTCTACCGCGTACGCAGCCAAGTTTCCTGGCAACATGATCCTGATGAGCATGCTTAAATGAACAAACACAAAAGGATATACGACCTCACACAACGGCACGTACAAGCTCGCAGGAAGGAAGACAAAGAAGAAAAAAACTCACACTTAAGCAAGCAGCCAATCACAGAAGGCCCACATGTTCTGACCACATGTATTGACCATATCTGTTGACCCGGAGTGCTGCTTGCACGGGGATCGCTGACCGTGCTGCCACACTGGAATGGATTAGCAGACAGCAGGCCTAACAGCTTGGTTTGCTGCTATCCTGCGTGGCTGCCATCCTGCCTTGAGCCCTGCAGATGTCACCTCACTAGTTGGTACTGAGGTTGTGTTTTGAAAGATGATACTTCAGCATTAAAAATAAATCTTAAAGCAATATCTCACCTGAAAAAAGTCTGTTTTGCCTTTCAGGGATACAGAAATAGTTCTGTTGTGCTCACAAAGATGGCTTTCCCATCTGCATCACTCCAGAGTGCAGCAAGGTCCTGTCACATATATTTAGCTTGAAGCTAATGGTGAATGCAAGCTAACAGCTACAACAACAAAACTGGATAAAACAGCTGGATAAAGAAAACTGATAATACTGGAAGATCCACTTAAGAGTTTGCAACAAGGGCCGATATCAGTAATTGTCAGGAGTAGTCAAACACTTTGTGGTTAAGGTATTGCTGGTAATCTGAAGCTGAATTATGCTTTCTCATCTTAAAAACTACACAAATCATCAATAGTACAACCTGAACTACACAAATACAGTACTGTATCCTGTAATGTAACGACAGTTCATGTCCCATGCAAAAGGCCAGTGAACTATGTTTTTGTTGCTTTAACAGTTCACAGGGAATGTCTTTTGGGGGAATTTTCAGCTCAAGGTTGTTCAGGTTTATAGTGTACAAAACAATAACCTACAACAAATAAACAAGTCTGACATGGAAACCGATGCTCTGCTCCCTCCTTTCAAACCTCCTCATGGGAGTCTGTGTGTTTGCACACACGATGGTAGAGATGCCTTAGCTGTGAAGGTCACCTTCAGTGGCTTCCCCAGGTTTTTACCTGCACTCTACTCGTGAACATGAAATCCATCACCTGGCTCCTCCATGGTAATAGACTCATTTTTTTCTTGGGGCTGGATGTCGGGGAGACTCACAAGGGACACAGGTGTGGTTCTGGCACAGTGAATAATTGACCTGATGCCAGAGGGGAGCATAAAGGTCACCGTCGCCAATGACAAAGAGGACGCCCCTGAATCTGGACCCGTAACGTTTTGGTGAATGGAGGATTGGTGCAAGAGGGCATGTGGCAGTGAGACTGACTGAGACAGAGGGATCATTAAGTCATTGAGGAGGGAGCAAGAGGGGGGAGTGGGATAACAAAGGAGGTGGTACTTATTCAGAAAAAGCACAACAATGGAAGTGGTGAGATTTCATCAGAGGGGAGAAAAGAGATAAAAATAGCTTCTGATTATGGCCAACGTGATATTCTTTTAAAATCATTTTTACAGACGGTTAATTCTTTGCATATTGGATTTGTTGATATTTTCGGCGGCACTTGTGATGCTAGCCTTCATAACGCCAGAGGGTTGAATCACTTGCCAAGCAGCATTGCTTCATAATTGCGATCACAAACAAAAGGATAATGTATTTTTTAGCACATTACAGGATTTTTTTTTTGGTAAACCATTGAAGTCAAACTAAATTAATCCCTCTTGCTAACATTAAAAGTGTAGATAAATGCAATCTTAAACACATAAAAAGAAAATCCTGCTTTCCCAGCCGACCATTAGCCAGTATTACTCGGTGAGTTGTGTATACTAATGGATGGTTAGGCTTCACGGTGTCTTTACCATAGGGCTCATTGTTCTCGCATCTACACCTGGGATGTTGGAGCTCTAGGGCAACGTAGAAGTCTGACACGCCATCTTTGTTGATTTCACATCCATGATACAAACCTTACAGCAACACCTTTATTGATTTCCCTTTAATTGGAAACCTCCAATAAAGAAGCCCTTATTTCCTTAAAAGGGTTTTACATCTATGAACTTTTCACGGCCAAAACTGGTAACATTAATAAAAGTGAATGGTGCAAAGATGTTTGTGTTCATGAGAAAGGAACAACTTTACAGACGCGAGGCCATAAGACAAAAACGTAATATACGACTGCACTATTTTACTGCATGTCTACTGTTTCTCAGCAGATTATTTGAAGCATCTTATCTACAGCACCTTCTGCCTTTTTCATAAATTGAGGCTTCGGTGTGCTCCCCAGCTATGTAGGAAGCAGGAGAAAACTGCTATTAACAAAGAGACACTGGGGAATAATAGGAACATCATGAAAACAAAAATGTTACAAAAATTTCTTGAGCGTAAAGTTTTCCCTGTTGATTCAAGATGCACGCATAGTAAAGCCTGTGATTGACTGCACTTCTAAACCCATCTACATTTGAGGTCTATCAGTTGAAGTGCCTCTCTTCCTTGCTGAGCTACTGTACACCTGCTGCTGCTCTTCCCGGCGGCGGGCGGAATTCATTTGTTGTCCCGGTCTCCTAATTTACTGTGTGCCATTGTTGCTTGTTATCACATCTTCTCTCCTGGTTTTCAGCGGCAGGTACATCTCTTGATTGAGTTATGTAACATGTTCCCTTTGGTAACAGAAGCTTCCCAGCTACATAATTGCCTTTGATAAGGAACTTTTTTTTTTTATCAAAGTATATTAAAAAGGAGTATTGGCCTTGAGTTTTGCTTGCTCACTTGTTTTGGATGTTATCAGCCCATTAAATAGTCATTATCAGTCATCAGGTCTATGGATCTGAGGCAGTATAGACCAACTCTGGCTTCCTTAAATGACCTGTATTTGCACTCAAATGACAAACGCCCTCTAGTGGTTGTAGTAGTTACGACCAGAGCAAGAAAGGAAAATTATAGCTGGGAAATCCATGCAGAGAGGAGGAAGGGGTGGGGATTTGGTCAACGCTGAGTTTGATGTTTGATTCAACTGCTGGTTTCACACTTGCAAGTGGTAGTTTCCCCTGCACTGTGTGTCTAGCGTGGCATGCCCACTAGCAGTACTGTTGCTTTCAGTTGGTAGAAGCTAGCTTGTAATTATTAGTACAGAATTCTTGACAGAGGCAAGTTGGCGCAAGTCCAGCTGCTAGTGTTTGGACTTAAGTCTTTCTTGACAGCAGCTTAATTAAACTAGGTCTACCTGTCACTGTCTAAGTCCGCTGTCCTTATTTATAGCCAACACTTAAGATCTAATGTTTATTATTATTTTTTGTAATGGCTCAGGTCACATCAAGTCAATAGTATGGATATATTGAAGCCTTAGTCAGCCATTTAAATCTGAATTTTAGTGGCTAACATCTGACAAAAGTCCAAGTTTCAACTCCACAGCTTTGCCTCTTCAAGCTAGTAAACTTCTTTTAGTACCTCACGGAAGAAACAACTACAGGCAACATTTAATGACATGGAAATAAATGAAGCTCTTATTTATTTATCTGTACCCTGTTGCTTTTAGTTAATCACATCGTGCTGGAAATTCTATTTGGACTAAACAAAAAATGCACTGTATCCAATCTTTAGTTGTCTGACCAGCCACTATCGGCGAGAGGGGCTGTCGGGACCCCACACTGAGACGGCGAAGAGCACATCTCGGCTCCCCTCTTCCCACGGAGGCGCCAGCTATAGAAAATGAGTGAGGCAGCTCCTCACAATGGAGTTATTCCATGAGACGGTGCCAATCCAGGCCTAATAGTAATGAAGTCTCTTTCTAAGGGGAGGATGCTGAGCTGGATATGCGACTTGTGGGACGGACAGAACTGGCACACTGTAAATTGGCATGAACCTGGCAGCAGCTTTATCACAATTGGCCACAAAATCCGATTAGTGGATTTCACCCCAGTCTGGTAGATCAGGGAGAATGTGGCTGTCTTAGTCGTGCTCCCCAAAGAAGTTTTTGGAGAAATCCAAAGGCCCAGTGAGGGAGTGGGAGCATGTGTGTGTTGTATCAGAGAGAGAAATGATGAGTGAGGGAAATGTTTCATTTCAAGTGGATGAAAGTGTCAGTGCCCAAAAAGTTCACACTCGAGACACAATGGCTATAGATGCGCATTCCAATTCAACAAATACTATCAGGGTTTTATGTTTATGAATATAAAGACATGGCTGATTTCACCGCTGCGAAGTGTTCGTCTGTGCTCAACAACCTAGTGTTCCTTCAGTTTCAGTGTAAATCAGTGGCGCTTAATGTTAACCGATTGTTGCCAGACAAGGAGGAAAATACACAACTAAATTTGCAAGCAGCTTTTGTGTGTGTGTGTGTGTGTGTGTGTGTGTGTGTGTGTGTTTGTTTGACTCAGTAGTGTAATGCAAATCTTAAGTTAAGACATGTCGCAAGCAAAACTTCTTTTTGTGTTCCAGAGGATACGCTTAACATGACCCCCTAGTCCACACTGTGAGACACTGGCTGCTGTGGGCAGTGATCAAACACAGTTTTTCGTAGTCTTACATATACCTGTGTCTGCCCTAAATATTATAAATGACTACATGGTTTATTTTTTTACATCACCCAGCTGTAGTCCCATCTGCTTGGCCCCAAAGTGGGACTTTAATTGATAAATTAAATAAGATCATTGTTTACTCAGACAGTCAGGGCAGAGCTCATCTGCATGAAGAGTATATATGAACAGATGTCCAGAAGTTTGTCCAGAATTCCCAAGATCAACATCACGATTTCTTGCTCTATCGCTGATTACAACTGTAACGACCTAATCAAATCAATACATCTCAGTTCTCCTGCTTCTGCGAGGATTCGTGTTCTAAACCTTTGAAGTTTGAGGCGCGGTGCGACACAAACGAAAGAAAGTGATCTCACGACAGAGCGTGAGAAAATGACCTCGTGACTGATTTCAGATCCAGATCAAAATTTCATTCACAGCATTTTGAATAACATAAATCAGAGCCACTTCATTATCTGGTCTCCTTTTCTGTGACTGCGGCCATTTAATTTCGTTAATTTGACTGGGATTTCTATTTTTCAAGCATGTAGAAACATCTTATGTATCAATATTTGGTGATTTTATTTGACGAAGTCTTGCTTTTGTATTATGACCTCACGCATCCAGATGTTCGTACTCTGTAAAGATGAGACCATGGAGCAACTGTGAAAATCACATTTACTCTTCTGGTTGATGAAAAGCTGGGAATAATAAGTTATTGTAAATATGGTACTTTGTAAATACAAATAATGCCCCCCCCCCCCCATGGCATTCAAAGTTTTCAGTTTTGAGTCAAACTTTATGTGATGTCATAAGTAATGCCTCCATCTGCCCTCTTGTATATGTGATAAACATTATTTCATTTATTCTATGACAATTTTGAAATGTCATTCTTTAATTCGTATTGCAGACGAGTTAAACGCATGCAGTAGTTTTTTTCTTGAAAATGAAACTGATTTCAAGAAAGTATTATCAGATTTTTGATATTAGCTTTGGATGCGTGGTCAAGTGTTTTCCCATTTCAGTAAGCCCCCGTAATGACAAACCTCCACTCCTAGTATCGTGGTGGGCTTCTAGTTAAGATGTACCATGTGAAATATAAACATAAATCCTCTAGGTTAAGTAAAGCAACATAAAATTACAATCAAAACATAATACGTGCATAAATAAAACGATAAAAGTGTCGACCCGGTGCAACCTGAGAGGCCCTCCATAACTCCTGACCTGTGGTGACACCACTGTGTTTCCCTTCTTGTTAACACACTCGATTCAGCCAAGAAACGTGTGGTGACGTCATGCCAAGTTATTATTATAAGATGTTATATGAGGGACAGGCTGTGTGTGTGTGTGTGTGTGTGTGTGTGTGTGTGTGAGTGAGAGAAAGAGAGATGCAAAAGGAGCACATCATTTTTACAACTGAAGAAATCTACAAAGCATTTTACTATCAATTTATCTTCCATAAAGTTTCAAAGAGGCCTGTAGCTTTTAAAGCTTTTATGTTAATGAATTTCCATGTTGGTTCCATAAGTATGAGATCTATTGACTCTCTCTCTCTCTCTCTCTATCTATATATATATATATATTGTGTGTGTGTGTGGGAGGGGGGGATTGCTCACTAATTTGAATTTGTTTTAGTATTGATTTTTTTTCTACTTTTTGGTCTATTAAAGAGATTTAGTGAGCAGTAAATGCTTTTATAGAGCCTTGGTGGGCAGCACATTACAATGCATCTTATGACGGTTGTTTAGAATTTTGTCATGAACTGAAAATAAACAGCTGCACTTTTTCAAATCCATATACTGCAAGATAGCGTCAGGGAAGGACTCCAACTATTGATGCAGAGAGAATTGCAGAGGTGAGTGTTTCAATGCTGGTGTACTCTTGAGAATTTGAGCAACACGCAGTGATGTGTTGCATAGTTTTAAGTCTGTTGGACTGGTTTGATATTTACTGACACGTTTTGAAGTTTCCCAGATCACGGAACGCCAATCCAGGATTTATACTGTGGCTTATTTCTTCTATCAACCCACATTCTTTTTTCCTGTTCAAAATAAACACACCACACTTCTTTCCCTATTTTCTGGAATTTATGTTTTATCTTACAATGAGCATATTTTCCTCAACACGCTGAAGTGTCTTGTTGAACTTCTCAACTTTAAAGGGAGGTAGTCATCCATTGTTGGGGTTTTCCCTTCAAGTCAGCACGTCTTAGGGGCAGAGAAGTAGTCAGCAACGGAAGCATCTGTGGTTCAGTACGTCACTGCAGCCGACGGGGGCACAGAATACCCCTCAATAAGAACCCATCACACAATAAACCTATCCATTTACATGTGCTGTGTTTGTAACTTCCTGCTCAGGGACATTACAGCAGAAATTTACTACATTCTTCCAAAAACCTCAGAGGTGTAGATTCTGGACTAAAAGACAATAAAGTTGATGATTTTTGAAGAAACATCATCTTCCAAGCCTTAACTAGTGCTGCTGTCTCCACAATGTCACCTCCACAAAATCATTTTATCACCAAATTTCATCCACTTACTTACGGTGCGTGAGTGTGTGTTAATGATCCTTTACACTGATTGGAAAAGAGATAAAAATCCACCTGATTGCCATTATTTTTGCTTCACTGACAAATTCCTGAGAAGACTCAGGTCCTTCCTTACTGAATCTCCTCCATCGCCTCTGTATGGGCTAATTGATTCCCTCCTGCTTGCTGGTTCCCATATCAGGCCGACTGTCAGCCTGGGAGATGGGAAGCATCCAGAGGTACACTGCTGCTTCAGCAGAAGCTGATGCGATAGCACAAACTGTATCGTCTTTCCCCTAGCAGACAAGGAGAACGTCTTCGAGGAGGGAACTTTTTCTGACACTGTGCAATATTGTGTTACTCAGAATGGCGTCTTGGATCGTTTTCAATCTACATTGTTTTGCGTGTCATGTTGTTCCATCTGCAAGTCTCAGTTGAAGCATCTCGCTGTGCTGACACAGACCCGCAGAATGTTTACTGTGGAGAGGCAAGAGCAGCTTTGTAAATCTCATCACACAGTGCTACAGATGGGCAGGCAAGCTAGGCAACTTCTCCAGACATAATTGCATAAAAAGGAAACAAGCAACTATCTTAATTCTGCTTGAAATTTAAAATAATTTTAACTTGAATGCACGAGTTCTTGATCTGGTGTCCATGGTTGTGATGGTGGATTCCACAGCTTTACAGTATTTCTGCTTGTCACTGTATTCATCAAATTGTCTTTGTCACCAGGCTGAATTCTGCCTGGTTTGCCCAAAGATGGGACTAAGGGTGGAGTCTTTTTTTTTTTTTTTTGTGGTTTGTTTGTTTTTGCAGATTCCCAAGCAATGGGTTGAACCAACTGTTCTGATAGCATGGGGGTGAGTTTAGGTTATAGCCCTCAGTTATCATCTCGGGAGGTTTTTCTTTTTCATTTGAACCGCATGCCTTTCCTCCTTTTGCCCACATTGCAGCATAAGCAAGTGGTAGAAATGCAACTTAAACTTTTATTGCCACCTGCCATTAAACACTACAAGAAAAAGACGACTTTCTAGTAGGTCTGTTAGGTTTTCCTTTATTTTGGCGTAGAGTTGTTAAGTTGACCTTCCTAAAGGCCAATATAAGTTTCTTTTCCAGGGTTGATTTCTTGGGAAACATAAAGCCAGTTGCTGCTGACCAGGTGCTCCTCTGTAAGCGGTCAGGTGCTGCACAACCTGGGCGGAGTGAGAGGGAGGGAGCCGCTGAGAACACACAGGTGGCCATGAAAGTACAAGTACTTGTGCGGGGTTTTACATACTCATTAGTGTTTTCAGCCACTTTAACACGATTAATTATTCCATTACAAGTCAGCATTATATAAAAAAAGAAGCTTCCATGTTAAATTGCTCACCGCTTCACGTGGTGATATAACGTGAATTCTTTAGAGGACAATAAGAATGAATGAACGGCTTTGACTGTTAATTTTCCCCTTGTAAGAAGATTCTATGACCTAATGTGTTTTGTTAAATGGTTCTAAAATAAATAAGGAATAAAGAGCAGTAGTGAATAAACCGAAGTGGCCAAGTGATTTATGAGCGGGAAGTGTTTTACTGACTCTTTCTATCCTGAAGTTATTGTGACTTCTGACACATTTTGACTTTATTTCTCTGCTACTTTGTTGAGAACAACTTCTGCTGCTTATTATTGTTCACCACTATGGCTGATGAGGTATTGTCATCCTGTCTGTGAGCTATAGAGCAGAGGGCTCTACTGTACAGCGCCGGTGGCAGTACATAAATTAGCAGTGTTCACTTTAGGATATTATGCAGAGAAGGACTCATGGGCTGTCTGTAGCGCCGCTGCAGCAACATTACTGTGATTAATGTCGCGTTTCACCCATCCCAAAGAAGAAAAGTCCTGAAACTGCCTCTTGTCCTTCGACTAATGCACCAGCCAGTTTGACCTAATTGTGTTTCATCACTAGCTAGAAAGCTGCTCACTTGAGACAGTTATTAACTGTCCCATTTCCCTGTCATGAAACTGCAGTTGCATCAGAGCATTTAATGTTTTATACTTCTATAAATTTGCCAGCGTGTCTTATTCATTGAGGCTGAACCTTTGATGCATTTCTTCTGTCTCTGACTGTGACATACAACTAACCCTTTCCCATCAGCCCTTGCTGAGCCTGGTATGGAGGAGAGGGCGGTACATCCATCGTGCATGATGCAGTGGGTGCTTACTGTCTTGCTAGAAACAGAAACATGACAAGCAAAGCTGCTGACTTATTAAAGTTGGGAATGTAGAGTGACCCCTCCAGTGGCCGCCATATTGGAAGGTTCCACTTTACATGACAAAGGATGTAGCAAAACATCGAAACCTTGATGTTCTTTTTAATTTGAGTCAGCTTTCATATTAAGCTACAGTGGCCCTGACAGCTCAGTGCACTGCGGCTTAAGAACATACTTGCAAAGATCAAAAAAACAAGACAATTAGTGGATGTTTTCACCAATTTTACAAGACATGATTAAAAAAAACCATACGCTATACAGAAATCCTGCAAGAAGTTAATCTATAAGGCACCTATACACTTTTAAAAAAATATTTTTTTGCCATAGTTTGTGATCAGAGCTCGTATCATGTTGGAAAGTCATCCAAATGTAACTATTATTTTTATTTAGGACACATTTTTGCGCATCCAAAACGGGAGGTGCTGGCTGTGGCAGGAGCCAAGTTCATAGCAGGATCTACATCATGAGGAAGGACTGAAGAACTGACTTACCTCAATACATCATTGTATTTACATCAGTAAAGTATAGATAGTTGTGCTTTTTTGGCATTGATGTGTGTGTGTGTGTGTGTGTGTGTGTGTGTGTGTGTGTGTGTGTGTGTGTGTGTGTAAGGAGGGGCTTTTTCCCACGTAACCCTCCTTAAAGGTGTGTCAGGTCATTTCCTTGTATTAGAAACGATGAGCCCGATGATTGTTTATTGATTATTTATTGATTGAATAAAGATGTATTCAGGAAGAAAGTCAGTCCTTCTGCCATGTCAGTGGAGGAGTGGGTGTCCCAATCTTATGGATTTAAATCCTGATGAAAACCTTATTCTTCATGTTTGGGTTGGTATAAAGCATAAACCATGAGCATCCAGATGTGTTTATTACTTGATTGCCTTCAGGAAACATTTCCATTGTCGTTTCACAGAATTTCCGCTTCGTGAAATTAGAATAGTCAGTCCGGCACATTTAAGTGTGCCACAAACTCACACGTGTCTTCATAAGTGTGTGTTGAGTTTTGTGGGTCATCATATGAACCCCGTTCTCCAAAATGGATAAGGGATAAGGATAAGGGAAATATTATTGAGTACGCGGTGCCAAAATTGCATATATTTGTTAAATAACCGTTACAAAGATCACGTGTCAACCTTTTTGCCTCAATCAGCTCGGACAGAACTTAAGTACATTTGTCAGCCTCAAGGTGGCAGAGCAGCCACTGCTTGAGAGCAACTCACCAATCACACAGATTTACTGCTGTTGGAGCTGGTGTTTACTGCAACAATAAGCATCCCCTAGATAACACCCTCGCTGACCCTACATTGACGATCAGGGTCCTCCCCCCTTCCATCCCCACATCCGATTTCTCTTCGACGCGGCGCGCTCTCAGCCAAGCAAGCGGCTGGTCCCAATCTGTGGCCAAATGAAGCCCAGCTGCCGTTTGTCTCTCACACCGTTTTAAAAGTTAATGGAAGCGTCCGGGGGCCCACGGTGAGACGATACAACCTGTGCTCAACCTTTCACCCCATGAGCTGGGAAGGTTAGCGAAGAGGAACTGTCATGGTGGTACACCTGTTTCAACCGAAATATAGAATTTAGAATGTGGGATTGATTTGTTTGTGAACATGAAGCAAAAATATTGTACATTTTTAGATCTTTACGTCCTTAAATTGATTAGAAAAAAAAGTCATTTATAGAACCACCAAACTCTTTTTAAAGCAAATATTACACTGATTTGATAATCATTGAAATCAATAATTATCAATGACATCGCCACAATGCTGCCCAATGTATATCTAGTGTAATACTGAAGGTGAAAGCAATACAGTCACTCCAAGAAATCTCACACTTTTTTTTTTTCTTATTTTTTGCAAATTAAGCAAGCTGGTCTCTCATCTCAATATTCAGTAGGGTCAGACTGCCAAAAAACATGAACACACAATGTGCCATCTGGTAAATCATAGTCTTCTCATCAACTCTGTCCAATCTGGAGTCTCTCTCTCTCTCAAAATAAAAAAAGAAGCAAAGTGACATCAATAAGCTGCTTTGACTGGAGGGTTAGATCTCAACATGACTGTAAAATTAATAAATAAAAACAAACTGGAATATTTGAATAAATCGTTTCGTTGTCATTCTACTCTCCATCACATAGTCTGTCACTACATACTATTAAAAGGGAAATAAAAAAAAAATTATATGTATTTTTGCAAATAGCTGCTGAACATGAAGCCAATATTAATGCAGAAGAAATGGCGTTTGCTGATGTGTGAAAAGGGCCAATCACAGCCACGCTTGGCTGCTCTCCAGTGCTCAGATATCCACACAGGGTGTGTGCATGTTAGGCTATCTGCTGGCAGTAGCTGGCCACCCTCCTGGATTTCTCTGTTCTTATTTTAGGGTTGGAAGATTTAAACATGACCTATAATTGAATGGAAAAATGGGTGTAGGAGCCGTTTCTCTCCAGCCATCTCCCTTAGACTGGACGAATGACAGGGAGGGTCTCCCTATAGCATCCATAAGGTGGGAGAAGCACGTGGGAGATTTACATTGAGAGCTTTTAATTGCTTGAGCTTCCAACTGCAGTTTGGTTGAGTTTGTGTTTCCAGCATCATCTGTTCCTCCAAGATTTGAAATTCATGCGCTGTCTCCAATCGTCGATCACGCTGACAGCTCGAGCTGCCGTGGAAGCTAAAAGGTTTATAGTCGTACCTCTAAATATTGCTTAAATCATGCAATATTAAAGAAACTAAGGAAATGAAACTATAAAATGTTTTTTTTTTCTTCTGTTTCATAAAGCATCCAGATAGTGGGCAGGATCTTCTCACACATTTGCAGCCCTGCTGTCGGTTTAATGTCTTTTCCCTTTTTGGTCCATTTGATGTCCCCACACTCACCTTAAATCTCCACTGATGCTCTCAACATGTGTTCAAGGCTCATAGTAAAAATTGTAATATCCTCCACATGCCTCAGTCACATCCTGGAGAGTCCACTTATCAGAGTAGGGAAAACAGAGAAATCCCATTCTTCTTTGTTGCTTTAGAAGATTGCGCATGCACACGTGGCGGACTCGCAAAAAACACACCGTTTTTTGTTTCATGTGGGTGGATTACGTGTCTCGCATCCATCCCTGTGATGAAAGGAAAAAGACAGAGACATCAATTAGCTTTCATGATTGCTCCTTTTATCTGAAAACAAACAATACCGCAACTCATGAATGAAAGCTGTCAGCTTGCTGTTTTTTTGTTGTTGTTTTTTTTAACTTTAATTTTTGGATTTAGCGTTGATTTGAAATCGGGATAGGACCAGATAAGCATTTGCCTCCTTCTATTCCAAAGCATCGGATTGTTCGTTTACATGTCATTCAACATTTTTATTGATTTTTCTACATGGTTTGAAAAAAAAGAAAAGAAAAAAAGAGCAAGAAATCTCCGTAGCCTTTGTCTGTCTCAATTCAAGAAACGCTCATCACGGTGTCAGATTTGGTGTAAAATGCAGTTGAAATCTGGGGGTTCAGGTTCTGAGATGACAGACAGATGGACTGAGATGACGGACACAAAGGCCCGCCCCTCAAACGACTTTGTTGCTGTACAGCTCCTTGGGATTTCTCATATGGAGAAAACATTGGATGGAAGAAAAAAAAAAAGAAAAAGCACCCAACTCCCCTCCAAGTTGAGGTCAAACTTATGGGCTTGGTGACTTTGGAGGTGGTTGTACATGCTGGATGACATGCAGCAGATGAAGGGAAAATGTGACTGAACAGCGTTTCCCTGGGGACTTAACATCAAAGCCTCACCAACAGGAAACATAGTTAATCTCCCTCGTCTTCCTCCCCAGTGGGATACTCGCAGCACAATGAGGAAAAATGGGCCAAGTGCACGGGCCCTATAGGAGGATAAACACATATGTGCACAAACAAAGTGCACACGTGTGCATCCCAACCCTCCAAACAAACAAATGCGCATTTAAACGTGGATTGTATTTTCAGTGACTACTGCAGCAGACAGATCCTTTCATATCACTGCCCACTTTTTTCTTTTGAAATCGCTGCTTCAAAATGCTTGTCTCAATCCCTGCGGATCTCTGACTAACTCTTCTGGAGTGTTTACTGGCAAAACTGAGAATATATTTCCCCCTTTCCGTCAGAGCAGCCACGACAGGGTGTTCACTACACCAGAAGCAAAGAGTTAAGGACCCCACTAATGACCTTCCTCCTCTGAAAGAAAGCTATAATTAAAGTTAAGTGAGCAGATGCTGAAAGAAAGGCATTTTTGTCATAATAAACGTGGTTTTGAATTTAACACCTCGGGCTGGAGGAACCCTATCTAAATGACCCCGAGGCCCCCCTGCCACTTCTACAGTATACGCCATAATGCTGTAAAAAGCGTTGACAACACCCTCCTCCACTTCCACTCAGCTCGTTCCTCCTCCCAGCCCGCTGGCTAAGGCTGAAACCCTTCTGTTTCAGATGGGATTAGATTACTGCACTTAAGTGTAGCAACAATGTCGATGAAATTGAAACCAGCGTTGTTTGCATTGTACCGACATGACGGCTAACCTCAACAGTAGAAAGAGGTGTGGGAAGTAAAAGATGGAGTTTAAACTGGTAGCCGTATCACAATCATTCTCACAGAAAGAGTTTGAAGTGCTGGTGTATTAGAATGCAAATTATTTATCTGAAATACTTGCGAGTAAGCATATATTTGCATTTGAAACACTGTTTTCACCAAAAAAATGGAGCTATTTTCAGAATTTCTGTTAGGATGGGAATAGCAAATCACGTTTTTGCAGTTAGAAGATGTTTTATGAGATTAGATGCAAACTAAATAAGATACATTATTTAATATTACAGTGCAGCAGTGTGTACTCCAGCGTATTCTCTATATTTTTTACATCAGTTTACATATGGGGAAATTAAATGTTTATCAGGCTTTTTAGGGTTAATTGATAACATAACGATGTTAGAGTTGAATCTTTTTTTTCCTTCTTTTTTTTTTAAATAGTGGTTCATCCGGAGGGCGAGGGGAACCTTTAGGGACTAGAAGGGGAGGACCCCCTGCTATCACTGCTGTAACCCGGAGCAGAAACAGAGCAGGGGTCCTGGGATATCATCCGCCCCCACCACCACCACCTACCCAGAAGGGACCCCCATCTCTTCTGTCTCTGAGCCTGAAGTGAAGTCTGTGCTCTTCCATCACAGCCCTTCTCAGCAGGGGTCCGGTGGAGTTATCTCCAGGCT